>NC_142592.1:2475000-2775000 GCF_965207765.1 Zootoca vivipara
GAAGAGGACCTTCTTCACTGCCCCATTGCATCTGCAGAAAACAGCAGCAGGAGACTCTTTCAGGTGGTTCACAATTTAACAGAACGACCTGCGTCATTGGGGCCTGGTAAGGACCCCAAGATCTCCTGCAATGTTAGGGAAGTTTTTAATGTGTGACATTTTAATGTATTTTAATCTTTGTTGGAAGCCGCCCAGAGTGGCTGGGGAAACCCAGCCAGATTGGGGGGGGGGTACAAATAATAAATTATATTATTATTATTATTATTATTATTATTATTATTATTATTATTATGCAAAGTTTTTGCAGATAAAATCCATCAGATTCGAAAAGAGGTAGACTACACAGTGGGAGCAGGGCTGGGACGGGAGAGTGCTGGAGTCTTGTCTAGTAAAGTTGCGTGGGATCAATTCCAATCTGTTACATCCGAGGATGGGGACAGGCTGCTTGGACGAGTTAAACCAACCACCTGTCTCCTTGATCCTTCCCTACCCTGGCTCATAAAAGTGAGCTGGGAAGGACTGGGTGATGGACTCTGCAGGGGTGGTGAATGCTTTTGCAGTTTTTTTGCAGATAAAGTTGCTCTGATTTGGAAAGAGGTAGACTCCACCATAGGAGCAGGGAGAGTGCTATAGTCCTGTCTAGTCAAGTTGCATGGGATCAGTTCCAACCTGTTACCTCCAAGGATGTGGACAGGCTGCTTGGACTAGTGAAACCAGCACCTGTCTCCTTGACCCTTGCCCATCCTGGCTAATAAAAGCAAGCTGGGAAGGGCTGAGCGATGGGCTCCGCGGGGTGGTGAATGCTCCCCTCTCTGAGGGAGCCTTCCCAGGCCCACTGAAAGAGGCAGTTATTAAACCACTTCTTAAAAAAACATCTTTGGACCCAGCCAATATGGCCAACTATCACCCAGTCTTAAATCTTCCATTCTTGGGCAAGGTGATTGAGCGGGTTGTTGCTGAACAACTCCAGGCACGCCTGGAGGATGCGGACCATTTGGATGCCCTCCATTCGGGATTCAGGCCTCATCATGGGACTGAAACTGCCTTAGTTGTGCTGGTCAATGAACTCTGGTGGGTTAGGGACAAAGGTGAGAGCTGTTTCCTAGTCCTGCTGGATCTCTTTTGGGAGGACAGGAGATGGGCAGGAATGGAGGACTCCCTGGTCCTGAATGGGACAACTGTGCCCCTGAAGGACCAGGTGTGCAGCCTAGGAGTCATTTTGGACTCACAGCTGTCCATGGAGGCGCAGGTCAACTCTGTGTCCAGGACAGCTGTCTATCAGCTCCATCTGGTACACAGGCTGAGACCCTATCTGCCCGCTGACTGTCTCACCAGAGTGGTGCATGCTCTAGTTATCTCCCGCTTGGACTACTGCAATGCGTTCTATGTGGGGCTACCTTTGAAGGTGACCTTTGAAGATGTCAAAGAGAAAAACAACTACCAGACTTTTAGAAGACATCTGAAGGCAGCCCTGTTTAGGGAAGCTTTTAATGTTTGATGGACTATTGTATTTTAATATTTTGTGGGAAGCCACCCAGAGTGGCTGGGGAAACCCAGCCAGATTTGGGGGGGGTACAAATAATAAATTATATTATTATTATTATTATTATTATTATTATTATTATTATTATTATTTGAAGCTTCTGGGAGGTTTGGGCTGGGTGTTAATCAGAATGCGGATTATACCCTGCTCTACCTCTCCTTTAAATCGGAACCAGTGAAGGTGGTGAAGTTCCAATGTGAGTACCTGGAGGTGGTTGGAGGATGGATAGCAGCTAACAGATTGAGGTTGAATCCTGACAAGACAGAAGTACTGTTTGGGGAGGGCAGGGCGTGGGCAGGTGAATGGGGCAACTGTGCCCCTTAAGGACCAGGTGTGCAGCCTGGGAATCATTTTGGACTCACAGCTGTCCATGGAGGCACAGGTCAATTCTGTGTCCAGGGCGGCTGTCCACCAGCTCCATCTGGTACGCAGGCTGAGACCCTACCTGCCTGCAGACTGTCTCGCCAGAGTGGTGCATGTTCTAGTTATCTCCCGCTTGGACTACTATCTTTGAAGATGGCCTGGAAACTTCAACTAATCCAAAATGTTCTAGTTACAGGTAGGTAGCCGTGTTGGTCTTGTGTAGTCGAAACAAAATTTTAAAAATCCTTCCAGTAGCACCTTAGAGACCAACTAAGTTTGTCATTGGTATGAGCTTTCGTGTGCATGCACACTTCTTCAGATACACTGAAGCAGAAGTCACCAGACCCTTATGTATAGTCAGAGGGTGGGGAGGGGTATTACTCAGAAGGGCGGTGGGAATGGATGATTGACTGATAGGTGTGGAAACCCAACTGCTTACGACTACAATTGGTCTTACAGGAAAACTTTACGACTGTTTATGACTGCAACTGGTCTACAGGAAAAAGCAAGATAATTTTTTTTCCCTTCCCGGAACTGAAAGAGCTACATTGGCTCCCAGTACGTTTCCAAGCACAATTCAAAGTGGTGGTGCTGACCTTTAAAGCCCTAAACACCCTCGGCACAGTTTACCTGAAGGACCATCTCCACCCCCATTGTTTGGCGTATACAATGAAGTCCAGCTCTGAGGGCCTTCTGGCGGTTCCCTCGCTGCAAGAAGTGAAGTTACAGGGAACCAGGCAGAGGGCCTTCTTGTAGTGGCACCCGCTCTGTGGAACACCCTCCCATCAGATGTCAAGGAAATAAACAACTATCTGACTTTTAGAAGACATTTGAAGGCAACCCTGTTTAGGGAAGTTTTTAAACATAAAAAAATATGTTTTATCATATTTTTAATATTCTGTAGGGAGTCACCCAGAGTGGCTAGGAAACCCAGCCAGATGGGTGGGGTATAAATAATAAATTGTTGTTGCTGTTGTTGTTGTCATCGATTTAAATGGGTTTTAAAGTACTTACGTTAGCAGCACCAAGGAGGATCAATGTAGGCCCAAGGCCAATAGTGTATATGGACCTGAGCATTACCGACACCAGAAATGGGCGAATACCAACGGGTTTAGGGAAGAAGAAAAGCAGCAATGTACATATGCCGACTGCTATCCAGAGAAGAACTGAAAATAACGGAGAAAGTGTGCCTAGAAAGAAAAAGAAAGAAAAAGTCATAACTTTATAAAGTAAAAACTGCATTACTGATACAATACCAGTGTCCTGTCCAACTCCGGATGTATAGGAACAATTGTATTTACATATTCATACTTTTTCAGTCATAACGATGTAGAAGATAAAATGAGCAAGATGGCAACAAGGCTGGGAGCCCTTTTATTGTGCTTTTAGCAGTGTCTTGATCGGCAGACATTTTTTTTTCCTGCAGTGAAATGATTTCTGCAGATCAAGCTGTGGCAAAAGCACTAAAGAGGCTGGGCCATTCCCAACTGCAGGTGGGTACCTATCCTGTAGGTAAGTTAGTGTGGTTGTTTCTGGAACACAGTCAGAATCCAGGAGCTGTTGAGGAAGTGACTAGGCTCTCGACACCAGTGTTTCCCAACCTTTTCCCAACCATGGCCCCCTTCCGACCTTGTTTCCTTAGGTGTAGCCAAGGGGGTGGGGGGCAGCTGTCCCCCCAAATATGTAAAAATCAATACAAATCTAAGGTTCTGACCCCCCCCCAAATTCTGGCTACACCCATGCCTCCTCATCCTACTGGTAAAAAGCTAGCTATTCAAATGTTTTGTTTGTGAATAGAACATGTTTGTTTTATTTATATATACTTTACTTTTTACAAAATACAATTACATAAAATGATAGGAACATAATGAAATATTGTTGAAGCAGAAAAACATAGAATCATAGAGCTGGAAGGGACCTCAAGGGTCATCTTTTGAGTGCAACCCCCTGCAATGTAGGAAACTCAGCAGATGGCCCCCCCCACCTCTGCTTAAAAACCTCCCAAGCAGGAGAGTCCAGAACCTCACGAGGGAGATCCATCTCCCATGTATTATAAAAAAAGTAAATAACACTTATGTGACCCCAGTTATTTGACACAGAGGGGGAAAGCTACAGATAAAGTCCAAAATGTGAACAGGGAGTTCTGTATATATGGGGGAGGGAAAGTAAAAAGCTAGTAGTCCTCATTGACCTGGTGCAAAAAAGATCTTGCCATCCGCAGGAGTCCTGGCTGCCTAGAAAAAACACTATAGCCCAGGCATCCCCAAACTGCGGCCCTCCAGATGTTTTGGCCTACAACTCCCATGATCGCTAGCTAACAGGACCAGTGGTCAGGGAAGATGGGAATTGTAGTCCAAAACATCTGGAGGGCCAAAGTTTGGGGATACCTGCTATAGCCCCCCCCTTAACCTTACTCCCATAAGGCCCACTGAACTCAGTGCGGCTTTCTTCTAAGTAGACACTTAATTATTTGCAAGTCAGCAGCACCAGACGACCCCACTCAGCTAGACGCTGGGGTGGACTTCACCCCCCCACACACACACACACCTTGAAGAGCAGGGCTGACGCTGGGGATGGGCTGCACTCCTTGGCAATATCCAAAGGCCCTGATCTGCTACCTGCTTGCATGGATTGCACCCCACGCCTTGCAGAGTCAGGCCCAGGCTGCCACCAGGCCTAGCACTGGCGGCAGCAACAAGCAGCTCTGGCTCGCCCAGCCCTACCCATTGCCACCCCATCACTGCACTTACATGACCTGGGGCTCTGGATCACAGGCTCTACTGGTCAAAAGGGGAGCCTCAGCAATCACCCTCTCCCGATTTTAAAAAAAAGGGGAAAAAATCTTCCTCACTTCCCTCTGTGGTTCCCTAGCCTTGTGCTGTGGCCATTTATGCAATTTTCACCTGTGGCCCCCTTGGAACATCCTGGGACCCCCGCTCTAGGAAACACTGCTCTACACTGCCATTCCTGGCGTGCCTTGTGCTGTGCTGTAATAAATAAACAAAAGCTGCAAACTTGGGCTAAGGTCCAGAGAATAGTAGAAGTGGACCCACGCATGCTTCAGTTCATAATAAAAGTAGAAGTGGATATGTTTATGTGTTGTCATAGTTTGCAGGAAGAAGGAAGACCCTATCGCACAAGCTGCAGACTAGCTAAAGTTGCTTTTAAACATGCTGTTAAAACTTCGCTAAAGGGATTGGTAAAGGGATATAAACCCTTCTACCTCTCGGTCATGAGTTCATAATGAGTCCAGTTAGTAACATGACCAGAAATGACTTTCACCTGATAAGTTCATGTGAACCACCATCAGTGGAGTGAATCCAGTTTCAAGGAGAAACACGTGTTCCTCATTAATACTTCCTGCACCACACTTGAAGATTACAAACACTCTTCTTGGCAGGCTGGCTCAGCCAAGGATTAAAGTGCAGTGACCTCGAGTCTGACCTATCCTTCCAGCCCATGTGGTGCTGAGCAGGCGATGGCAGAGCAACGAGGGGTCACAGCTCAAATGAAGCAGTTTTTGTCCCTTATGGTCCTATCCTTACAAGTATCCCAAACACTTGAAGATGAATAAACGCCAAACAGAAAGTTGGGGGGGGGGGGAGAGAGAGGACTGTGTGTGTCTTAATGCTTCCCTCTAAGTAAAATAAATCCTTGCATACAGAAATACAGTACATCAGAGAAAAGGCTACGTGTGTGTGTGTGTGTGTGTGTGTGTGTGTGAGAGAGAGAGAGAGATTATTTATATGCAGAGAGCATTCAAATAGGCAAACCCTTGGCATGTATATCTAAACTGGCTCTTACATGCTTGTTTTTAAAATTCTTTTTTTTTGGGGGGGGGCGACCCTCTATTCATGCAGACATTAACATTCACCTGCATGGTTGCCTGGCTAGTCTTAGCTCTTAATAAATAAAGCTGCCACTTCAGCGATGATGCAACTCCCTGTTTTGTACTCCATATAACCTTTCTAGCCCTACTCAGTATAATTAAAAGTATGTGAACAATTGGCATGGGTACGGTTAGACATGTTCTTCCCCTCCCCCAAGAAAACTAGTCCTAAACCAGAAGAGGTATTTATTTCCCTTTGCTCCCCGCTGACCTGCCCACACATTTTAGGTGCTGAGCTTAACCTATTAATTCCAAGAATACTGGAATTAATGTACTTCCAAGAGCACATGATGGGAGTTATTCAGCTGCACTGAGCTGAAGAAGGCAATCAGAACATATGACAGGAGCTAATCATATGCCTTGGGGGATGTGAGCATCTTAATGAGCGTGTCGGCGCAGGACTTTCTGAATGAAATGAAAAAGAAACTTTAAATCAAGCATGTGACACCCAAACCTCTCACTTAACAATTATTAGCACTATTCCCCCCTTGCCCTATCTGCTGCCCCAAACACCACAAATTAAGATATCTCACTTTTAAACACTTGCAGACATTTTTTAAAACAATTTCTATTGGTTTTTAAATTAATACAATAACCATTAAACACTTAGCCAGCAGTATAGCTAATCGTGTGTGTTTTATCCATTGTCTCTAGACCTACACTTACACATTCAACATTCAAACATATTACTTCATGTAACCTCTCCACTGAGAATATTGAGCAGTTGGTACTGTATAAGAAGGTCTTGATTTGGGTCATTAGCATAGTTCAAGAAAGGGCTCCACGTTTCTCTATTCGTTAGGCCTTCAATTGCCCTCCTGTGTCTAGTGAGACTCTCAGACCTTGCTGTATCCCAGATATCATTTCCCCCTATGTTCAGGGGTATTTCAGCCTGGTTCTTCCACTGCTGAGCTATCGCTAATCGTGCTGCGGCCAGTAAGAAGCCTACTAGTTCATTGTGGCACAATGTCCAAAGATAGTAGGGCTGAGGCAGGGTTTGGAGAAAGGGGTTGGCCTGTGATTGTGGATATACATAATGGAAATTACTCTCTTCCAAAAGGGTCCTGTGTTCTTCTGCCGAGCAATGGGATCAAGGATTTGATTTGAAAAGCAGCATAGTTTAACATTAATTTTGGCATTCCCATCCCATGTCTCTAGAGAGTTTTGTTGCTTATCCTAGATTTTTTGCCTCCTGACACATATGCATTGAGTTTGTTTTGCCATCTCTTTCGCTGAAGAAGAGGGATGGGAATAGGCAAAACTAGAAAATATATATATAAGAAAATAGGTAACACTGGCTCCAGGTTTATGCTGGATTTTGAAAATTTAGAAATGAAATTGCTTACCTTCATCGCCATCATCTCCAAATGGGTAGAAAAGAGCTACTGCCAGGTTGATGAAAACGGCCAGATTGAAAGATATACTCCCCCAGAGGGAAATATGCCGGGAGAACCAGAATAGAGCTGGATTATCTGGGGAGGGAAGAGCAACATTCTCACAAGGAAACAGCAGAATTATGATAATAAAACAAATTTAGGCTCTGTTCTCACAATGAAATGAGGCCCCGGACAGTCAGTCAAGGTCATTAGACAAGAGGCTGCAGAAGCAGCTGCTGGATGGAGATGGAGCTGTTCTGCCTGGCCTTTGGGCTGGACCCAGTCTGACCCCTATGTTTTTCTCCCTTTATGGTTTTGATTTGGGCTACTTTAAAAATGAGGCTGCATTTTAAAAAAATTAAATTTAAACTGTATTTTAACCCGTATTTTAATTAATTGCTTTTCTTTCTTTTAGTTTGTTAGTTTCTTCTTTAGTTTCAGTTTGAGTATTTTCAGTTTAAGTACTCTGCGGACCTGTCTGGAACGGATTAATCCACTTTCCGTTACTTTCAATGGGAAAGTTCGCTTCAGGTTAAGTACAGACTTCCGGAACCAATTGTGTTTGTAAACTGAGGTCCCACTGTATGTCCTTCCCAAAACAAAAGGTAGCAGCCAAGACAGCAGTCCCTCCTTTTCCTAACTCATGTGTTATTTTGTGCTTTAGTTTTTAAATATGTAAAACAGCAATGGACCTGCCTGCAGCTCAGGTTTCTGCATATACAACCAAGTTAATGTTTGGCATAAAGAAACAACCCTTGAGCACCAAAGCCCTTTTTTGCAGCAGACCTGCTAAATAACAATAGTCCTCAGAATCAAAAGAAGAGAACTAGAAGGTCTTAGGAGCTTCATATATTTAAAATCATCAACTGAAAATTCTCTAAACACTGCTGGACATTGGAACATTGAGCATTGAGGGTTGAGGCATGGACACCTGGACACCCTTTTGCCTGTTCTTATATACCCTCCAACATTTCTCCGATGAAAATAGGGACATCCTAAGGAAAAGTGGGATGTTCCGGGATCAAATCAGAAACTGGGATGATTTCTCTAAATCAGCGATGTCCCTGGAGGATCTGATCTCAATACCCCTTTCTGCACCAAGAACCAGACCCAGTAATAATGATATAGTATCCATGTAGGGATGCAGGTGGCGCTGTGGTTAAACCACTGAGCCTAGGGCTTGCTGATCAAAAGGTTGGCGGTTCGAATCCCCGTGACGGGGTGAACTCCCGTTGCTCAGTCCCAGCTCCTGCCAACCTAGCACTTCGAAAGCACGTCAAAGTGCAAGTAGATAAATAGGTACCGGTTCAAGTGGGAAGGTAAACGGTGTTTCCGTGTGCTGCTCTGGTTCGCCAAAAGCAGCTTAGTCATGCTGGCCACATGACTTGGAAGCTATACAGCAGCTCCCTTGGCCAATAACGCGAGATGAGCGCCACAACCCCAGAGTCGGTCACGACTGGACCTAATGGTCAGGGGTCCCTTTACCTTTAATTCAAGTCACTGTTGAAAGGTTTGGTCAGGGTACATACTGGAAACTAGATATAAATCTGATGGCCACATATGCAAGTCTTAAACTCATCTTTACTATGTGGCCAATTACTGAGCCAGCACTGAGAGACTACCCACATTGCCTGAGAAATTATGCTGCCCATTTTGGATTTGCTTTTTCAAAGAACTTGGTCACCACTGGCTCACATCCATCTAGCTGTGAGTCCTGCAAGTCCTGGTGGAATCTATACACATATTAAAAAATGCTGTGAAAATGCTTTAATGTTTTGAAAAATACATTGAATTTTGCATAGCTCAGTTGCCACCTAGTGTCACATTTGTATATTGCACTTTACAAAACATTTAAAATGTTTTATTTGCAGCTGTGTAGTTGAGTCCCTGGTCTGTGCTTCTCTGTCTGGCTCATTTTGTCTGGCCTAGCAGGGCAGGGCCCTGAATGACGAGGGATTGTAGTTGGGGACAACATCTAGTTTTGGATAAGATGCACTGCTTTTGCTGCTATTTGGCAGTTTTGTATTTTATTGTTAGGCACTGTTTCAACATTTATTAATATTTCAATAAGTATTGTTTGTTTTACCTATTAGTATTAGTATGGCTATTTGTTTAAAATGTGTTCTGTTTTGTAATGGTTAATGAATTATCTTGAAATGTTATATTTTTATTCCTTATGTTGTGAGCTGCTTTCAGCATGGTTTTACCATGAAGAAGTGGCATACAAATAAACTATAATGATGATGATGATGATTCTTATCATGCTCCTGGGGATGGCATAAATTAATAAAGCTTTTCTAAAGTGCTTTACATACATTATTATCTCAGTATTCTTTATAAGTTACTTATAATGTAAGTTAGCATTAAAGGTAAAAGGTAAAGGGACCCCTGACCATTAGGTCCAGTCGTGACCGACTCTGGGGTTGCGCGCTCATCTCACATTATTGGCCAAGGGAGCCAGCGTATAGCTTCCAGGTCATGTGGCCAGCATGACAAAGCTGCTTCTGGCAAACCAGAGCAGCACATGGAAATGCCGTTTACCTTCCCGCTGTAGCGGTTCCTATTTATCTACTTGCATTTTTGACGTGCTTTCGAACTGCTAGGTTGGCAGGAGCTGGGACCAAGCAACGGGAGCTCACCCCGTCACAGGGATTCGAACCGCCGACCTTCTGATCAGCAAGCCCTAGGCTCAGTGGTTTAACCACAGCGCCACCTGGGTCCCTATAAGTTAGCATTATTATCCTCTAATTATAGATGCAAGTTACTGGCTTGCCTGAGTTCATTGCTAAGGTGATAATTGAATCAGGGTCTTCTCATAACTACTGAGCACAGCAATTTCAGATGGAGACACACACACACACACACACACACACACACACACACACACGGGAAATTAGAAATCCTGTCATGATTTGGGTGCCATTAATTAATTAATTAATTAATATTCCCTACAGACTATCCCACATAGACAGGTATTGACACTAATTGTCACTGTTCTTTATGGAGAGAGATGTGCTTGTGGTCTTCAGGTAGAAAACTTCTGAAAGAGATTCTGCTATTAGAGTCAGTACAGAGCAGCTTTTCAGATTTCACTTGTGACTAAGCCCAAGTCGTTGTTGACTTCTGGATCGAAAAGGCTCTCTTTTTTTCTACACAGTATCACATGGACACACAGAAATTCTGCTCAGAATCCTGACATACACTGCTTGATCTCAGAGAGTGGGACAAACTTTGGTTTATATCTTGTGGCTCTTCTCGGGGGGCCTAAACCACAAGCCTGGATTTGGATGACACACAAAGCCAATTTATGGCTTAGCTTGGTGCTGAACAACATCAAAATGACGAGGGAAGAAGTAGCCACAACCTTCTCTCCCTTGTGTTCACGCAAAGCTCTTGTTTGACTTCATGTAGTGTGTGAACTAGGCCAATAGCATCATCAAGTTCACAAATTCTTGTACTTACTCCTGATTTTCTTTTGCCACTTCATTTCATTATACAGATCCTCTGTCTGTTGGAAAAAGTCATTCACTTTGCTTCCTTGTTCATCTCTCTCGGTAGTATTGAACACACGGTACTTGGATTCATGCGTGAGGAATTCACAGATATTTGGCACAGGGAAGACTATTTGTTCCATAGTCCTATCGTGACGCACAATCTGCAAATATATGTTTCTCACTCAGATGCATACAAGGTTTGAATATCATAAATAAACTGATTCTTGCTTCTATGGGCTGAGGAAAGGGACAAATAAGATGATAGATACAGCTAAATTCTATCCATCTTCCAGACAATGTAATTTGGCACAGTTGCAGTTTGTCTACAAGTAGGAAAGAGGGAAATATTAATTTCAAGGGTAGCAAAGTGATTGTTCTTTAACAGATACTCTGCAAGCTTCACTTTGGGAGATTTTCAACTTCAATCTTTGCCCTCCAAAATCCTAAGCAGAAAGTAGACAGAAATGTTTAGAAAATGATGCATCCCCAAAGCACAGCAAAGCTTATTTTTAATTATTTTTAATTGCAGAAAACAGTAAAATGCTAAGCATTACACAATGATTAAAACAATTTATTTTTAAATAAAGTAACATGAGCTGGAAGTGCTGGTGAACAAATGGGTCTTACATGCTGCCAGAAGTGGGAGGGGGGCTTTGCCTCATGCCCTCCATGCACAAAAAACAATGTACCTGCATGTGATCAGTGTCCCCATTAAAAAAGGGATGAGCAGGTTTTGTGAGTGGTACCTACTCACATGCAAAGGTAGTCTCTGCATCTCACACATTGGGCTACCCTGACCTGGTTCGCATGTAACACTAAGCCAAGAATGAGAATTAATGGTGAGAATTTACTTACCAGGAATGAGCACTGCAAATATCCAGAGCTAAGCTGTATTTTGGTATAGCATTGCGTTTGAACTTGGGCTCATGGTTTGTCTCACTCCAGATAAATCATGAATGGTAAAGCATGATTTGGCTTGGTATTACATGTGAACTGGGCCTCTGTCTATTGAGAGGGGATAGAGAAGAGCCAGAGGTTCTCTCTAACTAGTGTGGCCCTGAATGTCTAAAAAGCAATATACTGGCTGTATTTGTATGTAACATTAAATCATGGTTTATCACTACGGTATGTGGAAAAGCTGTGGGGAGTCCAACAAAGCATCAGGTTCATCTGCTCACCTCTTCAGAGCAGCTATGAGGACCTCTGCCCTAGAGGCTCTATCCTATTCACATGCTCCAGGGCTAAGGACTGAAAGGGTGTCCTTCCACAAACCAAGGTGGACCAAGGTTTATCAGCTGGAATGCAACGCTACAGTGAAGGACATATATTATTATGCAGGGTGAAGTCCTTCCACGCTGATTTGTTTACTTGCCAGGACAAATTTTCCCCACAATTAGCATTCAGAAACCGAGCAAATAGTCTCAATGTTTTGCCATCTGGACACTTAATCAAGAAGATTGTGACATTCCAGCTCCTACTGTAAACACCTGAAATTTAAGGTTTGAAAAGTGGCTCCAGTTTGGGCCAAAACTGATACACAAGGTAAACTATTAAAATGTCCCGGTAAATGCTAAATTCATTCTATACTGATGCAAATGATTCAGTTTTGACTATCTTGATAAATGGGCTCAACACTTTCTCAGCTGCTCAAGCTTCTTGATGCAAGTTAAAACACCAGTTTTATGAGAAAAATGCATTTCTTTGCTTGTGGCAGGATCCCCCATGCAAACCAGTTTAAAGACACTGGGATCAGTGTCCTCAGAGCTAAAATCTTAGAAAAGCAGTGCTCATTTCAAAATCCCTGGCATGGAATTCCCATGCTCCAAGTCTAAAAGTAGTTTGCTATAGTCCTATGAACATAAGATTTGCCTTGCTGGATTACACCAAGGCCCTTTGTTTTGTTTCCAGCAAAGGTCAGCCAGGTTGTCTAGACCAGCCTTCCCCAAGCTGGTGTCCTCAGATGTTCTAGGCACTAATTCCCACAAGTCCCACATGTTCTAGGCACTAATTCCCATGCTGGCTGGGGCTGATGAGAGTTGTAGTCCAAAACATCTGGATGCCACCAGCTTGGAGAACACTAGTGCATTAGGACATAATGGTGCTGGCCCCTAACATATGTTACTTTGAAGTATACTGGTGCTAAACATGGAGACTGCATTTAGTCATCATGGCTTATAACTACTGTGCTGTTTTTCTAGAAAATGAGATGCCATGAACCAGGGGTCTAGCATGTGGAGGGTCAGGGGCGTGGCGTGGCTGCAGGCACAGATTTTTGAAGAGGTGCCACAGGGCACAACCAGGCACCCCAATGACAGGTTCCCTCATCAAGACCAGAGCCATGAGGAGGCAAGACAAAACAATCCCGGGCTGGGCCTTCAGGGCTAGGGCGGTGCTACCACATCCTTCTGCTCATGGCCAGCAAAGGGACCCCTTGGCCAGCTGAGAGGGAGGGGGAGGGGGCACCATTGCTGCCGCCCACCAAGGAGAAGCAAGAGGCTCTGGCAGCTGCCTCCTTCTTCGTGAACAGGGTGCCATAGCCTTCAGGTCTGCCCTCCTTGCTGGGCAGCTTCAAGCCTATTTCTCCCTCCCCTCACTGCTTAACTCTGTGCACACTGCCTAGTCGCCCCCCCCCCCAATCTGCTGTCAGACCCCTATGGCTTGGTCAGTGGAGAGGGCTTGGGTTGCCATGGCCATTCTCTGTGCCCTGCCCCTGGGCACCGTCAACCTGCCCTATGCCACTGCCATTCTCTGCCCTATGCCCTTGTTCTCTTATAATGGCAATGGTGCCCACTTGAGAGGTGAGTTCTGGCTGAAGAAAAGCCCTGCTAATCACTAATTAAAAATCAAATAAAAAAGAGAACAACTCATTAACGTCTCTTAATCCTTTCAAAATCCACCTAGGCTAGTGGCCACCACCAAACCTTGTGCTGGTAATTTCTAGATTAATTGTGTGTTGTGTGAAGAAATACAGTATTTATCCATGTATAAGATAAGGTTATTTTATTTTTAAAAACATGCTAAAAATTGGGGGTCGTCTTATACACGGAGAGTGGAGAGGTGGGACAGGTAATTGGTGACAGCTGCAAGCATGAGATTGCGGGTGATTGGTGGGCACGGCAAGGTCTGCTGGCAATCGGGTGGGCGCTTGGCGCTTGCTTTTGGCGAGTGTGCAGACGATTGGTGGATTCGTCGATGTGCGTGTGGGTGAACGATTCTTGGCCAACTCCCCCCCCCAAAAGCTCAACAACTCTGGGTAATCTACCCCCTTTTTCTCAATTTGGAGTCCCAAAAAAGAGGGGGCATCTTATACATGGGGGCATGTTATACACAGGAAATTTTAAATAAAGGACTGGAAATTATCTCCAGCTTCATCTACTCCACTCCCTGCAATGGCAAGATTCTTAACGAGATGGCTAACTTTGACATTCATGGAACTGGGTGGCCCAGAGGCATTTTCCAGAGGTCCAAGTGTGTGGACTCTACATGTTATGCATTCAGTGAACAACACTTTACCTCAATCTGGGCTGTGTGATTAGCATAGTGCTTCAAAGCATCATCTCCTTCTTCTGGATCAGACCCAGGCTTCAGCATGTGCTGCAGTATTTTATTGTGGCGAGCCAGCTAGAAGGCAAAGGGTGGAAACTATTTGATTCAGTCCCTGTCAGAACCCTCTCAGATTGCCGCATCTCTGCTTAACCCATAAACCCATACTACATATTCAGTGAGTAAGGCTCGTTTCTTCCATCAGTAAGAATAAAAATATGCCCTTCCTCAAAATATGCCCATCCTCTTCTACACAACTGTTAAGTGAATCCTGTCCTCCATTGCATCCAGTCACCTTTCACTTTATACATCTGACGAAGTAAGCAGCAGTCCACAAAAGCACATGCCCAATACAGTCGTATCTTGGAAGTCGAACAGAATCTGTTCCAGAAGTCCATTCGACTTCCAAAATGTTTGAAAACCTGCGGCTAATCAGAAGCTGCAAAAGCCCCGTCAGACATTCAGCTACCAAAAATTAGTTCGCAAACTGGCACAGTCATTTGCAGAATGTTTGAACACTAAGCTGTTCAAAAACCAAGGTACGGCTGTACAATGTGCTCATGTTAAGGATTCCTTTAGACCCTTTGCCATTTTTGCTAAAACACAGTTCCCCTTCTCCACAGTGTATGTGTGTCCTGGGAGGTTGTGTAAGATCTTGTGTTTGGTTAAGAATTCAGTGGCTGGAAAATGTTGAATGAGGGTGCCAACACTTACAGTTTGAAAAGGTACATTAAAAAAAGGGAGGAAGGAAAGGCAAAGCAAGAAAAGCAAAGCAAGATGGAATTGGGTAATTTAAAAAAATATTTTTTAGTTAGACTCCCTGTAATAACAGTTATAAAGGTATTTCCACTCTCTGTGTCCCATCAAGGCTGAATAGTGCTTTCTATTATGCATGTAGCAACTTCCCTTCCAAAATCTAGTATTGTTTTATACTCTTTATACCTTACCACACAGAAAACAATTGGTTAACAAACATGAAAAACAGCAGGGTATGAATCACTGAACAATGGGAGATCCTGGATTCACATGTTGAGAGGTTTAATTAGGCTGATTATGTTTTCTGTAGCAACTGAAAGAGCTAATCTTTCCCTAGCAAGCAGTGGCATGGATTGGCCACTGGAAGCCAGGCCTAACCTTCCTTTTGATTCATTTCTTCAGATAATTTCACTTGGCCCAGGCTGGGATTGGCTCTGGTATATCTGTCATTGTTTGTTAAGTCCTCTGCCTTGTCCATCCTTGAGTTATTTCCCAGTGTCACCTTGTTGACCTACTCCATGCTCTTGCCTTCTTTCTGGACACGGCATGCTATGTGAGTCCCAAGACACCTACAGTGGGTATCAAACTGGTGATCTGAGGGATGTCGGATGAGGAGTTAACTTGTGCATCACAACCCTGCTCTGAACAAATGAGGGACCTGCAGGGAGACCAGCCCACACCAATGTAAGAAAACTCCTTGCACCAACAGGTCAGAGGTGGCATTCCCAGAATATGGCGAGGAGAGGACAGGGGTCCTGCTCCGTCAATAGTTTCATACAACTATTAAAAGTGAAGGGACCCTGTTTTATTTTCTATCTGCCTCCTTCTCTAACCCTGGTCCTCATAACAATCATTTGTGTCACAGTGGCGCTGGTGGCTACTCTAGAGTAACGACTCCTCACAGCTCTGCATTTTTATCCTTTTATTTAGTGCAGTCTATTTACAGTGCTGAAACAGTGCTATGTACATGTTGTCAGTCGGGTGCAGAACCTCCGAATGGAGATTCCCGCGTTTTCCTCCAGCAAAGTAGCCTGGGGATACTAAATCTCCGCCCCGCCGTTTCCTGCACAATTCCGGGGTCGCTGGGATCGGTCTTCGTCCCGCGTTTTCCCTACTTCCCCCTTCCTTTCCCAAGTGGCGCCTAGGCTCAGCTACCTTGCCTGAGCCCTGGCTTCTGCTTCCTGATTCCCCACTAGAAACATCCCCCTCCCCGCTCCCACTTGCGCTGGGCGAAGAGCTTGTGTTTAAGATGGGAGGGGGCTGTCTATAACTTCTGTCCCTCACGATTTATTTGTTTAATCAGTGTATATAATGCTTAACTGAAAAAATTGGTGCTTCTAAACTGTCTCTAAAAGCAGCAGGGTCAGCTTTGCCCACTCAGTCTGAGCACCTAGCCCCTGCTGCCACCATTGTATACAGATGGCCTTCATCTCCTTCTCCCTCACTGCACCCTCTACTGAACATGATCCAGGTCTGACAACATCCTTGTTGACAAAGGTCCGTATAGTTCAAGCTATGGTTTTCCCAGTAGTGATTTATGGAAGTGAGAGCTGGACCATAAAGAAGGCTGATCGCCAAAGAATTGATGCTTTTGAATTATGGTGCTGGAGGAGACTCTTGAGAGTCCCATGGACTGCAAGAAGATCAAACCTATCCATTCTGAAGGAAATCAGCCCTGAGTGCTCACTGGAGGGACAGATCCTGAAGCTGAGGCTCCAATACTTTGGCCACCTCATGAGAAGAGAAGACTCCCTGGAAAAGACCCTGATGTTGGGAAAGATGGAGGGCCCAAGGAGAAGGGGACGACAGAGGACGAGATGGTCCACCAACATGAGTTTGACCAAACTGCGGGAGGCAGTGGAAGACAGGAGCGCCTGGTGTGCTCTGGTCCATGGGGTCAAGAAGAGTCGGACACAACTGAACGACTAAACAACAACAACAATATATATATATATTGTTTTTAATATAATATAAATGTTTTTGTTGTTGTTACACTTGGTAGGTAGCACTGGTGGTCTCTTTTGTATTTCTGTATTTTGGATCTACTAGCAAGGCAAATTTGCTGCACCTAATGACTTACTCCTTTCCTTCCACTAATAATTACCAATTAACTCGGATTACTACTGTATGCTTACTAGAGAACCCAGGGATAATATTTTGCTACCACTCAAAAGAAAAAATGCTTTTCTCTCTCAATTTTTAAGAACTTTATCAATGAAAGTGAATGGCCAACTGTGCTAGACGATCAGGAGAAAGGTTAATTCAAACTGATATTTGTATACTGTGAAGACACATCAATATCATGTTGTGTAAATTTCTTTTAACCATAGCAGGTGACAAAAGGAGTTTTCCTGATGCCCTTGAGCCATCAGGAGAGAGTTGGGTTTGCATAGGTGATCTCAGCTAATGAAATGCCCAATTACTGTATAACAATGATTTAGATCAAAAGCCACCTCCTCTGGATCCTAGAATTCAACAGCCCAACCACTGCTGTGGCCTGACAAGTGAACATCATTGTGTACATTAACAACAAATATGACAGACTTTCCAAAGAATATGCATCCTGTTAAAAGCACAAGAAACCATTCTGCATTACTAACTAGCACCCATTACACCTGTATGTAAAATACATATTTTAGTCTATTGGAATGGCTCCTAGAACAGTGGGGTGAATTCTTTCCCTTGTGCTTAGCCTCACCTTTTTATACTGGAAAAGCCAGAGGATCAAAAGGGGAGAAAAAAACGAGTGTGGGAAAAGGAGGTTGGGGCAGGTGATTGATTCAGCAGAATAAAGTAGTGTAGCTTTGCACTGCTTTTACCTTTTGAGGAGGAAGGTGTGGATGGCATTGTATGAGGTATGTTTGAATGCACACATTCAAGAGTTAGGTATGTTTGAATGCACACATTCAAGAGTTAGGGCAGAACCACCTCTCTGCATAAAGGGAAATGGCATTCCATGTAGATTAGACTAAAATCTGCTCCTTTAAATGTTGATTTTTTACATGCAGGGCATTCCTCCCCCCGTTTTTTTGAGTACTGAAATGCCCTCCCCCCAAGCCCAAGTTGGAACAGTCAAAGAAAGGCTTCACCACATGATTTTCCTGATTGTATAAAGTGGGCCTTAGCACTTTCACCCTGTTTTTTAATGCTACACTGTTGATTGGCACAATCCAGTTCTATTATAATCCAGGAAGTTGTGCCAGTGAAAGAGAAGACTGTATCCCAAGCCTCTACTACTATTAATGCAAATGGACAAAGCCTCTTCAAAGCCAAGGTGGAGATCCCAATGCTTTTCAGATGTTGTTGGACTATGTCTCCCATCATCCCTGTCCATTGCCTGGCTAAGACCAGCTGGAGTTGCAGTCCATCAACATTGGGAGGCCTACTTTAGAGCCTACTGTGTCGTGGTGGCAATAAAATGCACGATGCTCAACATGTTTTGTATGAATGCCAACAATAAATGGAAGAGAAACCTCTGAACTTGTGAAACAGGTTGCATTCAACCAAGTCCTACTCAGAGTAGACTCACTGAATTGAATGAACCACAGTTGGCCATGTCTACTAATTTCAACGGGTCTACTATGAGTAGAACCTATCTGAATCACACCTGTTGTATTTTCTAACACATGTCTCTGTTTCAAGCATGATTTGGAGCTTCTCCTTTTCTTTCCCTTCCTCTTAGCGTCACTTGCTCCTTCCTTTTTGTTCTCCTGAAATTTGAGGCACTGTTAACAACAGACAAAACAGAGCACTGGAGAGACCAAGAAGAGCAGGCAGGTTTGGCCCCTTTGAGCTTCATCCATCCTACTGAGTATCTGCCATTCTCTCATATAGGAAAAGGAAGGACCTGCATCTGGAGAAATCGGCTCCCTGCTTCTGATAGGATGACTAGACTACCAACCAATCCTCATCTCAGGGAGGGTGCAATGTGCCTCCATGCACAGGACACACAAGGCACATTGCTCCCTCTCCCAAGCCTCCCCCCCACCTGCAATGCCCAAGCCACATGCATCTCCCCAGTTATGACAACAAACATTTACCAGGCAGAGGGCCTTCTCGGTAGTGGCACCCGCCCTGTGGAACACCCTCCCATCAGAGGTCAGAGAGATAAACAACTACCTGTACCTGACATTTAGAAAATACCTAAAGGCAGCCTTGTTTAGGGAAGTTTTAATCTGTGATATTTGATATATTTTAATGTTTGTTGGAAGCCGCCCAGAGTGGCAGGGGAAGCCCAGCCAGATGGGCGGGGTATAAATAATAAATTATTATTATTATTATTAGTAGTAGTAGTAGTAGTAGTAAACATTGCTCAAATCATGCAAGTTACCTTTTCCTTTTTACTGGAGGTCATAGGAAGCATCTAGGGATGCTGTATGCAACAAACAGGTTGCATTTCCCATCAGTTCTGCCGCTTTTGCCAGTATTTTACCATGGCGAATGGAAATGATGTTGCATATGCTAAACTCACATACATGATTCAGCCACTGTTACAGGGGTAGTGGCATTGCTCTTGATGGAAGCAGCAGTTTTAGGGGGGAATAAAGTTAATCATTTGTGATCTATGGAAACAGTGACCTTAAATGGCAGGTGGAAGTAGGATGGAAAAGAGAGGAAAACAGTAACACAAAAACAGCAAGCAAGAAACATATGAGAAGATGCAGTACAGGAAAATACTGAGAAGAAACCATAGCTTGTGTATGGGAGAGTAAACACGTGTGTCTTGCCAATGTCTCATCTAGGAGCATGTGGTGCTATCCTATCTCCCACATTACATTGCAACATATTGATATCCACTCCTTTTTTTCTTTAAAAAAAATGTTTAGGGGCACTCTCATTTTCCTTCTCATATTGAAATACTGCCCCTCAATGAGGCCAAACTCAGATTCACAAAATGTTTAGGGGTATGCATACCCCTGCGTCCTCCCAGAAAAAAACAACACTGTTTATATCTTTCTAAGCACGGAAGGTCAGCAACTTACAATAATGCTTTCTGCTTTTGGTAAGATCAACCACAAGTAAGAGCAGGAAAGGATGTGGCAAAATGCAGAACTGGCTACTGCCTTTTAAACAGCAACAGAAACCAAGAGTCTGGGTGCCCCCAAAATAAACTGTCATAACAAGGCCGAGATAACAAATAGAGGAACATGAATTTAGTTTCTGCGGCTTCTTGTAATCACTGCAGAGATTGCAAAGCTTTCCTGGGGCCAATTAAAATCCAGGAGATTCTCCTGCTGGGACTCAAAGGCCAAGGTAAACTATATGAACTATGGCAAGCTTGTAGAATTTGCAGCTCATCAGCCAAGCACAGGCTAGTAGCTTACCGGTTTGCTAGTAAAACGGAATTATTGTGTTGTAAAAGGATGCATGTCTAAAAAGTGTGTCACCAACACGAAAGGTTTGGAAAGCTCTGGTGTATATGGTGCCACTTCGAGTTGGCAGTGCTGCTCAACTAACACTCAGGAAATGCTGACATAGGGGCTACATCACATAAAGTAATCATCTCAGGGATTGCATTCTCATTATTTGGTTATATGGGACGATCTTCTGTGGGATAATGAGTTGAGAAAACTCTGCTAATGAAATCACAGCCTGTGGATTGTATCCACTGCTCTGCAGGCATAGTGCCACTGATGCAACGGGACTTCTGTCTCATCTCCTCCCCTCGCACGCCCCCAAAATCTGCCCCAGAGGGCCCCCCAAGTGTCTGGAGGTGATTTTGAGGGGCAATGGAAGACTAGAGGAGAGGAAGAGGAATTTCCACTGTGCACGCAGAATGCTGCTGTGCCAGTGGAGCTGCAGTGTTGCATACTGCTGCACCCCAGCTCCCCACCTTGAAATAACAGCCGTGTGGCCAAGGATGAGATGCATTTGTTGTTGTTTGGCATACAGGAAGCCTATCAAATGCATTTTTCCAGCTGACTGGCCTGCTTTTTCAGGAGAGATGGGCAAAGCTTGATTGGTATACAGGACTCAGCTAACCAAGCTACTTTCTTATGAAGTCAGAAAATACCGCGTCTCAGGAGTGCAATGGATCCAAATCCCACGACTCCTGTTGAACGCTGCTGCTGCTACTACAATGGCGATAGGTTTCTCCCCTCCCTTATCTGGTGGTGGGCAGCAGTGGAAGGCGGTCCCTGCCTCCTTTGCCACCTAGGGGGTCTCTGCCCTTTGATTCTTTCTCATTTCCCAGGGTGCCTCCAATGTGGTTTGCTGCATGAGTGTTGGCAATACTGGCACACTGCTTGGGAATGCATTGCAACAGACCAATATTTCACAGACACACAGAGAAATATTTTTTTGTAACAATTTCCAGTGGTAAGGTATTAGCTAACTTCAATCCCTTCCCTACTCACTCGGGACTAAGCCACACTGAACTCAGTAGGACTTACTTTTCAGTAGATGGGTATAGAATTAAAGCATTCACAGGGTAACAGAATGCAATACCTGATGAGCTAATATATAGATATTATGTCCAACATCTTTTGGTGAAATATCGTCACCCCCATTTTCCTCATCATGTTCACTCTCCAGACCTTGACTGTATGCATTCTTCATTACATCCACCTTCAAAACAAATTGAAATGCAGTTGACATAAAATATACTGATGCTAGTTTCAAAGTAATAAATCAAATTTGCATTCAAATCAAATTTGGATTAAATTCAACAGTTCATTTCAGAGAGGATATACCGTTACTTTTTTTTCAAATCAAGAGGAAATGTGCAAAAGTTCATTGGAGTGTGTGGTGGTGGGGGTGGGGGTCTACTTCTCCTGCATACAGTGGAACCTCAGGTTCGTACTGTCCTCCTTACGAGCACTTCGGGCAACGAGCTCCACTATCCCAGAAGTAGGTGCTCCTGGTTGTGAACTTTGCTCCGGGATGTGAGCAGAAGTTGCGCAGTGGCGGCACAGCACCCCATTCATGAAAGTGCGCCTCAGGTTAAGAATGGTTTCAGGTTAAGAACGGACCTCCGGAACAAATTACGTTCGTAACTGGAGGTACCACTGTATAAAGAACTTTCAGTGGGGGAGACGGAGTTAAGTTATTAAGCATAATGGTGCCCATTAAAAGGAAAAAAATAAGTGGACACCAGAGTTTCTCATTTCCAAGTTGCTGATCAATAGGGGTATCCAACTGCTTGCCTCCAGAGAAATAAATAATGCGTAAAGGTCAGATAATCTTTCTTTTATCAGGAAACATCACAAAGAAGGGATTTTTTTTGTTTTTTCTTGGGGGTAAATCAGACAATGGAAATTTTAAGAATTTGGGGAACCAAAGTATTACAGGAAAAGTAGTCTGTATGACAAAAATGTTGACCAGATTTTTCTCTGGTGAGAAACTGTGAATAAGAGTTATTTGAGCTATTAAATCCTTGGCCAACAACTAATTTTTGAAATGAAGGAGGGGATGAAAGGCCATGATTCTCAGACATGTGGGGTCTACAGCCTTCATCTTTTGCTTCCCTTATTCATATCCACTCAGTATTGACACTGGCTGGGAGTCAGCAGTGGAGATCCAGGCTAGAAGTCTGGCGGAGACTCTTGTCACTGTCATCTCTCTCTCTCTCTCTCTCTCTCTCTCTCTCTCTCTCTCTCTCTCTCTCTCTGTGTGTGTGTGTGTGTGTGTGTTGTATGCTGGAAGAGAGCTGCAGAGAATGGGGATGGAGTTGTCAGAGCCCTCTTGCAGTTCATACTGGGAAAGGCTGGGTGAAAGAACCTTTCCCCTGCATCTTGAATTGTAAAGAAAAAGCAGCTGATCTGAACAATAAAAAGAAGGTGAGAGGGTGGAAGCTGAGGTTAAAGCAGGCATCCCCAAACTTTGGCCCTCCAGATGTTTTGGACTACAATTCCCATCTTCCCCAACCACTGGTCCTGTTAGCTAGGGATCATGGGAGTTGTAGGCCAAAACATCTGGAGGGCCAAAGTTTGGGGATGCTTGGGTTAGAGGAATGTTGGAGAAATCCCCAAATACTAACATTCAATCAATAAAATGCAAAGTAATGCATAATTTGCTGGCTCATCTTATTTATTTATCAAAATCATTTTATCAATATCAAAATCATTTCCCATTCAAGGATCCCAAAATGATTTACAAAATGAAATCCCAACACTAAAATATTAAAAACATGTAAAATCAAAGTAGTATTAAAATATACATTAAAAATCTAAATAAAATCAACAACAAACGATAATCACAGTCAGCAATATACACAATGCCAAAAATGAGCCAATAACCCAGTTGGGGAAAGCCTGAGCAAACAGATGTGTTTGTAGCAATCTTTGGCTGCAGGGAATGTGTTTCAAAGAGTTGCACTGCTACAGAGAAGACCTGCAAATAGCATATGGTAAAAAACGTCACCACTAAGAACTCCTCCTCTGATGATCTTAACATCCTGCCAAAGGCCTACATAGGGGAAAGCTATATTTTAGGTCTTCTGGTCCTGAGCTGTTGGCTTTATATGTCAGCAACAAAGCCTTGAAAATGGCTTGAAAATGGCTTGGTGGCTAACAGGCAGCAAAAATACCAAAATTGTATTAATTTGGAGCTAATTAGTGTAATTGGGTTTATATTGGAAAATAATTGATAAAATGGCTATAACCTATGTTGGGCCCTTGGGACAGCACAACCTCTATTTGCAAGGAAGCAAAAATGTTTTATTGAATTTAAGCCTACAGTATTTTATTTTATAATACAGGTTTTTATGGTTAACTTAGGTTCTTCGGCTTGTAATGTTCTCCCAAGAGAGCTTGCTGAAGTATGATAATTTAGTTAAGAAAACTATTATAGAAAATAATGCTTAGAATGAAAAACAGTAATGAAGTCATAAAGACAGACCTCTTTAAATGCTTGACCTGTTTAAATAACTATTTGTGACTTGCGGCTCCCATCCTGATGTGACATCCAGTCACTGTCTGGATGCCGAAACCATTAAGCAATATCAGATAATTTATTTTACAAAATGATGGTGACATTTTCAATTAAAAAGATAAAAAAATACAAATATTTACTTACCAGCTCTCTTGGTCTCATGTTGAAAAGGATTCTTTCAGCATTTTCGCTGTCATGCCTGCTTTCCATAATAGCCAACAAAAGCTTGGAGGCATTATTCTGAGAAGACAGAATTGAATTGATGCAGTTAATTTTTATTTCATGAATTAACGATCCCTGTATTGCTTTAATTGATATTGCTAGGGCTGCTTTCTTCATTAGATAAGATTTTAAACTGCTTGCATTTTTTGAAAGACATAACACCAGTGCAGTGTATAGCTAATTAACTGATTTCTTTGCAAGTGTGTATGCGGAATAGATCAGATCAGAAGAATCTTTAAATGCATCAGCCACTAGCTATTGCAATAAAATAAAATATACTGTAGATAGAGGTAAAACCTAACTATACAAAGTACATTTTGGAGGTTTACATCACTAATCAAATAATTTTAATTTATTTTAATTGCCCCCACTAAAAACCTTGCAGTTTTCTCTGTCACCTGACCTGGTCATCTAGAAGGACGGACAATGGTTAAGCAAACCGGCATGGGCAATAATAGAGGCTTGCACTCTTTCTAAAGATTTGAGGAGTGAGATTATCATCCCTCTATTATTATTATTATCCCTCTATTACTGACTCAATACTGCCACCTCCACACAGACATGACTGTTTTTCCAGCAGAATTTTTAAAAATCAACCCTCAACTACAGCCGAAGGTGAAAGTGCAAAAATGCAAAAGTGAAAGCGTGTCTGTATTTTGTAATTGTTTAATTTTGCAAATAGGGTGCCAATGTGTCTAAATGACTAGGTGGAAAATCATACCATGGACAAAATTTCCTTATTGTGGCCAAATTATTCTGTCGCTCAATATCATATAGGTGCTGTCTAATTAAATTATTTGCTTTATGAAACGCAGTGTTAATAAACTTTTGTGGTGATAAACCAGAAAAGTAAAGCTTTTTGTTGACAGTTTTAGTCCAAGTACTCTCATGACAACCTTGTGATACCAAGGGTAATGGACCAGTGGGGATTAAATTCAGGCGAAGCCAATAATTAAACATCCTATGCCAAATCTGTAATTCAACATAGGGGAGGTTAGCCTCTAAACACAATGAAGCATTTGGAACACAGGATGGAACAGAAAAAAATTGCCTTAGGAACTTAGATTGAACTGCTTCAGTAGATCCAAGGTGAGCCCTGTCCAAATCTCAGCCCCATACAATAACTGTGCTGGGGTTTAGCTCTAAACACTTCAAGTGCTGGTGCTGTGGGATTGCCAGAGTGTCAGAATTTTGGAGCTCTGAGGTGCTTTTTCCTTTGCATACAGTATTTCTGATGTGCTCCCCATGACCCTGTTGACTGAAAAATAAGGTCGAGGTATTTAAAGACTATATATGGGCCCTATAGTTTCTTGAAAACACAATGACTTTAGTTTTCTTGTAATTCACAGCCAGCTGTTCCCTTTGACAGTATCCTGCAAATTCCCTCATAAATCTTTTTAGGCCCATTTTTGTTTGAGATAGAAGTACCACATCATCTGCGTATAATAATATAGAGATGGGTTTTTTGGCCAATTTAGAGGTGTAATAGGGACCCAGGTGGCGCTGTGATTAAACCACTGAGCCTAGGGCTTGCTGATCAGAAGGTCGGCGGTTCGAATCCCTGTGACGGGGTGAGCGCCCGTTGCTTGGTCCCAGCTCCTGCCAACCTAGCAGTTCAAAAGCACGTCAAAGTGCAAGTAGATAAATAGGAACCGCTACAGCGGGAAGGTAAACGGTGTTTCCATGTGCTGCTCTGGTTTGCCAGAAGCGGCTTTGTCATGCTGGCCACATGACCTGGAAGCTATACGCCGGCTCCCTTGGCCAATAATGCGAGATGAGCGCGCAAGCCCAGAGTCGGTCACGACTGGACCTAATGGTCAGGGGTCCCTTTACCATAGAGGTATAATACTCTGGGGATGTTAAACTCTGGACAATATAATTTATAAATAAATTAAACACTTAGGAGCTAGGATACAACCTTGCTTAACTTCCTTTGTGGCTGGTACAGATCCTGTG
The DNA here is from genome assembly GCF_965207765.1 of Zootoca vivipara. Lineage (NCBI taxonomy): Eukaryota > Metazoa > Chordata > Lepidosauria > Squamata > Lacertidae > Zootoca > Zootoca vivipara. The sequence goes on from NC_142592.1 coordinate 2,501,014, forward strand.
AGCTGCCTATTTGTAGAGCAACGCGCTTTCAGCACAGCGTTTTTATATAGACATTTAGTCAAGAACAATAATATTTTATCTATACTTGAAGAGTTCAGATTATCCAACAGTCTTACTCGAGAGACTGAATCGAATGCAGCTTTCAGATCAATGAAAACTGGCTCTACCACCTTTTGCTGAAATGTATGCTGAATATATGGCAGGCTGATAGGGCGTTAACTGTGCGCCACCTGCCAGCTCATGTACACAGTACAATCCAAGTGCAATATACGCACGTAAACACATTGGCCCCAAACATGCAATCCATATTGTGTTCATGGAACAGCTGCCAGGACATGAGCACACATGCCAGCACTCCAGCTCACCCTGTGTTTGCTACACACACTTTTGTGAATGTGTGCACAAACCTCATATTAAGAATTTGGAAATATTTGGGTTCAATATTTTTAAAATCTCATGTACAGTAAGTGCAAAGCTTTAGCTTATGCTTTTTGGCAAACACACCGACCCCCGAGTGCATATCCCATTAGGAGTGTGTTTTGCCCAGGAAGGGAATGCTCCTTAGTTCAAAGAATTGACTGCAGGCGATGTTTTTTAAAGAAATGCATCATGCAATATCATGCAAGCTGACCTCCTGCTACCAGCACAATTGCGGAATACTGCAAGAGGCAAGGTGGCAGCAAGGTGAAAGTGCAACTGCAGAGCAAATCCAGTGCTCCTGCTGGTACATTTACACCACACCAAACTTGTGGCTGCCTTGCCCCTTCCAGAAAGCTGCTATGATACTAGTGGTGGGAGGTCAGGCACATGCTGGCCCCCAACCCCTACTGCACCAATGTCAATCTGAAGCCCAGTTCTATGAGCTGCTGTGCAAGTAGAGTGGCTTGTGAGTTTGAGCCATTGGATACTAGATGAGCAGAGGTGATTAAGGCTGAAATCCGAGATATGCATACCTAGAAGTGAGTTCCACTGAACTCAGTGGAACTTATTGATGAGAAAATATGTATAGGATAGCCCTGTAAATGCTGTACCTTCAACTGAAGCACTAGGTCCATACGGTATTTTCCAAGAGGATTGATATCATTCAGGATCAGGGCAATGATAATGTCTATGCCATTAGACTCATGTGTCGCTATGCAGGACTAGAACATAAAAATAATTATAAAGACAATAGTGTATATATTGCAAATTTTCAGATAACAGCTTTCAGCTATATAATAATTATTTGGGGTCTTAGGTGACACAGTCTGAGCAAGCAACAAACATATGCAAACCCACCCCAAAACACCCCAAAAGAAATTAAGCCCCCCTTTTTTCAAAGGTTATGTGTTATAACAGCCTGAATTCTACTTATTCCACAGCAGCACTAGCAAATGTAATCTAAGAGCTAGATCAATAACTCTGTAGCATGGAGCAGCGCAGTGTCACTCCAGAATCCTGAAATAATATTTCACAAATTTTGTAAATACTCTAAAGAAGTACAGAAATGCTATGTATCGTACAAGGTCCAGGGCTGGGTCTTAGTTAAACTAAGACCTTTGCCTCAGGCAGAAAGGTGGGGTACAGAAAGGTGGCAGCTGGCATGTTTCCCCCCAACTCACCACCTACCCACCTCCATTTAGATAGATAGATACTGCTGCTTTGCAGTGCAACACTTTACTATTCTCAAACTTTAAATAGTATTTTGTGCCACTATGACAGAGTAGCACAGACCCTACAGGACCCCCTCTCCTACAATGAACAGAGCTTTCTAAACTGTGTGTCGCGACACTTTAGTGTGTTGGCTGTAGTGTGTAGATGTGCCATGCAAATGCTCCCTGCGCTCCTCCTGGGGCTGGAAAGGGGTTAGTTGAACCTCTGGTTTGCTAGTAAAACTGAATTACAAGCTATTGTCAGGAGGGGCTCTGAAGAGCCTGATACAGTAGCAAAAGGAGGAGGAGGAGGAGGAGGAGGAGGAGGAGGAGGAGGAGGAGGAGGAGGAGGAAGGTCAGAGCATGTAGGGGCAACATACAGTGCAGCAACAGCTGTGCCTCAACCAGCAAAACGTCTTGTTCCTGTCCCTAGGCAGTGCCATGGCTCAGTGAGAGAACCCATCTTTCGATGGCAGAAAACCCCAGGTTCAATTTCTGACAACACCAGGCAGGTCTGGGAAACCCTGGCAGTCAGAGCGGAAAGTAGTAAGCTACATAATCTAATGGTGTTAGATTATGTAGATTTCATTATCAATAAATCACTTGTGAAAGGTATTCAAGGGTTTTAGATCATATGTGGCAGTCAATCAATAATATGGTATTATGGGCATAATCTACCCAGAATTAAGCTCCTAAAAACACGTACAGTATTAGAAGATTTTTCAATTAGAAAAGAACAATAATTAACTAATGTTTCAGCAACTAATTTGGAGAATATTTATTTCCAATGGGGGAGAGTTAAACATGTGAAATGAATGGGATTTAACAGGCTTTGTTAGATCATTACCATAATACAGAACATTAAGATTAATATGTATTACTTTGGTACCCAAGAATTGTTAGTGTTGCAAAAATTGTTTTGCAGCTTTACAAGTTGTGACATTAAAACTTTTGGACCACATCCAAACACAAGGGCATTTGTAAAGGCATTTTACAAATTAAAACTGTTCCTGCATTGCCCAGTGATAGGTTTTGTGCTAAACACTCAAAACCCAGTCCAAACCTTCAACATTTATAAAGCCTGAGAATTCTCAGAATGATAAACTGCTAAAACCTTTACAGCATAGCCAAGACATCTGCTAAAGAATTATTAAAAAGAAAAGCTAGAAATCAATCAATCAATTAAAACCTTTATTGGCATCATCTACAAACATTTAAAATAAATAGTCCAGTATGATCACATCACCAACTCATCAGTACAATCACTTGCCAAAAGGGAGGGGAGGCCAGCAATCTATTTCACCTCTGTGGGTCTCCAACAGGGGCAGGATCCTGTAATGTACTTTGGAGACAAAAGATGAAATAGAGGAACAGTCTTGGTATGTTCCTGGTCTCTCCCCTGTAATAGGAAGCGTGTAACCTTTATCTCCGGTTTCCAATTTGGAATACATAGTTGGTCCAAGTATTGCTGGAGGATATCATCATACATTTTGCATTTAAGGACCATGTGAGCTAGAGTTTCAACCAGGTGGGCGTCACATGGGGCAGATCCTGTCTCCTTCTGCCATCCCTGCAAACCTACCCCAGAGGAGGTTAGAGGGGTTAGCGTTGAACCTAGCCAGCGAGAAAGCCCTTCTTTCTTGCGGGTTGAACAGAAATTGTAAATAATTGGGATTAGATTCCTGCTCCCAAGAGAGATGAAAATAAAGAGGGGAACATGTTTTCCTCGCGGCTAAAGTCAATTCTGTTGCTCTATGTCCCATAACCTAGTTTTTAGCATGGCTTTGGTGGTTGGAAAAGCCCCGGCTCCTAGGAGGTCCTCTGAGAGCCCAAGTTGTCGTATCTTTGTATAGAACAGTTGTAATCCTGGGGAGGGGAAGGAGTCTGACAGAACTTCGCTTAGTAAGGAATCTTTATCTGCTGAGAAGCAAATGCTTAGCCAGCATAAAAGAAAACTCATCCAGGGAGCTGTCTCAAGCTTGTGTTGGCCTCCCTCTAGGCACAAGGCTGCATAGGGTACACAGCGTGGGACAGCAAAGATCTTATATATATAGAAAAGCTGCCTGCACTCGCTCTAGTGACTGCATGAACCCTGACATCCAGATTGGAATTCCTTAGAGCAGTTGAGCTCTGGTTTTAGCATTAAAGGCCTTGAGGGCAGAAGGGATGTGTTGGTTACCTCTTGTTGCTGAGAAGCACGTTATGGCCTGCATAGACAGCTTGCTGGCGTTTACCAGTGCTTCACAGTGCGAAGACCACCGGAGCCTGTGATGGAAATTGATCCCCAGATATTTGAATTTGGGAACCTGTTGGATGTGTTTCCCACCAAACCATCATTTTGCTGACGAGCTGGAACGTGTCTAGAAGAGGGCAACCAAAATGGTCAAAGGCCTGGAAACGATGCCTTATGAGGAACGGCTTAGGGAGCTGGGTATGTTTAGCCTGGAGAAGAGAAGGTTAAGGGGTGATATGATAGCCATGTTCAAATGTATAAAAGGATATCATATAGAGGAGGGAGAAAGGCTGCTCCAGAGAAGCGGACACGGAGCAATGGATTCAAACTACAAGAAAGAAGATTCCACCTCAACATTAGGAAGAACTTCCTGACAGTAAGAGCTATTCGACAGTGGGATTTGCTGCCAAGAAGTGTGGTGGAGTCTCCTTCTTTGGAGGTCTTTAAGCAGAGGCTTGACAGCCATCTGTCAAGAATGCTTTGATGGTGTTTCCTGCTTGGCAGGGGGTTGGACTGGATGGCCCTTGTGGTCTCTTCCAACTCTATGATTCTATGAGGCAGGCAGGATAAAGGTTGATAAAGGTTAACTTTCTGCAGATGGGCTTTGGGGCAGTCCTGGAACACAAGTGGGTTGCTCAATAGTTTGTGAGACATCTGGCCGGTTAGGCATTGTGTTATCTATCAGGAAAAAATCTGGTTGGTCCACGGCTGGGGGCAATCGCTGCTCAGTGCTTGGGGCATCTGGCTTCCTGGTGAGCATCTCCTGGTCGAGTTCGGATAATCCCCCAGATATCTGTGTAGTTTCTGATCTTGCTTGCTCAACCTCCGCAACTATGGGCAAGGTCTGTTCTATGAGGAGAAATGTGGATAAAGTTTCTGTGGTGTCAAACATGTTAATTCGGCGTATAGTTGGATCCAGCTCCTTAATCTGCAAACGTCTATCTTGATTGGGTGAGTCCCTTCCCAGGGGTTTCTCCTGATGAAAAGCCAGTATCTCCTCTTTTCCAGGCCTGCCATTATTCATATTCCTGCTGCCCATGCTAGCAGATTCATGGGGGTTTGCCCTGGGCTTGAGGAAGTCATGCATCGAATCTTGGATACAATTTGTTATTTCTTCAGTTTTCTCTAGTATGGAGTTAATTTGGGTTATGTTTATTGATGCTCTTTCCTCAACATTCCTAGGGAGCAGAGATTTCTTTGCAGTCACTCTTTGGAGCTCTCCTGTATTGACTACAGCTGTGTTAGTACCAGTCAGCGGCGCTGGTAGATTTCCACATTGGCTTAACCTTAAGGGTGGAGCAAAGCTTGGGACGGGGGGGGGGGGGTTGCTCAGGGGCTAGACGATTTGCCAGCCTCTGTATAGCTGGAAGTAGAGGTACTGCATCCAAGTCTGCAAACACCCTTTTGAGTATGATGTGGAAGCGATTCAGGAAGCTGCAGATTTTAGGGAGAAGCAGGGGGATGGCATGATTTTGAAATTTGAGAAGTAGCTTTGTTACTTTTGGATGGCTCAGCAGTTTTTCCAGCGTTTTTAAGTCCAGAGAGCCTATATCCAGTCTCAGAAGTTCGGATAAGGAGGAGCAGACTCTCAATCTGGAAGATCATCGTCCTTTGTTCTCCCAGTTACAGTGGTGCCTCGCTTAACGAATGCCCTGCAAGATGAAATTTTCGCTTAAAGAAAGGATTTTTCTAGCGGAGGTTGCCTCGCTAGACGAATTCATTTTACGAAAAATTCGTCTAGCGAATCGCGGTTTCCCATAGGAATGCATTGAAATTCAATTAATGCGTTCCTATGGGCAATTTTTTTTAAAAAATAATAATTCCAATGCATTCCTATGGGATTCACTAGACAAATTTTTCGTTATAAGAATAAACCCGTGGAACGAATTAAATTCGTCTAGCGAGGCACCACTGTATTTTGGATAATCAGCACTATCTGATCCAGCTGCAAACACCTCCTGGTATGGGGGGACGGACCCTTGGGCTCCTCCTGGAGGTTGTAAAAAAGCTAGAAATGTGTTTCTTGGTTTCATTGCCAATGGGGTGATTAATTTGTTTTTATTGTGTTTCTGCAAAGACCACCTGTGCATTCTGTTGCCACACACATCTTTGCTTATATACGAATGTGAATGCATGTGCATAAACATGCTTTCTCTAAGAAAAAAATATTGCTATGGTTGTCACCATGATACTTTATGATAGTGACCATCTTACATATGCACACACATGCATATATGTACTTTAGGGCAGGAACAAAGATGGTGTGGTTAAAGACTCAGAGTGGGAAGCCCTGCCACTCCAAATACCCAATTGTTAAGGGCTGCCAGGTTGTCACCAGGGAAAACAGGTCGATCACGATCTACTGGTTGATCGTGGGTGCCCCTGGTTGATCCTGTGATCAACAACTTTGGCTTCCTAAAAAAAGCTCAACAACCAAAATCCAATGGGTAGATCACTGCCATTTTTTAACTCTTGGGAGTTGGACATGCCTGACCTATGACAATGCAGGAGGAAACAGTGCAGATGCTATGCCTGCTACATGATCCATCTCTGGTCCATCCACTCTCTCTCTCCTTTGCTTGCTTTAGTGATCAGGACATGGAAGGATGATGAATGGAAGCAAGATGGAAGCAAGGGATGTTCAACTGCTACAAAACCTCTCACTCAATCTTTAACATGAAAGTAAGTAAGTAAAACTTTAATACGGTCAAAGACCAGCAAATTTAACATGAAATGTAAAATCAGGTTCACTAGGTTGCAAACTAGCAACCCTACAAATACCAATATTAACTGATAACATAACCAGAAAACTTACCTTACATGTGTCCACTCAACCACTTAAATTTGTGGAATTAGCACTGCTACAGGTGCCACATAATACCTGTTATGCATTTCAAAGGACTCAGCCATTTAGTGTGGCAGCACCTACACTTTGGAACTCCCTGCATACTGAGCTCATGCAGGAGTCTTCACTCTACTCTTTTCAGCGCCTGCTAAAAACATTCCTGTTTAAACAAGTCTACCCACTTTGAGGTTGTTGCTTTTCAATCAAGCAGTGTATAAATTTTATAAAATAAATAAACATGCAGTTGAAAAAATACACCAGAAAAGGCCTGGCCTAGTTTGAAAAAAAATATCTTTCAGACCTGAGTTTCCAATGGCATTTGTTGCAGCATAAAGAAATGAAGCACAAAGCAGCAGGTATTATCCTGCTATTAATTAGGTCATGGCACTTTTAGGATACAGATCAAAATTCAGTAAAGATTATTCAATAGAAGTTTTTAAGTTACCTGGTTTTCATGGCATGGACCTTGACAATATTCAGTCAAGCTTTCAAGTGTCTGGTTCACCAGAGCTACATTCTTCTCATTGATGTACAAGCCCAAAAGTCCTAGTCCACCTGTTGTACTTCCACAAATGCAATCCAAAAACTGAAGTGTCTCACATACTAGGTTGTAGTTGGTCTTGTTGTTCTGATTTCTTAAAAAGTTCTGAAAAATAGGGGGGGGGATCATATGCATATGCAGACATCATATTAAACATGCTGGTTCAATTCAGTCTGGCATTATCCAAAACCATTGTTAAAGTAGCTTAATTATTGCAATTCCATGTGATGTCTGAAGTGATATTCACTGGTTTGCCACCAACTGATAAACAAAAATTGGAAACCACAGTTTGAATAGGTTTTGTAAACTGTGGTCTGAACTTAGCATAATTTTGCATTATTGCATTATTGAATTGGCAAACCATAGTTACAAACCCAGGAAACTCCCTTACAGTGAGTCGAATTATTTATCTTTTTTTAAAAAATCATTTTTGTTGGTTTTACAAATACAAAATACAAACAGAGAATAAAAAGTATATCTAGATACTGTAAAGCGATTATCTGAATCTCAAGACTTGCCTCCCCCAGGAGTCTATCAGTCTAGTTCAATATTGTCAACAATGACTCTCCAATGTTTCAGGCAAGGAAAGGGTCTCTCTTAGCCTGAACTGGAGATGATGGCAACTGAACCTGGATGCAAAAGGACCATTGCTCCACAGCTAGAAACTGTGCTATCACAGAACCAGGAGTGGATTTGGGAATGTTTTGGACTGGGGGTTGAGCAGATAGAAACCAACTCTAAACCGTGTTCTAAATTACAAAGCTTGCAAATTATGGTCTGAACTGAGCCAATACTGAAAACAAATATGAGATATGAAGAACAAACTGTCACAAATTAGCAAATTTTGCATTATCATAACTCTCCTCCAAATTAATTTCCAGGGTTGAAAATAAAAATATTAAAGTCATTCAAATCAAGTAATATTTCTAGGGAGTAGCACTGAATTTTTTTAAAAAAAAACCTTTAAAGCTTAAAACATGTTAGTACACTGACTGCATAAACCATATCAACAAGTTTATTTAAGTTTTTAAGATAAATATGCTCCCTTATCTTCATCACTTTTTTTGAGAATAAAAAAAACTTTATTCAGATTCTTTTAAAAAAATACAAATACAAATACATCTACAAACACATAATCAAACTTAAGCCACCCAAAATAAAGCATTAAATAAATTAAGTAAATTAACTTAAACTGAATTGTACAAAATAAACAAAATAAACATTAAACAAATTAAGACAGATCCCGAAACACAAATTCATAAAATATAAACATAAAAGCCTATACAATAGTTACAGGTAGGTAGCCGTGTTGGTCTGAGTTGAAGCAAAATTAAACAATTCCTTCAGTAGCACCTTAAAGACCAACTAAGTTTTTATTTTGGTATGAGCTTTTGTGTGCATCCGACGAAGTGTGCATGCACACGAAAGCTCATACCAAAATAAAAACTTAGTTGGTCTTTAAGATGCTACTGAAGGAATTTTTTTATTTAGCCTATACAATATAACTTAAAATTGACTTCCAATCGTTAGTATATCATTTCCCTTAATATATACACATAATTTGCTTTACCTCTTCTAAATTGGAATATAAAACTAATTAATTCACCTTTTCATGTATACATATTCTCATGTGCCATCTTAATCAAAACAAATCACTAACTCTGTTTTTATACCTTCTTTTTTGAAATAATCTTCAACATATTTCCATTCACCTTTCGATCTTAGCTTTGGTATATTCTTAATTGCCGCTGTCATTCTTGCCAAATTCATAAATTCTACTAATTTGATCTGCCACTCTTGGATTATAGGTACATTCTCCCCCAGGCCCGGCCCTACGGCCAGGCTGGGTGGCGCAGGGCACCAGGGTGCCCTCCCGCCAGGGGGGGGCGCCGCATAGCCGCGCCCGGCAGCCACGCAGCAGCGCCCGGCAGCCAAGCTGCGCCCGCCTGCCGTGCTGCGCCCACCCGCCCACCACGCAGCAGCGCCCGGCAGCCCAGCTGCGTGCTGAGCCCGCCTGCCCGCAGCGCTGGGAAACGGGGCGGGGGGGCCACCGGAGGGATCCGCCGCACCACGGCGCCAGGGATGCTTAAGACAGCCCTGTTCTCCCCTTTCCAGTTCTGAGCTATAAGTAATTTCGCTGCTGCGCAGGCATACAAAAAATATTTTCCCTATCTTCTGGTATATTTTCTGGGATTATACTTAATAAGCAATACTCAGGTTTCTTTTTGAATGTAATTTTCAACATCTTTTTCAATTTCTCATATATCTCATTCCAAAATTTATAAATGTTTATACACTCCCATCAACATGGAAAATAACTGCCCACTTTCTCCTGGCACTTCCAACATTCCTTTGATTCCGTTTTAAAGATCTTTGCCATCTTTTCTGGTATTAAGTGCCACCTATACACTACCGGTAGCTTAATCATATTTTCTTTAATTCCAGTACATGCTGTGAATTTCATAGTTGATCTCCATAATTTATCCCATTGAACTTTATAAATTGGTTGTCCTAAATCCTGGGCCCATTTCGTCATTACAGTTTTTATCTCTTCATCTTTTAATTCCCATTCTAATAGGAATTTATACATTTTCGCTAATGGCTCAATGGAATCATCAACTAAAATTTCCTGTAATTTAGATCCCCCCCAATGAATCCTATTTCTTTATGTTTTTTAAATAAGCTCGTTATTTGGAGATTATGTAACCAGCTTGTGCAATGTTGCTTAATTTGTTCAAATGGCTTTAACACAAGTTGGTCTCCTTTTATTATCAATTCTTAGCCATTTCCTATCCTTACATCGGCCACTCATCATATTCATCTCTAATGGTGAAGCCCACCAAGGTGTTTTCGGTTCAATTAGATGTTTATATTCTTCCCATATTTTAAACACTGATATTTTAATTATATGATCCGTGATTTTTTTTATTTCCCCTTTTTTTCTTGTAATAAGTATATGCACACAAGATTTTTAACAAGCAATTCTTCCCACAATATGCAGTCCCGCCCGGGGTCTACCCATAGCTGCCAAGTTTTCCCTTTTCTCACGAGGAAGCCTATTCAGCATAAGGGAAAATCCCTTTAAAAAAGGGATAACTTGGCAGCTATGGGTCTACCATTTAAAACTTCTCACATTCAGGCTTGAGGAATCTTCCAGAAGGAATTTTCGTAAAGTTTCAGAGGAGAATTCCAAATAATATTGTAAGGGTGTAAATTTTGATAAAAGGGGTAAAATAAGTCGAGCTCATTCTTCACTATAAAATTCGCAAAATAAAAGGATATGAGTGACAGATTCCACCTTGTTAGCCATGCAGGGGCAAAGGCACTCATGAATTGGCCATACAGCACAGCTGAGGGCATTGCCTAGAAAAGCCACTTCCGCGCTTGCGTCGGAGGTGGGGTTGTGGGCCTGCCCGACTGTACCATCGCGTAGGGGCTGAGAGTTCAGCCCCTGCGCGATGGTGCGCTCCCGCCTGCGTCACACCCCGACCAGCCAATGAGGCTGGGCGGGGCGGGGCCACACCGTTTAAAGGCAAGGGGCGGCTGCAAAATTATGCCATGATTTTAGACATCTATAATTCTCCGGGATAAAGGCATCTTCTTGTTGTAATTCAGCATCGTGAAGTCTCTAAGTAATGATTATTTTTGCCTTGTTCAAAGTTCCGTTAAAAAGATCTTCAGGATTTAGGCCAATTTGTTTGATCCTATTAGTTATTTGCGTAAGCCAGGGTGGATAGGGAACTGCGGCCAGTAAGTGAGGCAACATTCCCTTTGGATTGTAATGAATTTTCAACCAGAGGGATATTGCTTGCTCCCAGACTTTTAATTCGACTCTGGGAAGTCCTGCCTCTTGCCTTAACACTGCATTAGGGTACCAAACAGCGATCTTAAAATTTTTGATTGTACTGTTTCAAGGGTCTTAAGATTAGCAGAAAGTCCAATTTGAGAGCCGTACAAGAGTTGGGCTAAAGATTTTGCCTGGAAAACTTTTAGGGCTATTCAGCCTTTCCTTCTGAATAATCTAAGGGTGGCATTTGCACTTCTTCCTGCTGAAGTAGCTGATGTGGTCAGGTGTGTTGAAAATTTAGCATTATAAGAGAAGGTTATGCCTAAGTATTGGAAGATCTTAGTTTGTTCTATGGCGTTCCCCCTTCATAGTCCAATTGTCTTTCTTGAAAGAGCGGTCGAAATGAACCATTTAATTTTAGCAAAGTTAATTGTTAACAATTCAGTGTTACATTGGTCGCTAAACTTCCCTAAGGCTTGTTTCAAACCAACTTTAGTTTGAGAAAGAAGAACAGCGTCATCCGCATACATTAGAATTGGTACTTTTCTACGACTGGAAAACACGGGGGAAGGGAGTATTGATTTCATGACAGCATGTGATCAAATAATTAACATAGATATTGAACAAAAAAGGAGCTAATAAACACCCTTGTCTAACTCCTCTTTGGACTGGGATTCCTCTAGAAAGTCTGCCATCCTGGGCGTCATTGCAATGTGTAGTTTGTCTTGCTTTTGCGTCCGACTCCTCTCCATGATCTCCACCATAGAAAAGGGTGCCAATACGGAGTTCCGCAGTTCCATGCTGCTTTTTTAATTTCAGCGAGAGACCCGTACTCTCGTCTTTTTGGGGGGTTTAATCTTACGCCAATCTCCCCCTATATTTATCACTGTTAACAGTTCGCCCCAACTTAAGTGGAGCACCGTTTTTCAACCCGCTCACTAGCGCACCCTTGCCGGAAGTCCCCTTATCTTCATCACTTATAGGCAACTAAATTTTACTCAGAGTGGATTTATTGAAAACAATGGACCTAAGTTAGTCATGTCCAGCAGTGGCCAGTGAGGCAGCCTGGGTGAGGCACCAGTGCTCTCCTGGCTTCCCAAATAGCAGGTTGCTGGTGTTTACTGAGGTACAGAGTGGGGTGCAGGGTGCTTGGTGTGGTCTGTGGTAGTAGAGTCATTCTGGCACTCCTAGTGCCACACACTGCATTCCCCTCAGGAACCATCATGCATAGAGCATAGACAAACAGCTTTGCAAAATATATGGTGGGTTGTTTTAAACTATTTAAATTTCATTGAGACGTAGGGTAGAAAGCATGGGCTGCAAAATATCATGAAAAATAGCTTCAAAATTCTCTCAGATGTTTTAAGGCCTGCTCATACAATGAGCTTCCTCCACTTGTATTACTTTCATATTTCTATGGCGGCTACTCCATTTGCAAGGTTAGGGATAAAAACAGTCAAAAGCATACCTGAAGTTCTCGATTGTGATTCTCACATAATAACTGAAGAAACCTTAGTATTGGTTGCATAATCACAATAGCAGGACTCATTGTCATTTCTTCTGAAGATTTTTCATCTACATTCCCGGCATCTGTTCCAGCACTCATGAGATCTATTTCTGGGTCCATTTCTCGGCGGTATACGCAATAAGCTTTAGATGTTGCCATCGAGGCTTCTGTTAATTGCCCCTTCATTCCTTCTTTCAGATGCAGATTTGAATCTCTTACTATACATAAGATAACAAATAACCAATGAAAATCAATAAAAAGGTGGTAGACTAATGACCTATATTATAGCAAAATCTTCCCAACACATGGTGGCAGGCATGAATATGAGTCAAGATTTTGGCAAGGAACACATTGAGAACCCAATCACAATAGCCAACAGTGAGGATCAAATTGGAAGATATTTGGCGGTGGAAGTATTGATTCAAGGTGAGAAATATTTGTTTGTGGGAGTATATGCACCTAATGAAGGGAAATCTCTTTCTTTAATTTCTTTAAAAAGCTCCATGAGGAACTGTTGGAATATATGGACTATACAGTGATTTTGATGGGGGACCTGAACACAGTGGCTTCTACTATGATGGATAGATCACAAAGGCAAAAAATATCTAATGAAGGCAGACTGCCCAGAACTTTTTTTGAGATGTCAGACAATCTGGACCTGGTGGATATTTGGAGATTGAGAAATCCATTAGAGAAAGAAAGTACATTTTTCTCAGATTCACAACAATCATGGTCCAGGATTGACTATATATGGATAGCAAAGAATGTGGCAATGAAAGTGACCAAAGTAGACATCTGCCCTAGGACGCTTTCAGACCATAAGGCAGTAATGATGGAATTGAAGCTATTTATTCAGGGTTCGTTTAGATGGAGAATGAATGATGCTCTGATGAGAAATGAAGGAATAGTACATAAAGCTCAAGAGACACTTAAAGATTACTTCAACATGAATCTAAACACAGAAACGGAGTTAAAGACAATTTGGGATGCCAGCAAAGCGGTGATGCAAGGATTTTTAATACAGCAGAATGCAATTAGGAAGAAACAGCAAGATGAGAAAAAGATAAGGTCTTACAACAACTAAAGGACAAAGAGAAGAAATTGAAAGGCCCAAAGACAAACAGCTACAGAAGGAATTCAAGCTGTTACAGGTGCAGTTAACTCAAATAATGAATTTAGAGATTGAGTGGAAAATAAAAATGATGAAACAAAGAAGTTTTGAATCTGTGAATAAATGTGGAAAATTGTTGGCATGGCAATTGAAAAAAGACAGAAACAGAGCAACATTACAAATATTAGGATTTAGGATAGATCCATTGAGAACCCAACTGAGATAAGGAAGGCCTTTCAAAAGTATTATAAACAACTGTATAAACAGGAGAAAGAGCAGAAGGAGAAAATTGAACAATTTCTGGGGAAACATGGACTACAAAAAATCCCAATAGACAAGAGAACGCTACTTGATCATAGAGTAACGAGACAGGAAGTGGAAGATGCAATAAAGCAGCTGTCATTAGGTAAATCACCAGGACCAGATGGACTGACAGCAAAATACTACAAAGTTCTAAAAGAACGGTTGATTGAACCACTGACAGATCTGTGTAATAAGATACTTGGAGGAGGCAAGGCACCTGAGTCTTGGAAATAAGACTCTGATACCAAAACCAGATACTGATAGAACACAGATGAGAAATTACCGCCCAATATCCCTTCTGAATGTGGATTATAAAATTTTTGCTAGTATTTTGGCATCAAGATTAAAAGGAATATTAAGAGATCAGATTCATAAAGATCAAGCTGGGTTTTTACCCAATAGACAATTGAAGGATAATATTAGAAACATTGTGGATATATTAGAAATGTTAGAAGTAAAGAAGAATACAAGTGCAGCTTTAATTTTTATTGATGCCGAAAAAGCGTTTGACAACATCTCGTGGAGGTTTATGATAAGTAACTTTGAGAGAATGGAAGTTGGGAAACAGCGAGTCCTCCAATGGGGAGGAGGAGGAAATGGTAAGTCCGGTGGGAAAGGGGGGACAGCGATGCTAGCAAAGACCCCCTGCACCAAATTCACCAGGAGGGCTCAGAAAGAGAGACACAATTTCCATTGCCTGGAGCGCAGAGACGTTAAGCGCAAAAAGAGGGGAGGCCGCGCCTGGGGGTGCCCAAGTTCTTCTGTTGGGCTTGTAACAGGAAGGGGCCACTCCTGGATTCTGCGAGTGACTGAGACGGATGTATTTTAGTTAGCTCTGCACTGTGCATAGTATGCACAATAAACCTGTAAAAATCCAGGTTGGATTCCAGCGTTGTTTACTCGTGAGTAACCACCTCACACCCATTACACTGCCTTTATCCTGTAGTTGTTTGGACTGTTCTGAGTCTGCAATGAAATGAATATTGGTGATGAAATACAGCCCCCGTTTTCTTTACCTCTCTTTTTTGGAACTGAGATGGTCAGGTCATTGTCATCGTCTTTCTTTTTGCTGCTCAAATCAATTGTGTTCACTGTTACAGTTGATCGGATTTCCTGCTGGGCCATTTTCATTCTATCATACAGAACTTTGAAAAACTTTTCCGATTTTTTCTGCTCATTCAGTTGCTGGTAAAAGGAATACTGAAGGGGGAAAGTAACCTTTTAGATATCAGCAGATTAATAATGGGAAAATATCTGCTGGACATACAAATAACACATTACAGCTTGGCAAACAAAGTCTATAGGTGGTAGTTAATAATGTCTTATGCCAGAGAAAAAGAAAGCCCACATAGAAATTTGCTTTATTTCCAGATCTGCACATCAAAGTCATTAGGAATTGTTACCACTAGTGAGCACTAGCAAAATGCAAGGCTGATGGGTTATTTCTAATGGTGCCAAATAAATATTGTCAATATCACCCAGACCACAAGAAATTCCTTTGTTTTGTCAGATCAAGGTCCATCTAATCCTTCATTCTGAATCCTACAGTAGAGCCCTTCAGCTTTGGGTCACTAGATGTTGTTAGAGCACAATCCCATAATTCCATGGCAGCTTTGCCAATGACCAGAGATGGTCAAAGAACTTCTGGGGACCCAGGTTGAAGGAGGTTGTCCTACAGATACCTCTGGATGCTTGCTCTCCATGAATTTGTGCACCAGTAATCCCCTTTCTTTTCTTTTTTAAGTCATCTAAGCTGGTGGCCAAAACCAAATTTACAGTGATATTTTCCATAAGTTACTGATTTGTTGTGTGAAGTGCTTATTTTCCCTAAACCTACTATAAATCACAGTTTTCACAGCATGGGGGGGGGAATGCCCCTCTCCACTTATTTCACAATTTTATAGACTACCCCCCCCCCAAAGTTAGCCTTTCCTTACACGGGAGGTGCTCCAGCTCCCTGTTCAGTTCAGCTGCCCCTTTATGCCTTTGCCACCACTAATACAGCCTTTTAAAGATGGAGGTGACCTGAACTGTGCACAGCATTGTATCCAACTGTTGAAACTGGTAGTGGCTCTCCAGAATTTCCAATGGGTGTTTTTCTCAACCCTGGAGATGCCAGGGATTCAACCGAGGGCATTCTGTGTGCAAAGCAGGTGCTCTGCCCCTTAGCTGAGCCCCTTTCCCAGGCCTAAATTGGACGTGTCCATTGATTTCAATGGGCACATTGGATACAGCCCACAGTATTCTAAATATGGCCACACCATGGGATTATAATACTTTAAAGTCCTTTTCCTAATAAATCCAACACTAGGATTTACCTCATCACTGAGTCAGTGGTGTTTCAATGAGCTTTTCATCATAATTACAATGGTGTTTTTTTCCTGGTGGACAGATCAAATTATTCAGATTGAAACCTTTCTTTAAATTAATTGATTAACAAGCAGGGCTGGCACCAGACCCAGGGGCAAAGGAAGGCGTCGTGATACCCGGGGCGGGCATCGCATGCGCGGTGGTGCTATGTTTTCCTTCAGATACCATCTGAAGAAGTGTGCATGCACACGAAAGCTCATACCAATGACAAACTTAGTTGGTCTCTAACCTATTTTGGTTAGACATATCATCTTCCCTGCAGCATCAAGCTCAGAGGAAACCAATTCTGTCAACGTTCAGCAGGTGCTGACTGTGCTTGGCATTTTATTGGCTGGACCAGATGCCATCACTAAGCCACCTCCCCTTCCTCAGTCAAAAGAGCAAAAGAACTGGCAAAAAGCAACAACAGATCTGCCATGCAAGTGTGATATTTGGAAGGACATTAGAGGGGAAAGAGCAGGTGGTCTGCTAAAGCATGAGGGAAGGAATACAGGCACGCCAAGTGGTAGGGGCTGAGGGGCCTCCTTTTCCAAGGAGGGGGCTGGGCTCCTCCAAAATCCTGTGGCCCACTCTGCCTCCCTGCCAATGTCAGGTGGGGAGGAGCAGGCTGAGGGTGGAGCCCATTCCCCACCAGGTCCGTGCAAACGGCATCATCGCAACAGCAAGATACCCGCGAGCGCTTGGTGGGGGTGGGATGTGTCACATGACATGCAACGTGACTCATCACATAACGTGCCCCCACAATGTGGGGGGGCAAGTCAATGCCCTTGGAAGCGTAAAGGCCCTAGAGTGGGAGGCAATGCATGTTTCAGGAGTGAAGGCAAAGGGAAGAGACGCTCACCTTGAAATGCACTGACTCCGAACCCTTCAGTTGTTTTCATATTTGAACAGGTTTTCAATATAGAAAGAACAAAGCAATAGCAAGTAAGTACCTGGATCTGTGTGTTTCCACCTTCAAGCAATGCAATCCCAAGCAGGATGGCTTCAGAGAATATCCTGTCATTTTTGGTACTAACTATGACATCCGTGACAAGTTCTGATGCACCTTCTTTATCCAGAAGGCACTGAATATCTTGCATTGACACAGCAGACTTATCTGAATCGTGTCCTGAAAAGCTACCTGGAAGAAGAACAAATAAAAGCCAAGATTCAGATACATCCTTGGTACGTGTAATTGCCTTATTTTCTTGTATTCAATATCTGGCTATAACACTTGTGGACACACTACTATACTAACATAACATAAGAGAGTGCCACTTTTTAAAAATAAAAGTAATCAAATAATCAATAGACTCTAATATGAATCAGGGCTAAGCTCTAAAACGCAGGAGGGAAATGAAAATGAGAGCACCTACCGCAGGGGATATGCTGACTTGAGTGTTCTGTTTTTATTTAAAATTCTAAATCCCTTTTGCTTTAGATTTACTAATGAAGAATGCATGTTCAAGAAATCTTAACAGTTGAAGGCACAACTGTTGAGTAACTGTAAGTATCCATCTTTGGGGGGGGGGAGCAGACCATAGCTCTGTGGTAGTATACATTTTTTGCAAAGCACGCACTCTGGAGCAGAGGTGGACAAACAGTCTGACCTGTAGCGTCCTGTCTCCCACTTTTCCTTTAGAACGTAAGAGGCACTTTGCACGATCAAGGAAATGCCTCACCTGGCTTTCTTTGTTAGAAGATCAGCAACCAGCACAGGTGCTGCTATGGGATCCATCAGAAATAGGTCTATACTCCTCCAAGAGATTTTTGTAAACTTTTGACCTAACCTGGCTCTACTTTAACTGCTCCATGCCCATGGTGAGCCTCTGTAAATCTAATGTTAGTGGCAAGGTCAAGGCTGTGTGCATTCTGCCACTGTACAAAACCAAAGCATGCTGGATGCAGAATTCAACTTCTTGGGGATTGCAGCTTTTATTTTATTTTATTTTTAAAAATGTACATAAATTAGCTAAAAGCAGTCATTAGTATCACTTAAATCAATAAAATTTATGCTAGTTGTGACTAATTGCTGCTGCCCTGTGCTCCAAGTTTCTAGCCCTCATGGCTTTGCAGAGAGGCCTGAAAGAATATGAAGAATGTCATAAAGATTTTCAGTGTTCAGAAAGCAGGGGCTTCAATGGCCACCAAATATAGTTTCCCCCTCTTGACATAAGTATGAATTAAGCAAAAAAATTAAAAATCGAAATTGGCTTAACTTGTTTACAGAGGTCACAGATTTTAGTTTTGTCTTCTTGCAAAATTAGTGCAGTTTTTGTATCATTAAGTTAAGTTTGTTTATAAATCTGTTCTTGCCTTGGTAATGGACTGGATGAGAGCCAACAAACTGAAGCTCAATCCAGATAAGACTGAGACACTGTTAGAGGGCAGTTCCCTAGACCAGATGGCTGGGAGGTCATCTGCTCTTGATGGGGTTACCCTCCCTCTGGAGGAGCAGGTACACAGCTTGAGGGTCCTCCTGGATCCTTTGCTCTCACCCGAGGCTCAGGTGGCCTCAGTGGCCTGGGGTGCCTTCCATCAGCTATCTGGGATAGCCTAACTACTGTTGCCTATGCTCTGGTATGCTTAAGGTTAGATTACTGCAATGCGCTATACATAGGGCTGCCTCTGAAGACAGTTCAGAAACTTCAGGTACTGCAGAATTCAGTGGCCAGGTTGCTCACTGGAGCAAGATGGTTTGAGCATATTACACCAATCCTATGTCCTTTTAAAATGTGGTTTTTTGGGAGTGGGGTGGGGTGGGGTTGTTGTTTTTATTTTGGTTATGTCTTTTGTGGTTTTATATTTGATTTTAGTCTGTGAACTGCCCTGAGACCTCCTGCTATATCAATTCAATAAATAATAAGTACATTTAGGCCAAAATCTAGTGTGGCACTGAAGGTGCTTAAGCCTGCTGAAATCAATGGACTTAAGTATGTTGCACTCTCTGTTGGAGGGTGGCATTGATTTTAAAATTAATCTTAGTGCTGAATGCACTAAGTTCTGTGTAAGGCTTTCAGGTCAGGTCAGGTCAGGTCAAAGCTACCACTTTAACCCTGTAATCAGATACCTTACTTAGGAGAAAGGGACGACAGAGGACGAGATGGTTGGACAGTGTTCTCGAAGCTACGAACATGAGTTTGACCAAACTGCGGGAGGCAGTGGAAGACAGGAGTGCCTGGCGTGCTATGGTCCATGGGGTCACGAAGAGTCGGACACAACTAAACGACTAAAAAACAACTTATCTAAAAGTAAGTTCCACACTGTGTGTACAACCCTCCACACTCCAGGGACTAAATCCCATTGAAGTCAATGGGGCTCAAAACTAAGCAGACATGGACAAGATTTCACAGAACATTATTTTGTTTGAAACCCCCTTGGTTTCAAAAGGAGAGTTACTTTATCCCAAGGAAATCAATGAGTGTGTATGCTCGATTTTTCAAATTGCATTTTCCCTTGCTTGAGATATACTCAGTTTTGAACAGAAATAGTTTCTTATTGTAGATGTTCAACAACTGATTTGTTAATTATAATTATTTACCGTACCTCCTCCTTGCATTGCTTTGCTGTAGTTGCTGGACAGAGGACCGTTCACACTGGTTCCATAGTCACCTTTGAAATAGCGATTGAGAAGTATTTTCCTCAGGTTGCTACCCTTTAAGAAGATAAAAACAGTAGGAAAAGTCACAGTTTTTTGTAAACACGCCTGTAAGCAGTTTCATATTCTTGACTCTTTTGGGCTATAGCTCAGCAATAGAATGTCTGCTTTGCATGCAGAAGGACCCCGTCCCCATCCCAGCATCTCCAGGCAGGGCCTGGAATGTCTCCTGTCTGAAACTCTGGGGAGCTACTGCCTGTCGGCATAGACAATACTGAGCTACCGGTAGATGTACCAAAACATGTGACTCAAGAGAAGGCAGCCCCCTATGCTCTTTTCATGCTCAGAATCCACAGGAAGATCTAATTCCTCCCATTCATAGCTCATATATGCACCTAGTCACATACAGCCAGGAAGTGCTATGAAAGAGGGACGGGAGGGGAGCTGCTTCAGGTTGTGGCAGATGTTCTTCTGGAGACACCTCATGGTTCTTGGGGATTTTAACAACCATGCCAACATGGCTGCTCCTGAATAAATCTGGCCCTACTCTTAGCTGTAGACATGCCTTAGATCTGATGTTTAGCTCTGTGGGCATGGGTTTGTTCAATTAAGTGGAACAAAAGGAGTGTCATGGTTAGATCACTTCCTAACTAGACTTCTCAGTGACCTTCTCCTATGCAGGGAGGTGGGACTGATTTGAATTGTCTGCTCTCACCACTAAGTGGATCCAAATGATTTTCAGGACCAGGACTTGGAGACCTATACATCCCACATGCCTATACATCCCACATGCATGAACAAATAGTGCACCCCAGTGGTTTTCAACCCTGTGGTGCCTTGAATGATGGTCAGGATGCCGCAGGTAACACCAACCTTTGTCCCTCTTTCCTTCCCTCCCTCCTCTGATGCCTTCTCATCTTTCTGCTTCCCTAAGGCTTGCACAGCTGTTTATTGCAGCAGCCCTGGCAATAAGTTCCGCAGGCAAAGGGTGCCTTTGGGAGGCACCTCTCTTTGGGGCAGAAGGGAGGGGTAGCTCAGAGCCCAGGGGCGGCGGCAGCAGCAGCCCAGAGGACTCCCAGGGAGAGGGGAGAGGAGGCTGAGGGAACACTCCGCAAGGGAGGGTATTTGAAAAAGGCGAGGGGCTGGCAGCTCTGCAGGCAAGGGGTGACATAACTGAGCCCCTCATGGGTGCCGCAGAAAGAATGTAGTTGGCTTAGGGAGCCGTGGACTCAAAGAGGCTGAAAACCTCTGCTGTACCCGATAACAGTGGTCTTCAACTGATGGGCCATGGCTGATCCAAGGTGGGTTGCAACAGTAGCTAAAGAAATTAATAATGATGATGAGAAAGCAAACATACATCCTGTTCATCTCAATGCTTTTACCCACATTTAGGAACACAAGTTCTCCCCATCTGCTGGTCACAATGACTAGAATGACGTCTAACACTTTATGTGTGTGGAATGTAAATAGCGCTCAGCTGACTCTAAGTTCTTATGTAACAACAGTAGGACACATAGTATAGCTTTGAAGAGACGGCATAAGAGTCTTATTGTTGCCCATTAATACCATTCTTTTGCCTCTGACAATAGTTACAAGGGATATAAACAAAGGCTCAGGGAAGCAACAGTAATTTATATGTGGTTTTAAAGAGTTCTAAGAAACAAGCTCATTGACAGCAAGGGACAAATATTTCTAGGAGGAAAATAATGTTTTAGCATAAGTCAAGAAGGGGAAATACAAAATGTTGCCCCTGCATCCAGTTTTATTATATTCTAGTTGTATCCGGGGGGGGGGGATACCCTCTTGATTTTGTAAGATTCCCCTCAAAGGGATATATATCAAGTCATCCTCAGCTAAATTAGGAGGGTGCTCCTAGCACTCTAAGGAAGGACTCTACTGACGCATATTTGAGTCTGTTAGATATCCTCTGTGAGCTACAATATACAAAAGGAAGTGTATCGTCTCTCGCAATTGAAATCAAACCTGTTTAAATGCTGTTGTGTACCTTGCACTTCCCACCATACCTGTATTTTCTTGGCAAGGGTGCCCACAACTTGAAAAAAAATGATCGGAATCTAGGGCCTGTTTTGGTGAGCTATGTCAAAGAGTGTATGCTCAAAAATTTTCAACGCTATTAATGGCAGGAAGTATAAAACTTCCTGGTATAAATAAGGGCTTTCTGCCCTTGCCTGTTCACTAGAACAGAACCTGCTGTGCTTCTGGTTCCAACTTCCTCCTACATCTAGATCTAGTTTCTTTATGTTCCCCTGCCTAGATTTGAAGAGAGACACCCATTGTCAAAACCTTTGCTTCCTCTGTTTTCTCTGACAATTTGATTGAAGGGCCTGTGCATTGGGGAAACAGAGACCCATTGTCAAGCCCTGCCACTCATTTTTCCATGCCTCTGTTGTCTTCCCCAAATGCTGAAAAACTGATTGTATGCAACATGGGGGAGGGACCTCAGCAGGGGAGTAGCCCAGGAGTCCTAGGATATTTTATTTTTATTTTTACAGTAAAGGAGTGGAAGGGGCACAAGATATCGGGTCCAGTAAAAAAAATTCCTGTGTGTGTGTGTGTGTGCACTTGTACCAGCATGACCTCAGCCAAAGCTACCCTGGCTGGTGCAGCCTAGGGAGAAGCTGCATCAGTCAGTGCAGCCTCCTCCTCCAATGGTGGCTCAGACACAGAAGTGCTGCAATGGAAGGAGGAAGAAGAGTGGTTGACACTCAGTGCCAAGGTAGATATTGCCCCCCCCTGCTCTGGTGTAAGTCAACTGACTCATGTCACAGGGTGGGATGAAGAAACACCCGTCCTTTGGTCCTGTGCTCTGAGATATCCAGGACTGGGATCAGAAGCTAGGGTGGTTTCTTTCAATCCAGAATGTCTCTGTTAAAATGGGTCAGTTGCACGGTATGACCCTTCCTTCCTTCCTTCCTTCCTTCCTTCCTTCCTTCCTTCCTTCCTTCCTTCCTTCCTTCCTTCCTTCCTTCCTTCCTTCCTTCCCCCATAGAATTCCAAGCTGGGACAAAGTCACAAACTTAACAACACTGACTTTCATCCATCCTGCCTCTGTTTAAATCTGTTATGCATTAAGTTCTCACCCTGGGCCAGCAGGGGGATACTGTATATAGTTTCCACTCAGGTCCTCATCAGTTAGTTTAGGTGGGAAAACCTGGGTGGTTGTTGTGTTACAATGTTGCATTATTGCCAGCCGGCTGCCTATCAAAGGAGGCCGGCTGAGCTGTTCTGCCATTTCTGTTCCAGCTTCCAAATAAAGAGCTGCTTTGGAGAAACAGCTGGGTCGTCTGCTATGTCAACCCACTATTTAACACTGGCGACGAAGGTGGGATTTGATGGACATCAGAGCACAGCCAGATTCGGATGCTCACCGAGCGGAATCACTGAGCGGAATCACTGAACAGAACCAATTCAGAGCTGACCGTTCTGGCTAGAGCACTGTGTTCCATCCATCACCCTCCACGTCGGCATTGGAATCATGGCTTCACTCGTGCCTCTACCGCCGTTTGCTCTAGCCTCTGAATCCTGGGACTCTTACCTAGCTCGGTTTGACTGCTACCTCCAAGCAAACGAACTGACAGCAGGGTCAGAAGTGCGTAAGCGAGGCCTCTTCCTCAGCCTCTGTGGGCCCAAAGTGTTCGAGGCGGCCCGAGCTTTGGTTGCGCCTCTAGCAGTCCAGACAACACCATGGGACATGCTTAAAGAAAAGCTCCGAAACCACTACGCTCCCAAGCCGTCCAAAATTGCAGCCCGCCATGTGTTCTACCACTGGAACCAGGCAGAGGGGGAGTCAATTAACAACTACACTGCCACCCTCCTAAAGGCCACAATGCACTGCGAATTCCAAGACTTAGATGATGCCCTGATGGATCGAATCGTCTGCGGGGGTCCGGGACAACCGTCTGCAATGGCGTCTCCTCACCAAGCCAGACCTAATGCTGCAGAAGGCCATGGAGGAGGCTGCGGCCTCAGAAGCTGCTGAACTCTCCACCCAGGAGATACACAAGGCCAGCAGCCTGTGGCTTGCTAGGAAGACAGTCCCAGTGCATCACGAAGAGGCCAGCAGTGATGAGGATTTCTCCAGTGAAGACGATGATGTGCACCAGATGAAGCGTGAGCACGGGAAGTTTAAACAGAAGTCCAAGGGCCAATCAGAATGTGCCGGCTGTGGAGGCAATCATTCCCATGTCAAGTGTTGGTTCAGAGATGCCATCTGTCGGCGATGTTCCAGAAAGGGCCACATCGCTAAGGTCTGTCAATCGGCTCTGTCCGACACCCCCCCCTTCGCCGTCTCGTGAGTCCAAGTCTTCACTCCGGTCCGCCAAGGAAAGCTGTTTTGCCTTCACCAACTGCCATTGCCCGTCCGGAACCACGATTGGCCAAACTGACTCACCTACGTGACGCAAGCTGCACGTCACTGTGCTCATTGAAGGAGCTCCGTGTGACATGGAAATCGACACTGGGTCTGCCATGTCCATGCTGTCTTGGAGCACCATCAAAAGACTCGTACCCAAGGTGTCCAAGAGGCAACTCGACTGGCACCGTATACACCTGAGACGTCCCCGTGGTAGGCGTCGGCCGGTTCCGAATCACCTTCAAGGATTTTTCGGGCCTGTTCCGACTGGTGGTGGTCGAAGGTCTGCGGCCAAGCCTCCTAGGGCTAGACTGGTTTGATGCCCTCAGGTTGGAAGTCACTGGCATCAACTGCACCTCTAACACAGAGACTGAAGGTCCGATCAGAGACTTTGCAGAGGTTTTTGACGGCACCTTGGTACAGGTACGCCCATCTCCTTTAGCCTTGATCCACAAGTCGCCCCCATCAAGCTAAAGCCATGCTGGATTCTGTTTGCTCTCAAAGCTAAGGTGGACGAGCAACTTGACGAGCTGGTCGCGCAAGGAGTTTTGGAGCCGGTTGACCACGCCAAGTGGGAAACCCCCATAGTCACGCCTGTCAAGCCGGATGGTGTGCCAAATACAAGTGCACTTCAGCAGCACGTGTACCCAGTTCCCATGCCTGCTGCATTCTCTGGGTGAGCGTAAGGTCTTTGCTAAACTGGACCTTGCCCAAGCCTATCAACAACTGCCTGTTGACAATGCCACCACTGAAGCTCAGACGATCGTCACCCACCAAGGGGCGTTCCGGTGCCGTCGGTTGCAGTTTGGGGTGAGTGTGGCTCCTGGCATCTTTCAAAGCCTTATGGAGCGTCTCCCTCAACAGTTTCTGGGCGTGGTGCCATATTTCAATGACATCTTAGTGTCCACAGACTCACACCAGCAGTTGTTTGAGTGCCTCTGCGCCGTGCTGACCAGGTTCCAGGAGGCCGGGCTAAAGGTGAAGAAGGAAAAGTGCCAGATTGCCGTTTCACAGGTGGAGTTCCTGGGCTACCTTATCGACGCCTCCGGCCTTCACCCAACAACATCCAAGATCCGGGCCATGCAGCAGGCCCCCATCCCAAAGAACAAAACTGAGTTGCAGGCATTCCTGGGACTGTTGAACTTTTATAACATGTTCCTGCCCCACAAAGCGACGGTAGCTGAGCCTCTCCACCGACTCCTCAGCACAAAGACACCTTGGTCCTGGGGTCATCGGGAGATGGCGGCCTTCAAAGTGGTCAAGGTTCTCCTTTCATCGGACAGTGTGCTGGTACAGTACAGTGAAGCCAGGCCGCTGGTCCTTGCCTGCAATGCAAGGACATGGCATCGGCGCCGTCCTCAGTCACCGTTTTCCAGATGGAAGGGAAGCACCACTCGCCTACTTTTCCAGGATGCTATCTCCGGCCGAACAGAATTACAGCCAGCTTGACAAGGCGGCACTGGCATTTGTGGCTGGAGTGAAGAGGTTCCATGAATACCTCTACGGCAGGACTTTCGACCTCATCACTGACCACAAGCCGCTCCTGGACCTCCTTGCTGGTGATCGACCAACTCCTCCGGTCCTCTCGCCACACATGCTGCGATGGACTGTTTTCCTGGCTGCCTACTGCTACCAGCTCGTCCATCGCCCAGGAAAATCGCTGAGCCATGCCAACACTCTCAGACATTGCCCTCTTCCAGAGCTTGTGGAAGACCCGGCTCCTGCTTCCTCGCTCCTCCTGATTGAGGACCTTCCTGCAGCACCAGTATCGGCTGCCAATGTGGTCTCCGCTTCTGCCCAGGACCGCACCATCAGCCATGTGCTCAACTGGGTGTGGAGGGGGTGGCCGTTCACAACCAGGCAACACCAACTCTCAGCTCATCGCGGCTGTCTGCTGTGGGGAGACTGTCGTGATTCCCCAAAGACTCCATCAACGTGTCCTTGAGGCTCTGCACATTGATCACCCAGGAATCCTCAAGATGAAGGCGTTGGCTCGGTGTTACGTCTGGTGGCCTAATATGGACGATGTCATCACTTCTTGGGTTTCCACCTGCCAAGCGTGCCATGAATCGAGGCCTGCACCGCCGGCAGCTAAGGGACACACCTGGGAGACACCCAAGACACCCTGGTCAAGGGTGCACGTCAATCTTGCTGGCCCCTTTCACGGCTGGACCTTTATGGTAGTGGTGGATGCCTATTTCAAACGGCTGGAGGTGGCCCTGATGCCCTCCACCACTACCAAGGCCGTCATACCGATGCCCTCCACCACTACCGAGACTCGGGAACAGACACATACAGAAGGTGACGCTCAACCTATACCTCCCTCACAAACTGCGGGTGTGGAGCCAAACCAAGCCGTTTCAGAGGGTCTGCCTCTGACCACTGCCGTGCCTGACCTTCCACCAAATCCGGTCGCAGCCATTCCGTCCACAGCAGTGGATCCAGGGAACTTGGGTTCAACAACGCCTCTGGATGCACCGCAGCCTCAACAAGACTCGGGCAGCCCCCCCCCCCCGGACACTGGCACCAGTCCTTGGCAGTCCTGAAGGGTTTCCAAGCGCCCAACTTAGTCTGAGTTTTATGGGTCTAGAACATTTGCTGATGTACATCTTTTGACATGGGCAAATCCATGCATATATGTACATCGGCAAATGTTCTAGACCCATAAAACTCAGAATAAGCAAATATCGCTCCAGGATCCGTAATCAGATTATGGAGGCGCCACTTGTTGAGCACTACACTCAACAGAGTGTATGCAGCGTATACAGAGGGTGGTTTTTTATTCTTTGTAATATGGAAATTACCTCCAGCCCGTTTTCACCGGAAGAACAACGATAGACTTCTCCTCCAACAAGAATCTAAAGTTTATTAATCTCTTTAACACGTTACATCCTGGGGGTTTGAATAATAGGCTTGACTTTACAGCATTCCTATAATTAATCTTGTGCCTTTGGACAGCCTGTAGTTAAACCATGCTACTGTATCTTTAAATTGTCGCAGCACAATTCAGCATCTTTAGATGTAGCACTATTCCTTTAATTTTTCAGTAGACCACACCTTACTTTTCATTTAAATGCTGCAAACAGATTGAGCACGTTAGGCAAACACAATTGGTACACTTTGACCATGAAACTATAGGTAAGCTGTCTCTGTTTGTTATAAACTGTATAATTGCCTATGTATAATTTTCTATGTAGAGATGATAAAATGTATCATAACGCTATAAGATATGTCTGACGTAGGATCTTTTAATATATATTCTAGCTGATGAAGAATAAACGAAACAGGGCCTCGTCCTGGATTTGAAAATCATTTCAACTGGAATTTGACTCATTACCCTAAGCAAAAATCAGTTTGAAGAATTCATAATTAATCTCCTTCCTGGCCCGAGTTCTTGGAACCTTTTCATTTGATTGCCTGATTGCACCAAGAATTCCAATTTCTACAGTATTTTCAACTCTGAAAATGGGAGCTGAATTCCTCTTGATATTGGATACAGTCAAGGCTTTCTTTCTTTCTTTCTTTCTTTCTTTCTTTCTTTCTTTCTTTCTTTCTTTCTTTCTTTCTTTCTTTCTTTCTTACACCTGCAACTCAGTTCTGGCACCTCTCAGATAGGCACCATTGCCATTATAAGAGAACAAAGGAGGTGTTCATTGTGAGTTCTGGTACCTCTTTTTCTAGAAAAATAGCACGGGCTCCAGCTCATGGTTAGTGAGGAGAGAGCTTAACCATGAGTCTGGGATCAGGCACCATGCTCAGCTTAGCTCAATGTGGTGAAGCTGTAAAAAGGACAAAGAAGGGGGGAAGCAGCTGCAAGCACCCCTCTAGAAGCTCACATATTTGTGTAGTCTTGGTAAGCCTTATCAGCTGCCTTGCCAGACATCTTTGGGAGAGCAAACGACTAAGGAGTAAACCCTATACAAATCCAAAGTGAAGTCCCTAAACTGGTTGGATTGTACACCTTGGACACCTCCTTCCGGCAACTCCTGCAGCCAAGCTGGTGCCAAACATCTTGCTCTGCTTTCCTTTGGACCACATCAGCCAGGCTGAGAGGGGGATCTCCTGGCAACAGCTAAAATATACCTATTCCTGGAAAAATATGTACCATGTGATTATTGGGGGGGGGCAGTAGGAAACTCTAGCCCTCTGAACGTTTACACAAACGTAAATGGGATGGAGGGGAAAGTGTAGGATGGAAGCCTAAACCCCTTGATAACTTTTAGAATGATTTCCCTTCCTTCAGTTTGTGACAAACACTGGGGCTCCAGTCTTGGGAAGGTGAGCCAAAAGGAGCAGCAACTGGCCCGATCAAACAGATTTGAGCTTCTCCCTCCTTCCCATTGTGGTTCCCACCCTGCCCTCACCAGCAACTTGCTGATCCAGATTTCTCACTTTCCTCCCCACCTCCACTGACAAAAACATTACTGTGTTTACCGAAAATTACCGTGTTTTCCCAAAAATAAGACACTCTTTATTTCCCCCCAAGAAGACACACTATGGCTTATTTTCAGGGGATGTCTTATTTTTTAATTACATGTCCAGCCTCGCCTGTTCCTTGGCACCCTCCAGAACTGCGCCTATCACTATCTCTTATTTTCGGGGTATGGCTTATATTGCGCAAATGCTTAGAAATCCTGCTACAGCTTATTTTATGGGTATGTCTTATTATCGGGAAAACAGGGTAGAGGAAACTTGGGGCTGAGCAAGCGTGGCTGAAAGGCCTCCTTCATTAAAGGAGAGGGGGCTTCAGTCATGTTGCCATGTCATGGGTCTCATGAGGGGAAGGGGACAAGTTCTCTCTTTGAGCGATGATGCTCTCTCTCTCCCAGTTTGAATGCCTCAGGAGGGCTCAGCCAGCGGGTGGGACTGTCACCCCCTTCACCATCAACAAGTGGTGGGGAAAGGAGAAGTAGTTTCTTGGGAGAGAAGGACTGAGAGAGAAACATGAGGCTTTCAACTGCTGCTGCTTCACTGAGAGACAAAACGGCTTTATGTGAAATACCGGTATGCTTCGGCAAACTTGGGAGGCTGAGCAGGAGGGCTGGGGGAGGCCATTTCTCTGCCTTAAGGACAGGCTGGCTGCCAGCTCCCTTGCGCCTGGCTGCAGCTCCTGACCCAGGAGAACCATGGCAGCATTGCCACCCCTCTACTTGGCTGGTGCGCCCCGGCAGGCCTGGCCAAATTTGCACATGTGACTGCCCCCCCCCAATGTTGGGCCCAACTTGTGCCTGATTAGTGGGTTGTTCCCTAGAGCGGATGCCTGGGAGGTTGCCTGCTCTTGATGGGGTTACACTTCCCCTGAAGGAGCAGGTTTGTAGCTTGGGGGTCCTCCTGGATCCTTTGCTGTTACTTGAGGCTCAGGTGGCCTCAGTGGCCTGGTGGCCCAGCTATGCCCAGCTATAGGGACAGCCTGTTGTCTATGATACTGCCAGTCACTTTTATTGGTTGACCCCCTGCTTGTAGCATCACAAGGGAGGGCAACATACTGTATATTCCTGCGTATAAGACTACTTTTTAACCCAGGAAAATCTTCTCAAAAGTTGGGGGTCGTCTTATACGCCCAGTTGTCTTGTACGCCGGAATATAAGTATATCTTTCTGTCTGTTCTCTCTCTGTTATCCTTATTTCCTCTGTTATACATCTGCATGCTGGGTGTATTCCACAATTCCCATTTATTTCAGTAGGAGATAACGAAATACATATAAAACATCAGTAACTGAAATAAACAGGAAGGAAACTTCAGCCAGATAGTGCTTTGTTTTTCTAGCTTTTATTACCGCAAAAGTTTGTATTTATACTGGACTGTGATTTGTTGAAATCACAAAAGCCAGAGAGGGTTTCTATAAGATTTTCAGTGGTCAAAAACTGGATTGCCCTGGATTGCTCATTGCCCCTCTCTGTTATTAGAAGCAGCAAAATAATTCAGGCACTCCTCCAAAGGAGCTGGACAAAATGAGAAGCTTATAGCAGCAAAAGGAAGTGCTCTGCTAATAAAGAAGAGGCTAATTCACTTGGGAGCAGGCAAAAAACAGCCTTTTTAGTTTACTTTAGACTTTCAGCAGAAAAACAAATTTGTAAACCTGTAAAAGAAACTGATAATGGATTGAAGTGTGTTGAGTTTCCAATGTGAAGCACAGAGCAGTTTTATCTGGCCAGATCAGTGCTTCACAAGCATATAGCTGAAAGATTTGTGCTTATATAAAATTTGACAAGCAAGCTGTTGGCTCATAATATTAGATAGCCTTTTTTGCATTTAAAGTTTTCCTAAACTGCTGCACTGATGGCAGCTGAAATACAGGGAAATGGTGCAAAAATACTGTGGTTTAACTGTAAATGTATTTTAGCCTGCACTTCCCAGAGTTTTCTAACAGTCTAAAGTAAGGGTTAGGAACTGGCAGCCTCCAAGGCTAAATCTGGCTTGGATCACAATATGCCTCTTTTCAAACAGCAACTTCCCCAGTAGTTTGGGGCTGGCAGGACTCAGCAATCTTAAATAGCCATTTAAAAAATGTCCCTTGAAACAGGGGTGAATAGTGTGTTGTCTTCTATACGGTGTTGGACATTAACACCCATCAGCTCCAGCCAGCATGCTCAGGTGTGATGAGAGTTCAACAACATATGGCAGGCAAAAAACTAGCAAACCTTGCCTTAGACCTACAAATTCTAGGCTAAAGAGACCAATACTACAAATAATAAAGATAGCCAATTTGACCTTTAAGAAAAATTCCCACATTCTATTAGGGCAACATCTCTTCTCCAGAACTCCAGGGGACAGGGAAAACAGAGGAGAGTGTGGAGAGGAAATTTGTCTTCATAGTGAAACCATGGAGTCTGCAATAAGTTGCAATCTTAAAATGGAATGTGAAAAGACGCAGCAGACATTCAAATGAGACCCTGTTAGGCGCTCTGCAGGTTTCAGGTTACACCCAGGCGGGCTGGAAAGATGGAGCACACAGTGGTTGCTTCCTCTAAACTTTTTGCAAATCAGCTTGGAGAAACAGGAAAGAAACCTTTAGGAGTAAGGCTGTGGATTAAGTGAATTTGCCTAGAATAGTATAATAGTCATGTGTTTCAGCAGCTTGCCAGTTTATCCAGTTTGGGTAGCCTTTGTGGTGACTCCAGTGTGGGAAGAAACAATAAGAGGGACCCTTTCCTATACAAAGTCACATTCCCAATGAGCCAACAGGTTTGTGGGAAGTGGTGATTCAAGTGGGGAGCACCTGGAATGAACGATGAGGTGAAGTAACTTGGACTTTCATGGGCACAGCCAATGGGGGGCAGCTGCCCAATAATACAAATCAATACACATAACATGTTTTAAAGTTGAGATCAAATTGTGGTTGTACATTTTAATTATGCATGAGTTTTATCAATCATTTTATTTCTAAACCACTGAGAAGCTGTTTTTGCATATAAGCGGTATAGAAATTAATACATGATAAATGATCATTTGATGGTGACTACAATGTAATGTAGGGACGCGGGTGGCGCTGTGGGTTAAACCACAGAGCTTAGGGCTTGCCGATCAGAAGGTCGGCAGTTCGAATCCCTGCAACGGGGTGAGCTCCCCTTGCTCGGTCCCAGCTCCTGCCAATCTAGCAGTTTGAAAGAACGTCAAAGTGCAAATAAATAGGTAAATAAATAAATTAAATAAATTTAAGTAAATAAATTTAAGTAGGTACCACTCCAAGCGGGAAGGTAAACGGCGTTTCCATGTGCTGCTCTGGTTTGCCAGAAGCGGCTTTGTCATGCTGGCCACATGACTTGGAAGCTGTACGCTGGCTCCCTCGGCCAATAACGCGAGATGAGCGCGCAACCCCAGAGTCGGTCATGACTGGACCTAATGGTCAGGGGTCCCTTTACCTTTACCTTTACAATGTAGTGTAAGACAGCATTAATAAGGCATATCACTATTAGAAGCACCTCATTCAGAAGAAGGGTTACAAAAAAAAATAAGGGGAAAGGTTTACAGAGCGAAGGGAAGAAATAAACCCTCATCACATGAACTTATTTCCACAGAAGGAACATTCACCTTCACTTCACAGTTTTCCTTTCTACTGTATTCTGCCTTTGGGACAGGATCCAAACAAGGGAAATCATTACAAAATTATGTCTAGATTTCAAAGTTGAATGTAAAATAACTATCATTAAATTTCCAATCAGTAATCCATTTTTGCTGCCTGACAGCCACTATTTCATTGTGATGAGTCTCCAAGCTATTCTTCAGGATAATCAGAGCAATGTTTGTGCTCATAACAGTGTGTAAGGATGACAGAGGTTTGGTTTTAGTTGTAGAGCTGCCACCAAAATTTAACCTAAGGTGAAATTCTGAGTGAATTAATGGACTATTCCTTAGTTGTGGCATTTGAGGAACTTTACAGAAAGGTAATATACTGGTAGTTGTAAAAGGGCTGCTGAACTTGCTTGGATGCAGTGATCAGCCAGGGTTGCCATATGTCCAGGAATTCCCGGACATGTCCTCTTTTGGGGGTCTTACATGCACATCCAGGGGGGATGTTACATTTTAAAGCAAATGTCCTGGATTTTGGTTTTTTAACAAATTGTGCCCGGGTGGCTCTGGTTCAGGCTCAGGCTTGGGCTCTGGTGTGGGCAGTTCAGGCTCAGTGGTGGGGCTCTCGGGTGACTGCCCTAAAAAAGCTATACAACTTTTTGTGTCCAGATGTTTACCTCCTGAAATATGGCACATCTATTTTGCCTGCAAAATTGTGCATTACTGAAACAAACCAGCTTTTTATTTAAAAAGATGAAGAACTGGTTATTTTGTCAGTTGCATATGCTTTATAACAGTGATTTAAAAGAAATAATCATGAAATAAACACTAAAAATGAAACCAAAGCAATAATACTAACTAACAATAATACTTTACAGGTAAAGGTAAAGGACCCCTGGAGGGTTAAGTTCAGTCAAAGGGGACTATGGGATGCAGTGCTCATCTTGGTTTTCAGGCCAAGGGAGCTGGCTTTGACCACAGAGCTTTCCAGGTCATGTGGCCAGCAGGACTAAACAGCTACTGATGCACAGAGGACCATAACACATGCCAGAGCACACAGAAATGCTGTTTACCTACTTATCTACTTGCATGGTATGCTTTCAAATTGCTAAGTTGGCAGAAGCTGGGACAGAGCAAGAGGAGGTCCACCTGCCAACCAAATCCAAGCTGCTGACCTTCCAAATGAGACATCGGGTGTGGGGCAGGTTAAGACATGGCTGGAAAAGAACAACCAGGAACTTAAAAGTGCACTTTTTGGAAAGTGAGGGTCCCTCTTAATGCTGATCAGCTGGTAACTGTTGACAGAGAGCCCCACTGGGATCAGCTGCACTAAAGCATTCCCCTTCAGGAACTCCCTAGGGCGGCCAATGGGGCTCTCAACACTGATCAGCTGCTGAGAATCATCCATTTTGTTGTCCAATTGCAAACAGTATTCAAATGGACCTCCATGGGGTGGCTCTCAGTGTCCATTGGCTGATCTCAGCGTCAATCAGCAGGGAGGCGGACAAAGGTCAGGTGCTGATTCCACTAATTTATCTTCCATGGAGCTATCCAGAGAGGTTGCACACCCAACTCTGGAAAGTGTGAATGATACTTGACACATGAAATCTGCAGGTAGACTTCAGGGAGCTGTGATTGGCTGCAGCTCCGTAGCCAACATTTGTGTTATGCTTTATGGCTCCAGAACAAGCTGTAACCAAAGTTTGTGTTGTGGTTTAATGCTCCAGATGATGCGCCAAGCAATAGCAAGGTCAACAAAAGGAGCAGAGCAGCACCAGGCCAAAACACATGTTTCTTTCTGCATTATTTGTGAAATGACCCTCAGAGCCTACAATCAACGAACTGGTAGTCAATCCTAAACATCTTCCATTGAATTAATATCAACAGAAAGGGGCCCAGATACTAATGTTGCCATTTCATGGAAATGCTACTCTTATCTTGGGGTGGGGTGGGGGGTTAATTATTAGCCCTATGCAAGTCATTTTTAAATAAAGTCCATTCAGCACTGCAGCCTTGTGCCTTTAGACCAACCCAAAAGACATGGTTGGATATAGTTGGGAGGGAGGGAGGGGGAAAGAGACGGGGGGTCCTGCATTCAATTATGGTGTAGTCCAATCTACAGCTACAGCTACTTATTGTCAGAGTTGCTGCAGTAAGTTTAATTCCCTGATGATAATGAGCAGTCACTGAACTGACTGCATCACCAACTCGTTAAATCAAACTAGCACATCTACTCATTAGCCAGAGATTTAAAGACTGGAGTTAAATTTAATCCTTGCCAGTTAGCAGAAATGTGACATGTGACATTTTCTTTTCTTCTAAAACAGTATTAGCGGGGCTTTATTTGTACTTTAACCCATTACAATCACTTCCTGATTTAACCATGAGGATATTAGGCAATGTCAGCTATATATTGAGCATTCATTCTGATTCATGAAGCAAATGTTATTTCATTCTTTCCAGTGCATTTCACCATCACGTTCCTTGTCGCAGAAAGTCCAGGTTGGGGGACAAGGAGTGGGTTTGTTGCACAAGACCCCCCCCCCCCCATCAACTTTAATTGCATAAGCTGAATTGAATGCCATTCTGACTTGGTGGCAGTTGGAAGCAGAGCCCACTCCCACAATGGGGGTGAGAGATACTGTTTGGAAGCCTGAGAGGACATAGAACGAAACAGAGTGTGCTCTAGGAACTGCCTGACTGCCACTACTGACGGTGAAAAATAAAAACCTTCTTCTAGAACAGGCATCCCCAAACTGCGGCCCTCCAGATGTTTTGGCCTACAACTCCCATGATCCCTAGCCAACAGGACCAGTGGTCGGGGAAGATGGGAATTGTAGTCCAAAACATCTGGAGGGCCAAAGTTTGGGGATGCCTGTTCTAGAATGACTCGTGAAGGACTGTTTTGTTTCCAGAAATACTGAAGAGGTGATAGAAATAACTCTGTTGAGCCACGTGGGGTTCTCATATATTAAAAAAAGAAAATAGAAAACTACTAGCGCATCACCTGTATTCACAAGTGTCAATGCCTGCAAACAAACGTCCCTTGCCAAACAGACAAGCTATCAAGCACCAAACCATCCATCGCCCACCAAGCCCTGTAGAGAAACAGCCCAGAGCCAGTGAAGCAGGTGGATAAATTCAATGGCATAATGTGCAAGGGCTAAATTCCTTTCAGGGTGTGCCCTGGCACAAAACATTTTATTCAGTCTTTATTTGGTATGGGAAAGGTGGAGAAAAGGGAGACAGAAGGAAAAGGGGAGATGAAATCATTTCTCTTTTCTTGTTTTGCAGCCTGGTTGCATAATGCTTTAAACTTAAACCTTCCTGGTGGCAC
This sequence comes from Zootoca vivipara, assembly GCF_965207765.1. Classification (NCBI taxonomy): domain Eukaryota; kingdom Metazoa; phylum Chordata; class Lepidosauria; order Squamata; family Lacertidae; genus Zootoca; species Zootoca vivipara. The sequence continues at coordinate 2,536,639 of NC_142592.1, forward strand.
CACAATGATGTATAAGCAATGCAAAAATAACCCGGCTAGAATTACAAGAAGCAATTTATCAGTTCCTGTGCAGCAGCTAATCAATCCATTTGCTTTCTAGCATACAACAGTGGGAAGCTTATCTCATGCAGACTCACAGATCCTTCAGAAAGCAGCCTAATTGAATTTTAGAGCTGAGAGCATTGCATGACACGTGGTGCGTCTCCAACAGAGCACCGTGCCAGACACTTGCAGGCGTTACATAATCACAGGCTGTTGTTGGCTGTGAGTGCTCCACTCTCTGCCGCCTCATCAGCTTGGCAGCTGGTGTCTTCTCCAATCATGCCCCGTGGCTTCAATCTGCACACACAGCCTTCACATGGCCAATCACATGGGTTTTTTTGGGGGGGGGGCTTCCACAAAAGAGAAAGGGGGAAAAACCTTCCAAATCTCCAGCTCATTAAATTACTCAAAAAGTAAGGTAAAAAAAAGGTAAAGTACTCCTGGACAGTTAAGTCCAGTCGAAGGCGACTATGGGGTTGCGGCACTCATCTCGCTTTCAGGCTGAGGGAGCCGGCGTTTGTCCACAAACAGCTTTCTGGGCCATGTGGCCAGCATGACTTCACTTCAGGCACATGGAGGACCATGACATGTGCCAGAGCACACAGAAACACCATTTACCTTCCCGCCGCAGCAGTACCTATTTATCTCACACTCGCTGGATCAGTACCTTGTTCTGGTGAGTGGGCTTGCACGTTCCTATGACCCTTGTGAGTGATGCTGTTGGGAGTCTCGGGGACCCAGCAGGATCTCCCAAGGTGGTAATGTCAAAGAGGAGGAGCTAGACAAAGAATGATCCAAAAAGTCCTCAATGGCAGAACAGGCGGAATATAACAAGCAGTATGTTACAACAGCTGTGAAGGCGGATGACGGCTGTAGCAGATAAGAATCTACTGGTCATCATGATTACTCATGCCATCGGAATAGAGCCTTACTGCAAAGACTGTGTTGGTCAGTGTGCACTGATCTACACACATAAAACAAATTAATGTGCAGGCATCTTCCAAAAACCCATCCCAAACCCAAAAAAGTCCCATGGAGATTGGCAAATGGTCACGGGGGCAGGATCGTGAAATTTGGAAGCCCCCAGTCATGAACCAGCACATGGGCTGTGGATACAGATTCAGTTGCTCTGAATCAAGGAATGAGGAAGTTGAGTAGCTCAGCAGCTGTATCCATGACTCTGCAACCCTACTTAGGATCCACTCTGCTCAACCAGAAAAGGGGGAGGGGCTAGAAAAGGTGCCCTAAACATAGTCTGGCTCCCTTTTTCCATGACTGGATTACTGCACCCAGTGGGGTCACCACCCAGCTGTCATAAAAGACAATTGAAGAATGACAAAAGTCCTTACACAACTTGTGCATATATTAAAAGCAAGGGAGACAATGCACAGCCTAAGCCAAAACAAGTTTACTCAGAAGCAAATCCCACTGATATCAATAGGATTTGCTCCATTGTTAAAGGTGCTTAGGATTGAAGTCTTAATAAACTTATTGCAGGGATGGAAAACCTGTGGCTGTTGAGATGCTGCTAGACAACAACTGCTCTCATCCCTGACCCTTGGTCATGCTGTCTGGAGCGGCTGGCAGCTCAAGTCCAGCAACATCTGGAGGGCCACAAGCTCTCCATCTTTGCTGTATTGAATAATAATAAAAGGAACTGAGGAGCACTGTGTTAACTTGAAACCTCAAAGCTAATACTGAGCTGAAAATCTCCAGCTATGGTGACTCATGTTAAAAGTGGCAAAAGCTTAACTATTCTCATTGCTGTAGCCAGTGCAAACTAAAAAACCCATTAGAATAAGGCCACTATACTGTTTTTATTACCCTTACTCTTTAGAGCAAGATCAAAGATTGGTATGTAGGAGCATCATGCTGGTTTCATTTTTTTGATTACTGACTCCCTAGGTCTATCATAAATATTCATTGACCATCCTTAATGCAGTGCTTCATATTCTTCTCACTGCAGATTCTTGTGCAATCCTGAGTTACGGAACAGGAGGCTATCTTTTATAGCAACTATAAATGTGTGACAATCAACAGAAAACAGCACAACCAACACAAATCTTTGAGCTGAATTCAAAACCAGTGTGGTGTCACTGCACCTTTTCACCCTTCTCAGGGTTGAATTGGTTTTCTATAACAAGATATCTAAATTCTTATCATGTCTAGATGTCGATTGAAAGTATACATTCAGCAATCACATGGTCATTTTTAAATTATAACACTCCATATATACATCCTAGATCATTAGCCTTAATGCCTTTCTACTGTTGCTCATATTTCAAATCCTGCTGTAAGCCATGCAGAGTGGCTGGGGAAACCCAGCCAGATGGGCAGGTGAATAACAATAACAATAATGCAATTCTCCACCATAACCAGGCCTTTAGCCTTTAACTATCTGTGGCTTTTTAGAAGTAGGTAGGATGTTTTTAATGTATTTCTTTTTCCTCTTGTTTTAATGTATCTTTTGAATTATGGTGCTGGAGGAGACTCTTGAGAGTCCCATGGACTGCAAGAAGATCAAACCTATCCATTCTTAAGGAAATCAGCCCTGAGTGCTCTCTGGAAGGACAGATCGTGAAGCTGAGGCTCCAATACTTTGGCCACCTCAGAAGAAGAGAAGACTCCCTGGAAAAGACCCTGATGTTGGGAAAGATTGAGGGCACAAGGAGAAGGGGACGACAGAGGATGAGATGGTTGGACAGTGTTCTCAAAGCTACGAACATGAGTTTGACCAAACTGCGGGAGGCAGTGGAAGACAGGAATGCCTGGCGTGCTCTGGGCCATGGGGTCATGAAGAGTCGGACACGACTAAACGACTAAACAACAAGAACAACAATGTGGCATTTCTTTGTCTGGTTGTAAGTCACTTTGGGTTGCCCCTGAGCAAGATAAAATGACTGACAAATAAATAAATATTACATTTCAAAGAGCAGCTCATTTTAAAAGCATTTGCTGTGGTTCCTTTTACACTTACACATACACACACACTCATAACAACCAAAAATATGGGTGGTCCTCAAGAGTAGCAACCACAATGCAGAGGTGGCCAACTGCCTCCAACCCTCCCACCCTTAATAAATAAACCAGCCTGCTGCTTTTCTTCTAGGTCACCTCACTCAACTCTCCACTCTCCCCCTTTGACTTTCAAACTCCTGTAACCACAAGCTGGGGGAGGGGGCCACCCATTTCCCCTCTGGCACAAACCCACTCCATTTGTCACCTTAAAAAACCCATATTTAGTGGGCCATTACTAGCCTAGCCTGGCTTTACCAGAAGTTGAATCCAGGAATTAGAAGGGTCTCAGTCTACACCCTACTCACCCACTCCCAAACTATTACCCGTATGCTGTTTGTTTTTGTGCCAGCAGCGTTCCATCCTTCATTGGCACCCAGGGTGTGTGTGCATGTGACAGGATCACCTAGACTGGAGCACGGCAAATCGCCCACCACAACTCATTTTCTAAAGGACTGCCACTGCGTAACGGAGATCAACGGGAGGGCCGTGCAGTTCCCAGCGCAAGGCAAGGCACACGTCAAGGTGAAGATTGAGGGTCAGCATGGAGGTGGACTCCGGATCTGGATTCACCATCGTGTCGGACCAGACCACGAGGACATTCTTCCCCGGGGGTAAGTTGCCCCCTCTGGAGCCCATCCCGGCAACTTTGCAATCATACTCAGTGGGCTGCATCTATGTTATGGGAATGTGTGCTGTGAGAGTACAGTTCCGGAACAAACAGGCTATGCTCAATCTGGTGATTGCAAAGGGTAGTCGCCCCAGTCTCCTGGGCACTGACTGGTTCCCTGCCCTGGGACTGAGTATATCAGGGCTTAATTCAATCCAAACCTGCCCTGAGATGAGCGAGGCATTATGCAACGAATTTGCTGGTCTCTTTAATGGAAAACTGGGTTGTTATAAAGGGCCCCCAGTTGACTTCGAGTTGGACCCCGGGGTAGCCCCAAACCGACTCAAACGAAGGCGAGTGCCATTTGCACTGCAACCCAAGATCGAGGCAGAGCTGGATAAATTGGTCAAGCAGGGAGTTCTCTCACCCGTGGACTCTGCTAAGTGGGAGACTCCAATCGTCACGCCCCTTAAAGCAAATGGGGAAGTCAGGATCTGTGCAGATTACAAATGTACTATCAATAAGGCACTCAGGGGAAACTCCTACCCCATTCCAGTCGTATCACATCTGTTAGCTAAACTGGCTGGGGGCAAGGTGTTCACCAAAATTGACTTGGCAGAAGCTTACCAACGGTCTTGCCATTTTTTGATGATGTTTTAATTGCTGGAAAAGACCTACAGGAACTGGTTGAGCTTGTCTGTGCAGTGTTACTCAAGTTCAAGGAGGTGCGGTTGCAACTGGGAAAGGAAAAATGCAGTTTTGGGGTACCAACTGTGGATTTTTTGGGGTTTAAAATTGACGCATCAGGCATCCACCCCACAGATGCTAAAATTAAGGCCATCATCGAGGCATCACGACCACAGAACAAGATGGAGTTGCAGTCATTCCTGGGACTTATTAACTTTTATCATTCATTCTTACTCCAGGCTGAGACTGCCACAACAAGGTATCTCGCCCCTGAAGATCTGGTCTGGGTGAGGAACTATTCACGAGGTCCGTGGTGGGTGGCCGGTGTGATCACCTGGGCAAGTGGACCTGTGTCCTATTATGTGACCTTGGAAAATGGGCAAGTTTGGAAGAGACATATAGAACAGCTGAGGCGCTGGGCGCTCAGCAGGGAGAAGTCAGATGCAGAGAATTTACAGACGGAGGATAATTCATCCCTGGCTAATGACGCACAGCTGCGAGACCAGAGTGAAAATGGCCCAGAGGTGCAGTCACCAGGGGCTGCAGCAAATGAACCAGGGTCTGCTAGTCCTCATGATGATGAGGTACAGGTAGGGGACCCTGAGCTGTCTGGGACTCCATCCCTTCCTGACAAAACCACTATAGCAGCCCCTCCACCGCAGATAATACCCAATCCAGTACCTGTGACACCTGTTGTCAGGAGATCAAGTAGAAGTTGTAGGACCCCACAGTACCTGAGGGATTACGTCTGCTGTGCTCACTAGGGGGGGGGAGTGGTGTTGTGTATTGAGTCAAAGGATTTTATATCTGTATTACTATTGTCTGTATTTGCATTAGGGTAAAGTAACTGCCTTTTGGTTCCAGAGGGTACAGCTACTATTGGTTCATTTAAGCTGCTGTATTTGGATCCTCTGTCTTATTGGTTTCCTCCAAAAGGCAGCACTGTGCTTGCCTCAAAAATGTCTCCCTTTCTAGCTAGTCCCCTGTCCCTATAAATGTAGCTTTCCTTTCCTCAGAGCTCAGTCTTGTTTGCTTTAATAAAGAAGTGTCACTAGAGAACTGTCTCCAGCATAGGTGCAGGGCCACCCACCTGCAGGGGGGGCAGCCGCCCGTGGGGTGGGGCAAGCCGGGGCAGGACGCTCCACAGGGCCTCCTGCATTGCAGGGGGCTGGACTACATCTTCATGGTTCCTTCAAACTCTACAATTCTATGACTCACAGTGCCAATCTGCACTAATCCAGTTTTACAGAATGAATAAATCATATATTTGGTTTTTAAAACGAAAGCTTGTTAACAGTTTGCATTCTGCATTCTCTCATGATATTTTTTGTTTAAAAAACTGTTGCTCGATTATCCTGTTTCTGCACAATGTTTGGCATGTGATAGACTATGCATACTTTTGGCATTTGGATCTAACGTTCAAGGAATTCCCTTATGTGGGATGTTTCCCTTTGTCACCCACTGGTGCAGACCAGCATGTTCTGATGTATTTATCAGGAGAAATTGCAAGGTTACACAATGGGCAATCTAATGAGCAATTCTTCACCACTTTCAAGCTCTATTAAAACAACAACTGTGATTCACACCACTGGGAAGTGAGGGAAAGTCTTGGGAAGTGATAGAACATTTCACAACTTTTGCATCGTTAATTATGTTTCTGAAGTGAGAGATTCAGTGGGTTAAAAAAGAAGAGAAACAATTCTCGGTCTGAAAAATATTAACAAGCACAACCGCTCTCTTCACCACAGAAAACAACTGGGGTCATATAAGGTCCCTTGGTTCACACCCCACAAGCCCCCTCTAGTGGTTTTCTCACATCTCAGCTTTAGCACACAAACTGTGAAGTGTTTGTGTTCTTGTTCTAAATCAAACTAGTTGTATGAAGGTTTTGAAAAGTCCTACACCCTGATTCAGAAGCCTCTCTTGTATTAGAATGGGATAGCAACTGACTAGCACTCATAGAAGCTCAGTATTTAGGATTATAGAAACACTGTAATTTTGAAGACTCTTTCCAGTCAGGAATGGCTTTGGCACAACCCCTTAGTCCTCATCCTCTGCTGAAACTATGCCTAGTATGTAAAATCAACTGGATTTCTATTTTTTCCTGCTTACCCTCCCCTCCCTCTTCCATCTCTCCTTCCCCTGTGTTGGACTTCACACTGTAAGCCCTAGAGGTGCACTCCATTGTCTCCTGAGACAGATGGATGCCAAGAAACAACAACGACAACAATGTGATTAGTTTAATACTTACAATTTCAGGGAGTCCTGCCCCCCCCCCCCGCAGCAGTCAGGAATCAAAGATTCAGGAGTGCGAGGATCCTTGCAACAGGCAAGGATTCCTGTTGCAAGGATCCTCACACTCCTGAATCTTTGATTCCCAGAATAGACATTAGTGGCCACACTAAGCCAGGGAAAGGATATGACTAGGATATATGGAGAATGACATGGAATAACTTAGCATTTACTAAGAAACAAATCTTCCCAAACAATTATTTTGACAGCAGAGCTTATTTCAATGGTAAGCACTTCTGCTAGACTTCCTCATATATACAGTATTAGTTCTCTGAAAATAGATCCTAATGCAGCTAAAATGGCACCATCCATATGAAAGAAAGAGGCATCAGCAGGCTTGGGAAACACACAAACTTTGCAGACGTTCCCCCCCCCCCCAAACACACACAACTTGAGGGGGGGGAATCCAAGGAGGGCTCAGCTTGCTCAGTAGCCACAGGCTATTGCAATACTGTTTAGGAGGGGAATGGAAAATCAGGGGGAAAGAAGAATGCAATGGGGTGTCCTAAGAGAGGGCATGGTTGGCCAGCACCCTGAATAGGAGCATTCCATATGGCAGCATTTTGCTGCAGATTCCATTTGTTAAACTCATATTCAATGAATTACTGAATTAGCATGAATGTCAGCTTAGCTTATCCATATATGTACAGGGTGCCAATCTTATGGTAATGATAATCACTACTTGTCTCCTCCTTTTTGCAATGGGAGATGGTTCAAACTGTGGACATGGACACATTCTAGCCATGACATTCCATAAGAATATGTGCAAATGTAGTGCATGAAGTCCTTGTCATTCTCTATGCATTTAAAAAGGTAAAGGACCCCGACAGTTAAGTCCAGTCGCAAATGACTCTGGGGTTGCGGCACTCATCTCGCTTTAAAGGCCGAGGGAGCCGGTGTTTGTCCACTTCCACAGACAGTTTTTCCGGGTCATGTGGCCAGCATGACTAAACCGCTTCTGGCAAAACCAGAGCAGCGCACAGAAACGCCATTTACCTTCCCACCAGAGCGGTACCTATTTATCTACTTGCACTTTGATATGCTTTCAAACTGCTAGGTGGGCAGCAGCTGGGACCGAGCAACGGGAGCTCACCCCATTGTGGGGATTCAAACTGCCAACCTTCTGATCAGCAAGACCAAGTCTCAGTGGTTTAGACCACAGTGCCTACATACACCCACATCTTTATGCATTACATTACTATAAATAGGGCATGAAATACCACAGCTAATATTGTACAACAAATATATTTTTGCTCTTTAGATGAAAGAGAACAGACATACCTCTTCCACAAAGCTTTCCTTCTTGTCAAGCATTTCTTGTAATGTCTGGAGAATTTTAATACAGAGTTTTTCTTCCTTCTCCATTAGCCTTTTTGTATGATTTATCAGCCTTAAAGTAAAACATGAGACAAAATATCACACCAAATGGGGTTAGTCTCATTTTGATGATTTTCTAATCCAGGCATCCCCAAACTGCGGCCCTCCAGATGTTTTGGTCTACAACTCCCATGATCCCCAGCTAACAGGACCAGTGGTCGGGGAAGATGGGAATTGTAGTCCAAAACATCTGGAGGGCCGAAGTTTGGGGATGCCTGTTCTAATCACTTGGATACTTTTCTTTATATTGTCAAAAACTAATGAGGTTTATGCTGCACAACCGCTTTATAAATTGTTAGGTTAAATGTATATGGCTTCACATTTCTACTAATGCAAAATAATGCATATCTAACTACATATAAATTTGCAATTCTTACACAGATGGCCTTGACCAGTGGTTCCCAAACTCACCCCCACTCCAAGAACCACATGAAAATTGCTAAGGGTCTTAGCAGGTTTTTGATTTTTCTGCTGATTACAGCAATGTTAATGAACTGTGTTAGAAAACTGCGATTTTTGTTGTAGTTCTATTGCTTTTCATATCTTATATATTTTACTTCAATGTATTACAATTTGAAATCCATAGAATGAAATACAATATAAGAAATGTAAAAAGCAATATATATCAGTCTATATATCAGTCTATTTAATGCAATGGATGTGCCAACCCCCATCTTCAACCATAACTTAGCAAGCATGCTGTGGACCACCTGAGTGAAGTTGTGGTCCATGGATCACGGTTTCGGAATCCCTGGCCTGGCCTAAACAGATGTTAGCTAACTTTTCCAGAAGAATGGGTAGCTCATTGGGAGCTCAGCACTACCCCATTACCAGACAAATCTATTTGGGAAACAACTGGGTCCAAGTCCGGCTTTAAAGGAAAAAGTCATACCCACCAATGGAGAAGGGAACAGACTACCTGTGATTGGTTTATCTTGTTTTCTAGTTTTTCTTTAAAAAGAAAAAGTTGAATGGTAGCCATAAAGAGGGGCAGGGATCACCATGCATGGGGGTGGGGGGAGATTAACCTGCCCAACCTGCCCAGTAAAAATGCACACACCCACCTAAAGCTGCTATTTGCCCCTTGAGGAAGGCTGCCATTGGTTTGTTGGCATAACCATCAACCTTTGTGTAAATGCTACCACCTCAGCTTTGCAAAATATGCCAGTTGTTGTAGAAAAAGGAAAATTGCCAAATTTCTTTGCTTCTCCAAGTTTGCTCTGTTTAAAATATGCAGATTTCCTCAAGGACATCAATTAAACACTTTAACAAGTCAAGACCAAGTACAGATAGTGGAAGACTGAATACACTGCAAGTTTAACAATATATAATAAAAATCAAGGAAGATATTGGTTTTGTCTCAGTCCCCAGATCAAATGCTTTAACAAAAGGAATTAAATGCATATTAAGTTTCACTGCAATATATTTAAATTTAAATACTCAGAACATTTTGTAATCCTTGTATATCTATTTGATTTTAGAAAACCTGTGTGGTATTAAAAGGTTCTACAGTTACATAGAAGAAAATCCAGCACACATTGCTTTGTCTTTCTATTCATTTCAGCTATTTACAGGGCTGTTTCCCTAACAGTTTTCAATTATTATTGTTGTTGTTGCTGCTGCTGTTATTGTAGTTATTATTTTTATTTTATTTGTACCCCGCCCATCTGACTGGTTTGCCCCAGCCACTCTGTGTGACTTCCAACATATATAAAAACATAATTAAACATTACACATTAAAAGCCTTCCCTATACAAACTAACTAAACGTTATTTTGGATCACTTGCACACCATTGACTGGGAGAATTGGTGCTCTGGTGCCTGCCTCATCCCCTACGACTCTGACATCCGATGTATCTTTGATGCAAGTGGAACCAAGTGTCTTTCACTATGATGACTAAGGCAGCAGAATAAACCGCAATGGGTAAAACCAAGACAAGCCTTGTCTTCAATAGCTTCAGGCACTTACTTGGACATGAAAGCCCCACATCTGATTCTAGCATCACTTCCCTCAGGGAAAAGAAGTTCAGGGCTGTGCAATACATCAACCAACACCGAAAATTCAGCCTGCATCATGGGGCTGAACTGCTGTTCCAAGGAGGCCACAACATCCTAAAAAAATAAAACACCAAGAGGAAAGTGTCCGGTTTGGTTGGAACTGGTTTAACGTCTGCAAATAGTTTTCCAATCATGAAGTACAACAAATCCTCATTTTTCAACATTTCCCCCAACCTGTGATGTGGACTGGGCTGAAAAATAGTAGTCACATACCACAAACACATAACACTCAGGCAAAGTGTTAATTTAATCCAGTCACTCATACACACATGGCCACTATATTTATAACACGATGTTTTCACTAGAAGTCTATCTATGCAAGAACATAACAAATGGTTGCCTAATCTGACAAAGAAAGTCTTCTCTGGACAGAATGGCTCCTTCTGTGGGAGGAAGTAAACCATTGGAACCAACTCATAGAATCATAGAATCATAGAATCATAGAATCATAGAGTTGGAAGAGACCACAAGGGCCATCCAGTCCAACCCCCTGCCAAGCAGGAAACACCATCAAAGCATTCCTGACAGATGGCTGTCAAGCCTCTGCTTAAAGACCTCCAAAGAAGGAGACTCCACCACACTCCTTGGCAGCAAATTCCACTGCCGAACAGCTCTTACTGTCAGGAAGTTCTTCCTAATGTTTAGGTGGAATTTTCTTTCTTGTAGTTTGAATCCGTTGCTCCGTGTCCGCTTCTCTGGAGCAGCAGAAAACAACCGTTCTCCCTCCTCTATATGACATCCTTTTATATATTTGAACATGGTTATCATATCACCCCTTAACCTTCTCTTCTCCAGGCTAAACATACCCAGCTCCCTAAGCCGTTCCTCATAAGGCATCGTTTCCAGGCCTTTGACCATTTTGGTTGCCCTCTTCTGGACACGTTCCAGCTTATCAGTATCCTTCTTGAACTGTGGTGCCCAGAACTGGACACAATACTCCAGGTGAGGTCTGACCAGAGCAGAATACAGTGGTAATATTACTTCCCTTGATCTAGATGCTATACTCCTATTGATGCAGCCCAGAATTGCATTGGCTTTTTTAGCTGCTGCATCACACTGCTGACTCATGTCAAGTTTGTGGTCAACCAAAACTCCTAGATCCTTTTCACATGTACTGCTCTCAAGCCAGGTGTCTCCCATCCTGTATTTGTGCCTTTCATTTTTTTTGCCCAAGTGTAGTACTTTACATTTCTCCTTGTTAAAATTCATCTTGTTTGCTTTGGCCCAGTTGTCTAATCTGTTAAGGTCATTCTGAAGTGTGATCCTGTCCTCTGGGGTGTTAGCCACCCCTCCCAATTTGGTGTCATCTGCAAACTTGCTCAGGATTCCCTCAAGCCCATCATCCAAGTCATTGATAAAGATGTTGAACAAGACTGGGCCCAAGACAGAACCCTGTGGCACCCCACTAGTCACTACTCTCCAGGATGAGGAGGAGCCATTGATGAGCACCCTTTGGGTTCGGTCAGTAAGCCAGCTATAAATCCACTGAATGGTAGCATTGTCTAGCCCACATTTTACCAGCTTCTTTACAAGAATACCATGGGGCACTTTGTCAAAGGCCTTGCTGAAATCAAGATAGGCTACATCCACAGCGTTCCCTTCATCTACCAGGCTTGTAATTCTGTCAAAAAATGAGATCAGATTAGTCTGACATGACTTATTTTTCAGGAACCCATGCTGACTTTTAGTGATCACAGAGTTTCTTTCTAGGTGCTCACAGACTGTTTGCTTAATGATCTGCTCTAGAATCTTTCCTGGTATTGATGTCAGGCTGACTGGGCGGTAATTGTTTGGGTCCTCTCTTTTCCCCTTTTTGAAAATAGGGACAACATTTGCCCTCCTCCAGTCTGCTGGAACTTCGCCTGTTCTCCAGGAATTTTCAAAGATTATTGCCAGTGGTTCTGAAATCACCTCTGCCAGTTTAGTAACAGCTATGTAAGCATTTATTTTCAAAAGACAGAATGTTTACTGTGCTGCCACAACATTATGCTAACATCAGATATGCCAGCATACATTTTGGATGAAAGCATCATTCAGGAGGAAGGAAGACAAACTTCTGTCACTGACCTGAGAGAGTGAGAAACCACCATAAGGGGGACAGGAGTTCAGTGTGGACGGATGGAGAACCAATCTATCCTACCACTTCTCTGTCTCTGATACTTACCTATTGTTAGTGGGCACCTCTAAGGACCCATCTAGGCTCACATTCCAATTGGCAGCCTAAAGCGCATCAATCTAGGATTTAGCTGCCGATCTCGTCAACTGAGAAAGGGGAGAGCCTATGATTCAAAACATAATCCCTGAGCCTTACACCTTAAGAGTAAAAGGGGTTGAATTCAAATTGCATGGAAACAAGGGCTGCCTCCTTCCTTTCACGATGGAAGAGCACTGAGTCCATCAGTTTTGTAGGTTGTTTTTTTTTTAATGTAGTGGGAAAATTTGTAGAAAGAGAGATATAAGTGTGACTAAACCTGCTGTGCCACAGAAGTATCTTCAATATACATAATAAATAGTTGCATTTTCCAATATGAAAGTCTTGACTTCCCCAACACTCTAGGCAGTCCATAAAAAGTCAATGGGGGTGAAAATTGGCTGCTTAGTTTGTTGAGCAGTTTTAAGATTCGAATTTGGAAACTCTTGTGGATTTTGTGGCATGCTGGTCCTAAGCATTGTGTTCTCCAACACCTCATACACATTTTTTTTTAAAAACCCAATAATATACAGACTGTAAACGTGCCATTTTCCACCACACCTGTAGTTTCTCAATGATATTCCTGTAATCCCAAGCCGGTCCTCCAAGTGCTTCTTTAAAGCGAGGTCCGCTGCGGGCAGACATTCTCCAACCCAGCACTGCTCTCTGCACCATATTAGAATGACTCTTCATGAAGAGTGTATTAACTTGGCTGTCCAAATCCACAGGGATTGCAATTCCACGGTTCTTTGCTTTGGAAGAAAGCATTTGGAATAGAAAAATCTTAGTACAGATGCAAACAGAAATAAATAATCCAAGTAAAAGGATGGCATATAAGAAGGGAATGTTGCTGAAAATGGAAATTTTGTGTGTCACACTTTCGCTATGGAGATAGAAAAAAGACTAGGCTTGCAACAGACTAAACTTCTGGAGGGGGGGAGAACCCACTACTGCCTAAGATTCTCCATGGGTGTAGAGTGACATCACTCTGTATGTTGCCACCTCTCTAAAAAAAAGTTATATACTGTATTCTACATTGTCTTTTTCTGCCTCTGTGTTTTGTGCCCTCTTTCTCTTCCTCTCCATGTTTTGCATTTCTTTGCCCCCACTCTACCACTGGAAACAATTTGAGGGAGGCAGCCAAAACATTATGGCAAAAGAGGGGAGAACTTAACACAACAGGCATTCATAAATGTACAAGGCAAACACATACATAAGTACTGTATATAAACCACGTTTCTGAAATACTACAGGAGAGCAATCCTGAAGTCATTTTGACACTCCCAAATTGACCTCAATATATTTCTCTGCAAAGAGGGAGGAAATGGGGAAAGTCTTCCCTTTGTCTGTTTAGGGAAGCTTTTAATGTTTAAAAGACCATTGTTTTTTAATATTCTGTTGGAAGTCGCCCAGAGTGGCTGGGGAAGCCCAGCCAGATGGGCGGGGTATAAATAATAATATGTTGTTGCTGCTGCTGCTTACAAATCCTGTCTTAAGGGCGTATTTGTATATGAATAGGGTGAGCCTGTGACCTGGATTCAGAAACTAAAATTATTTACCATCTTGGTAAGTATTTACCATCTTGGCTGCCCATTGTAAAGCAATCAGTGACCATTAACAGATATCCTGGCAGACAGGATTTCTGCTGTAGACCGCCTCCTTCTGTGATGTATGTATGATGTTTCAGGGGGGTGGTCCCGAGCTACAGGGTGGGCAACTTCAAAAGTCTATATAAGGGCTTCCACACCATTGTTCTGGGTTCTATCCTCCCTCCTGTGGGGACCCTGTTGCAACAGTCAATAAAGATCAGGCTTACTAGTCGCTTTGCTTCTCAATATTCTCTGGTTGGCATCTGTTATTTTCTCCTAATGATAGGGAACCCACTTAAGGACTCTATACAGGCTCCTGGATACCCCATAAGGGAAAAGGAGCAGGTTTTTTTCTACAACACTATGAAGAGAAAAAAGAACAGTTTTCTGGAACTTCCAGAGGACAGTGCCTATCTGCACCAGAGGAGGCAGTATTGCAAGTTTGATGAATGTATTAGCTATAGGCACAGAATCTCAGGGAAGCTGTTGTTGAGAACAAACATCCCCCTCCTAGAGAATTTTGGAATAGAGAAGTGGCAGCCTTTGCCTTTTCTGAAATAGTTGTGAGTGTTTTAAAAAAGGAAGTTCCTTTACTCTATTAGTTACACATGTTGGCATTTAATCTTTAAGGCCTGTGTCCTGGGAGACCAGGTAAAAATTTCACTTAAGCCATAATAATAATTGGAATGAAATTGGCAGAATGGATTTTTGAAAATCACCCTACATATATTAATTGGCTTACCAATGCCCGGATGACTGTGTTGTTAAATACTGTTTGGGGTTAATGGCCACTCTGAATGCCATTTTCTTCTGACTCATGTTTACCATCTCTCTCTCTCCTCCCCCATGCAGGAAACCATTTCACACATCTGATGAAGTAGACTGTAGTCCACAAAAGCTCGTGCTTTTAATAAATTTGTTAGACTTTAAGATACTACAAGATTCCTGGTTGTTTCTGATATCAGAAACTAACATTGCTACCCCTTCAGAAATAGTATATCCAGGAATATATGAATAAATTGTAGAGCACGAGGGCTGAAACAATCGCATTCCTACAGATCTTCCAGGCATTATTTGAAGCAAGCAAGCCACTTTCTTCCATCAGTGGCTGAGCAGCCGTCAAGCGCTATGATTTTTCAAAGACTTTAAGCTAATTAAAACTATCACAAAGAAAGCAAGTGAAAATGTGTTCCTTTCTTCTGAATGGTTCTTAAAATGTATAATTCTATTTGTAATTAAGGTTTGAATCGATTGTCAGGGGTCGCAGCTGAAGTTTTGAGCTGTAAACAAAACCTCTGTCTGCTTATCATAGTAGCTTGTAGGAAGCTTAACTTTCATTTGTTCCACATTTCATTATTTAAAAACAACATGAAACATATGTTCCCTTTTCAAAATACCAGCAAAGAAATATGAACATATATATTTATTTTTATTCAAGTTATTACTGACTTCTTTATTCGACAGCATGTGCCGATTTCTTGTACTTTTGTACCACACTAATTTATTCCACAAGCATGCTAGTTTGTTGTTCCTGTTCGGAAGGTTTCTGAAACGATGCAGAGAACTTGTAGAGCAAAGTGGGGTTAAACCCCCCCCCACACAAGATTTAACTAAAGATGCCACCAAAAACCACATGAACCAGAATATGTGCTGGATTTGAGGGTTCTACTTTGGGCAGACTAGAAGTACGGTAGTTAGCCAGCCATTTTATTTACATATAATAAATAATGCTTGCATGAGAAAAAAAATCAAATACGAGAATGATCTCTGACACTTCCTCAAACATACACACAATTTCCAAAAGGCACAGAGTTGCAGAGGGAATCATATGGCTCCTATAATCTCCTGGCCAGGGGTATATGGGCTGTTAGGGGAGGGATGGTACCTCTGGGGGGGGGGGGACATGTGGTGCTCCCTATGGGGTAGTTTGTCCACCTTTGGTCCCAACCCTGGAAACTCACTTGGAAACTCACCTGTGGCTCCTAGAAACTGTCAGCATTCAACAGCAGCCACAGCCCAGGAATGGCTTCAACTGGTCAATTAAACCAAGTGAATGTAGCCAATGGGAATCAAAGACTCAGGGAGTTAGGGACTGTGCCTGAAAACAGGATTGAGCTGATTGAGCAGAAAAGACCAAGAGGGGGTCCAACGGTCAAGAAGGTGATTTCTGCACGTGCTGTAGAGAGAAGTGAAGGGCAGATGGGGCTCATCAACCTGGGAAGGGAGCCCATCTAGGAGAAGAAAAACTCTGATCTTGAACCTCCGCTGCCTTGCAAGACATCGAGAGAAGAAAAGGAGCAAATCCTACACAAATCAGGAGTGGAGACCCTTTTTGAGTCCACGGCTCCCTTAACCAACTACCCCCGTGGGACTCAGGAGCCCAGTTATGGCATCCCTTGTCTGCAGAGCTGGCAGCCTCTCACCCTTTTTCACACCCCTTCCCTGGTGGAGTGTTCCCTCAGCCTCTTCTCCTCTCCCCTTTCTTTGAGAGTCCTCTGGGCAGCTGTTGTTGACGTCCCTGGTCTCTGAGTTGCCCACCCCCACCCCAAAGAGAGGTGCCTCCACACACTGCCCCAGAGCCACCATTCGCCTGGGGAGCTTGCAGCCAGGGCTACTGCTGCTGTGGCAACAAACAGAGGGCATCAGAGAAGGGAGGGAAGGAAAAGAGAGACGGAAGCCAGTGTTGCCCATGGCACCCCTGACTATCATTCAAGGCACCCTTGGGTGCCATGGCACACTGGTTGAAAACTATCCAACTGTCTTAAGGCAGTCCTTCAGATAGTTCGCACCTTCTATGCTTCCTTCCAGCACCTTCTGAAGCCAACCTGGTGCTTTCCTTTGAATCCCATCAGCGAGGCCAAGAGGGGGCTCTTGTTGTCTGGGCAACCCAGAACCTCCATACACCCTGCCAGAGAGGTTACTTCGGTGCTGTTAACTAACACTACCAAACCCTTTGTCACGTAAATCCAAAACTGGTAACAACACAGACAACGTAACAGGTTGTATGTAACTATATAAATTCTTTTTAAATGCGATTCAACATATCATATCAAAATATATGGTTATATAGACCAACTTATCATATAAACGAAACATATTATGAGAAGTTAAAGTCCAGCAGATTGATCAGGAAATACAATCTATCTTGCCAATAAATTATATTATTTATTATTATTTTGGCAATATCCACAGTGTGGAATTAACTAACATAGCAGTTTGACTTCACCTCCAGATGCGCACTCCATTGTCTCTCAAGACAGACAGGTGCCAACCAAACCCCTGGCTCCTGGGCCATGCTTGCTGGGACTGATGGGAGCTATAGTTCAGCAACATCTGGAGGGCCAAAAAAAAACCAATCCTAGTTTAAGGGATTGTCTGCCAGATGCCTCAGCTTTAGCTATGGTTAACATTTACTAAGCTTAATGTTAAATATAGGTTAGTGTTATGTGTGAACCAACAGCACTTTTGGCCAAATGCCAACTTTGTGCCCACTCCTGCCACCCAAGAACCAGGAGGGGAGGAGACGCTGGGTCTCAAACTCTCCATCGCACAGACAGCCTCCAAAGTCTGCCACAGCAAGTGGCAGAGCTCCTTCAAAATTTGGAACACTGGATTAAAATTAATGGCATAAACTTAATCAGACTATTGAAGTTGCGGTATGAGGTTTGAGTGATGATTCCTGCTGTAACTGAAAATGGAGAGGAGTAGATCTTCTCTTATTATTAATGCTATTATTGTTGTTGCTTACAGCTTGCAAGGGCTTTATACTTACGCCTTCTGGATTAAAGGAAAAAAAGGATCACAAGTGAGGTTTATTAGAGGAAAATTGGAAGTGTGTGCAGGTAAAGCTCCAGGCAGTGTGAGGCAGAGTGATGCTGTCTGATGCTGTCAAAACAATGGAAGGAAGGGGAAGATGTGATGGGCTGCTTTGGGGGGGGGGGGAGTTTTACCTATCACCTGCTCAGCTTCATGAAATTGAAAGAACTTAACGAATAAGACCGAATGAATTTTAAATAATTAAACAATTAGGGATGTTAATTAAAGTTTGGAGTGCCAGAAAATGTAGATGAGAACCTGATGGAAAATGGCCAGCAAGAACCAGTATACTCTTATAGAGGCAAATTGAGAAATTTCAATGGAAAGTCATTGGCTTGGGTCTGCTTGGTTTAAGGGGAGGGCGACTAAAGATTGAACTGTTACAAGTTTTCTAGGAAAGACAGTCTGCCTTCCCCTACTATTATGGGCTGACTGTTAAGGCGCTATGGGAAAATACCAAGCTAGGTGGTCATCGCTGGAATTTCCTATTTTAGAATGGACAGCAACAGACCACAAGAGGAGATACTTGGATTGGGCATTTAAGAGGTCTGGACAGAATGCACCGTGCAGATAAGAAGAAAAGGGAAACAGCTAGTAAAAGTGAACTATTGGGTTTTCATACATAGTTTATTTTAGAAATGATAAATACTGACTTATTGTGTTTTTGATCATTTGTGGAGTAACCTCACTTGTAGATATTGCAAATGTTAAAATATTGTACATGCAGGAATTGGCAAGCTGATAAACAAGTTTTTTAAAAACTACCTACTGTAATAGAAGGTTAATTGTAAGGCATGTGAACTAGAAACAACTAGGAAAATAAACAGCAACAAGAGGAAAATTTGGACACATCATGAATGGAGTGTGGGAAACCAATTTTGGGGGAAATTGTATTAAATTTGTCTTAATTTGTGGTTAATTTGGTAAAATTTGGAAAATGATTTGGCCCCAAAAAGGAAATCAATCCCACTTACTGAACAGCAACACCTCCTCCCCAATCAAATTGTATGTATTTTATTTCCTAGTAAAAGGGGATGTAATGAGCTGCAAGTAGTTTGTAGGGGGCAGCTGGCTACTCTTATTTATTTATTATTACATTTATATACCAACTTTCCTCCACGGAGCTCAGGGTGGCATACACACCCCTCCCCCTTTCTGTTTGATATTCACAACAGTCCTGTGAGGTAGGTTAGGCTACGAAATGGTGACTGGTCCAAAGTCACCCAGTGGGCTTCAGGACTGAACCCAGGTCCTATCTGATATATGCCAATAATCTTGAGTCATTGCCTTCCCCTCCCGTGACTCATCAGCTGCTATGAATTTGAATGGAGGATAGAAGGGGGAAAGGCAGTCCAGACTGAGGGCATCCAGGCCAGCCTGATGAAACACCAGGTCAAGCCAGTTCAGTCTTACAGTAAGTGTTGCCCTTGCCTGCCAGGGAACCAGCAGCAATCAGGGTAAGATTCTTCTGCTCAAGTGTCCTGCAGCCATTCTATAGGGCAGGGGTCAGCAAACGTTTTCAGCAGGGGGCCGGTCCACTGTCCCTCAGACCTTGTGAGGGGCCAGACTATATTTTGGAAAAAAATATGAACAAATTCCTATGCCCCACAAATAACCCACTCATTTCAAAGGAGATTGCTCAAAGGTTTCCTGCACTAGCAATTTGCAGGATTTTACTTTCCTAGAAGTACAGTGGTACCTCGGGTTAAGAACTTAATTTGTTATGGAGGTCCGTTCTTAACCTGAAACTGTTCTTAACCTGAAGCACCACTTTAGCTAATGGGGCCTCCCGCTGCCGCCACGCCGCTGCCGCACGAAACAGTGAAAGCAAGGAGTAAAATCACCTACCAACTTCAGCTAAAGTTTTGATACAGGACTCTACTGAAGATTTCTGCACTGGGTTTGGCCAGGTACAGTTGTAAATTCTAAACGCAGACTGCAGTAACTGGATAAAAACAGGCTGATGTGTCTGAAAGCACACAAAAAATATGTTATCAGCTCAAGCATGTTTAGATATTATGATCTAAGATATTTATACAATACAGTAAATAAAAATTGCTGTGTGTTTTAGCCCAATACAAACACGTGCACTGCTACTGATTTCACATACTCCATGTATGATTGCACCAAGCACTCTTCTGGAGGGGTGCATGAGGGGGAAGGTGAGAGCCAGGCTCTGCTGGCCTAAGGGAAATCTGAATGGCGGATTTGGGTAGCAAGAGTATAACTTCTATGGGGTCTGGCATATGTGAAGATTGTCACTCAAGCCTAGCCATGTCAATCGCTCTATCACTCGCTGCCATGATGCTTTTGACTAAGGGCTAGGAAAGCTAAAGCTATTCTAGGCTGCATCAACAGAAGTATAGTGTTCAGATCAAGGGAAGTAATAGTCCCACTCTATTCTGCCTTGGTCAGACCACACCTGGAATACTGTGTCCAATTCTGGGCACCACAATTTAAGAAGGATGTTGACAAGCTGGAACGTGTGGAAAGGAGGGCCACCAAAATGATCAAGGGTCTGGAAACTAAGACTCATGAGGAGCACTTGAAGGAGCTGGGTATTTTAGTCTGGAAAAGAGGAGACAGAGAGGAGATATGATAGCCACCTTCAACTATATTAAGGGCTGTCACATGGAAGAGGGAGCATGCCTGTTTTCTCCTGCTCTGGACTTGAACCAATGGCTTCAAGTTACAAGAAAGGTGATTCCAACTAAACATTCAGAAAAACTTTCTGACAGTAAGAGCTGTTCAGCAGTGGAACAGATTCCCATGAGAGGTGGTGGGGTGGACTTTCCTTTCTTGGAGGTTTTTCAACAGAGAATGGATGGCCAAGTGACATTGATGTTTATCATAATAATAATAATAATTTTTTATTTATACCCCACCCTCCCCAGCCAAGGCCGGGCTCAAAGTGGCTAACAATAGATATAAAACAACTGATTAAAATACAACTTAAGAACAAGACTAAATACATTAAAATTAAAATTAAAAATGCAGCCTCATGCGGAAGGGAAAGGGAAAATGGGGGAGGGGACAGGTTGGCTCCAGGCCAAATGCCAGGTGGAACAACTCTGTCTTACAGGCCTTGCGGAAAGAAATCAGGTCCCACAGGGCCCTGGTCTCAGAAGACAGAGCATTCCACCAAGTCAAAGCCAGTGTTGAGAAGGCCCTGGTTCTAGTTGAGGCTAATCTGATTTCCTTCGGGCCGGGACCTCTAAGGTGTTACTATTTATGGACCTGAAGGTCCTCCACGGGGCATACCGGGAGAGACGGTCCCATAAGTACGAGGGTCCTAGCTAAGGGGGTTGGACTAGATGACTTGGGTCCCATCCAGCTGTTAAATTCTATGATTCTAAGTCTTTACCTGGAGGCTTGTGCTGTTGTCTGAAAATGGAGAACTGAAGAAACCACTCACTATGCTCATTACAGATTCTGTGACATACTTCTCCAGAGATGCATCTGCATGTTTTCTGTCCGTGGTTGTGTTACAAACCTAGAGTAGACAGAGGAACTGCATGAAGAATGAGTGAAAACAGCAGCTCCCATCCATCACACACACACTTTTTTTTTCAATGGAAAAAATGGAAAACAAAAAACCACCATCCCTCCCTTATACAGTAGGTGAAAACAAACATGGAACAATAAAGCTCAATTTCCTAACATTCAGATCACTAACATGAGTCACTTTTTACATTTAAAGCAATTTTTCAGTTATCATGAACACATGTTTGGTTTCCTATTCTGTTTTTTAAAAAAAAATCAAAAAGGAAGATGTTAAAAAGAAGACAACGAAAAAGGGAGAATTCAAAAGGAAGAAAAGGAAGAAACAAAACATTTATACTGATGGTACAGAAGGGTTAATGGCACAAGGATGTCTTCATGTCATGAAAATGATGTATAGATGGTACCTGACACCGGTAAAGTTAGCTAAGATCTACCATAAACATGCCAATAAGTGCTGGAAATGTAAAAAGCAAGAAGGTACTTTCTTTCACATGTGGTGGATGTGCCCCCAAGTGAGAGACTTCTGGGAAAAGATTTATAATGAATTGAAAAAAGTGTTGAAAAACACATTCGTTAAGAAACCAGAGGCCTTCTTACTTGGGATAACGGGGATGATATACCTAAGAAAGATGTCACTTTTTTTCTGTATGCCACAACAGCAGCAAGAATTATTGGCAAAGAATTGGAAGAATGAAGAATTGCCAACTGTGGATGAATGGCAGAAGAAACTGATAGAATATATGGAACTGTTTGAGTTGACGGGGAGACTCCGGGATCGGAGCGAAGAAGCAGCAGAAGAAGACAGGAAGAAATTCAAATTTTATTTGAAAAATAAGCATATAATAGATTGAATTAATGGAAGTGAGGGAGATATAAAGAGGTTGTAGATAACACAAGGGTGTGAAATAGTATTGATAGAAGATAAGGATAAATTAACTAAGAAGTAAGATATAGAATGAGTTTATAAGGATAAGATATAAAAGATATAGCAATAAGGTAATATTGAGGTAATAATTAGAGCTTACATAAGATTTAGAATTTACTAAGTATGAAATGCAACGAACCGCAGTAGGAGGAGGAAAGAGGAAGTCATTAGATTAGAAACATGGGCTATAAGTACGGTAAGAATTTTTGTAGTTTTGTATTTTTTGTGTTTTGTATTTCTTTTTTGTGTTTTGTATTTTTGTATGTTTTTATTGTTTGAAAAATCTTTAATAAATATATTTTTGGGGGGGAGGGACGTCTTCATGCCTTCCATTCCTCAGTCTGCATGGAGTTCTATGTCATCCTGCCAGATAACTGAAATTTATCATCTGTTCCTGCTTTTTAAGTAAACTATTCATTTATGAGCTACAAGATCTAAGAGGTATTTCAGCCATTCTTCCGTAACAAGACACCTGGGGGATTTCCTCCTCTGTGGAATGATACAGTGCCATACTTACAGCCACAAAGGAAGAGCACAGCAGCTGCTAAAACGGGCTGGATGTGCATTCATCATATGAGAGGTCAGTTGTGAATGCACTGCTGGAACCAAATATGTGCAACAGGTGTGCACTTTTCTGCACAGTAGTAAGCAGCACACATAATTTAAAACAAGCGATTTAGGTCAGGAGTGCCAACTTGAATAAAATATTGGGGGAGGCACCCCACACAATTCATCACAAAACACACACCATTTGAACGACAGTGTTCATCAACTTGTGATCCCCCTCAAATATTTTATTGGGGGGCTGAAGGGGCATTGGCCCCTAGAGTTGGCTCCTATGATCTACATCAGGCATCGGCAACCTCCGGCCCTTGGGCTGGATACAGCCCATGGAGGTCATTTATCCGGTCCACGGGCTGCCCGTGAACCGAGTCGCCTGCTCGGCACCCCCCCCCCCATGTGCTGCGGTAAACCGGCGCAGCGCAGTGCGGGGACTCGTCGAGCAGCGACGGAAATCGTGTCTATGCAGCCGCAGTTTCTGGCGCTGCGGACATTTTGGAAATGGGCAGCCAACACCGGAAATCGCTTCTGCGCAGCCACTGACATGTGCAGAAAGATTTCTGGTGCTGCGCTGTCCATTTCCAAAATGTCTGCAGCACCAGAAATCACTTCTGCGCCTGCGCGGACCATGTCCAGCCCATGGACGATAGTCCGTGGGAATCCTCCAGCCCACGGGCATAAAAGGTTGCCGATGCCTGATCTAGATCAAGTGAAGGTCTCTCCATATAGGTTGGCCAAATGAAACTCCCCAGCTATTACTGAATTGCATGTCCTCCAAAACTGTGAAAACTTTAGTTCTGCATAAGACTAAGTTTAATGTAGAGCAGGCACCCCCAAACTTCGGCCCTCCAGATGTTTTGGACTACAATTCCCATCACCCCTGACCACTGGTCCTGTTAGCTAGGGATCATGGGAGTTGTAGGCCAAAATATCTGGAGGGCCACAGTTTGGGGATGCCTGATGTAGAGCTTGTCCCACAAAAGATTCTTCTGCCCTGGACCACTGTGCTTCCCATTAAAACATGTGATGCCCTTCTTGGGATATAATATTAGACACATACACGTGGAATACTGTGTGACTCTCACACACACACACACTGAGAGGATGTCATGCTTAAGGGATTAGGCTCTGAGTAAACATACTTAGAGTAAGGATATCAAGGCACAAAATATTATGATGCACCTGAGGAGAAAACCTTCTCTCAACAAAATCTTCCTGATTTGCTAAGGACAGGCAGCAGCTGAAAGCAATAAGGGGAAAACAGGTGGAGCAGCAGCAACTGAAGGGTCCCGTCTCTAAATGATTGGGGAGCTTTTCCAACATTCATTCTTGATGCTAAACGCTTACTCCAAGTCCTGAAAGCAAGATAAAAGTTATGTATTCGAAACATATGGTCTGTGCCTCCATCTAAAATAACTCGCTTCTCCCCTCCCTGCTGCTCTGAATAAATCAATCTAGAAGGGCCTGGGTAGCTTGAGCCACGCAAGGCTCCATGAAATTAGAAGAGAAGAGAGCCCTTTTGACATTCTGCTCTAAGGGATGGGCTGGGTAGCAAGAAAAATAAGGAACAGAGATATAGAAGGAATGTTATCAGACAGCTTTCAGAAATGCTTTCAAAGGGAAACACACACACTTTGGGGTGAATTAAATGATACCACTGAAAGTTAGGAGTAATTTTCTCTTATTTTACTTTACAAATAAGTGACTACCTCAGCATAGCTGCCAAGTCTCCCGCTGAAAAATGTGGGATCAGCAGCGGCGCGGCACTGGAAGCAACTTCCGGTGTCGCTCTGCCCGATTTCTGGTGCCCAGACATGGGCAGAGCAGCACCCGAAATGGAGCCTCCCTGGCAGGTAGGAAATCTGGGGGATTTCTGGGATTTTTTTCTATTCGGAATAACAGTGGGAAATGGATTAAAATCCGGGGAGACTTGGCAGCTATGTACCTCAAGCATCACAATAACTTGATGCAAGGCAACATTAGTCATGTTTGCTAAAGGGTCAATATGGATTTTGGCAACAGACCTTTGCACCATGCCACATGTGCTGATTCTACACCTGGGGCCAAAGAAGTGTTTGCATACACCATGGGAGACACCAGGGCTGGATGCCCTCCCGACCGGCTGCCGGGGGCTCTCCACCTCTGGTGCAGCATGAGATAACAGCACAGACTTTAGAAGCCTGTGCACGCTGTTCCAGCAGAAACGCAACAGAATCACTGAGAGTCTTGTGAGAAACATATTTACAGTGTTTATTAAAGCAAGTCAGAACAGAAGGAAGACACGTCCGATCACCTTCGTGTTCAAGCAGAACAGAAAGTATATACAAACAGAAGTTCCCAGCATGCAATGCCGATGTGGAATGCAAAGGTGGAATGGAAATCCCAACAAGAAGGTCTGTGGATATTCCTCTTGGGAGGATGGCACTGTGCCAGTTGAGGAGCGCACAATCTTTCTTGACAAACATATTAGATGGGGGGGAGGGAAGGAAATGCTGCCCTCTGTAAATTGGACATAGAATCATAGAATCATAGAATCATAGAGTTGGAAGAGACCACAAGGGCCATCCAGTCCAACCCCCTGCCAAGCAGGAAACACCATCAAAGCATTCCTGACAGATGGCTGTCAAGCCTCTGCTTAAAGACCTCCAAAGAAGGAGACTCCACCACACTCCTTGGCAGCAAATTCCACTGCCGAACAGCTCTTACTGTCAGGAAGTTCTTCCTAATGTTTAGGTGGAATTTTCTTTCTTGTAGTTTGAATCCGTTGCTCCGTGTCCGCTTCTCTGGAGCAGCAGAAAACAACCTTTCTCCCTCCTTTATATGACATCCTTTTATATATTTGAACATGGTTATCATATCACCCCTTAACCTTCTCTTCTCCAGGCTAAACATACCCAGCTCCCTAAGCCGTTCCTCATAAGGCATCGTTTCCAGGCCTTTGACCATTTTGGTTGCCCTCTTCTGGACACGTTCCAGCTTATCAGTATCCTTCTTGAACTGTGGTGCCCAGAACTGGACACAATACTCCAGGTGAGGTCTGACCAGAGCAGAATACAGTGGTACTATTACTTCCCTTGATCTAGATGCTATACTCCTATTGATGCAGCCCAGAATTGCATTGGCTTTTTTAGCTGCTGCATCACACTGCTGACTCATGTCAAGTTTGTGGTCAACCAAAACTCCTAGATCCTTTTCACATGTACTGCTCTCAAGCCAGGTGTCTCCCATCCTGTATCTGTGCCTTTCATTTTTTTTGCCCAAGTGTAGTACTTTACATTTCTCCTTGTTAAAATTCATCTTGTTTGCTTTGGCCCAGTTGTCTAATCTGTTAAGGTCATTCTGAAGTGTGATCCTGTCCTCTGGGGTGTTAGCCACCCCTCCCAACTTAAAGCACAGTAGCTGGAGGGGACGGGACACACCCAACCCTTAAATTAGTAATAAAAAATGCCACAGAGGCACACTGGCTTTCCTGCTGTATAAAAAGAGCAAGAGGGTTGGGTTGAATTCATGCTACTCAGATACTGGAGTCTAAGTTCAGCTAAGGCATAAATGAGGCACCAGAAAGTCTGAGAAATGTCTTCTGAGAAATTTCATCTCTACTTTCAACTGTCACTTAAGAACTATATGGAGCCGCTGAAAATACGTAAGCACTTGCTTTTCTAATTGTTAGCTTTAGAAGATACATCCAAGATGGCGCCGAGAAGGGCAGCCATGGCTTTTGCTCTGTAATGTACCTGGCTTTTTTACATGCTTATGAATGTTTTTAAGGTGCTGTTTCACTGCTTTACTGTTTTAAGAGTTAAGGAGTTTATGGTTTTATGGCTCTTACTGCCTTGTATGACAGCGTTGTAGACAAGGATTGGAGATAAGGACTGCTAAGGAGTGAGCCGTTAAAGCCAGGAAAGAGGCCGCTGCCTAACAGCCTAACTGCCTAACGGAACTGTTAAAGTGAAAGTGGTTTTTTACTATTATTATCACTGCTTCTGGCTTCTGGCTAACCACCCCAGATTACATTTTCCAGAGTTGAGATTTTAAACATCAGAGCAGCCTGTTTGTGTACTTACGCTCCAATTTTAAGTAAAATTGCAAAGACGTTTAGGATGAAGGAGTTGTAGCTCCTTGCAGGATCTGGATATGATGTCAAAAAAGTGCTAGCGCTTTGATTAAGATACAAAGGCGAGGAATGAGATAGGCTTTACCATCTATATACCTCTCAAATCTTCACACTCTTGACAATAAAATGAATGATCTGCACCTTATTAATCAAGGAAACTCAAGGAAACTCCGATATGCTAAAGAGGAGGGTTCGAGGAAAGGAGACAGAAATTTGTACAACCAAGCTAGGAGCGCACTGACGAAGGAGATTATAGTGGCAAAACGAACCTATGATTCGGACTCAATTCTCAAACATGTCTCGGCTACTCTTTGGAAGAATTTACAGAATGTTTCTGAATATAAGAGAACATCTTCTTTGTGCCCCCTCGATAATCCGTGCCTGGGGCCACTGCCCCTCTGGCACCCCACATCATAGGTCCTTCATTCCAGGGACTCATGAATTTGAAAAAATACACATAAATTTAACTTAAAACAGAAACATAAAACTCCATTCCACTGCCTTTAATAAGGATTATTAATGATTCAATATTAATCAATATTTAATGATTCATAAAACTTACCCTTGCCATATCAACAAGAAAGTTTTCAAATAGTTTCCAGATGTGGTTACTGGTGTAGATTTCCTTCATTTCAACCTCAGTGTCTACATAGCAATGATTGACAAAGTTCACATATGCTATCTTCACCTGGAACATAATATTGTAAAAAAAGAATCAGGTAAGCCAAAGCCACTACATATGTATTTTCTTGTAGTCCATAAAATACTGAGCCGGTTGGCATGTAATGGCTTACAACAAAAGTGCAGACCAGAGGAGCAAAACAGACATCATCTCTTCTCCAAGAGCCCAAATATTTGCAATTTAAATATTTTGATTGGCTCAGCTTTATGTGTGAAGCAGCTCACAGTCAAGAAGACTGGAAAGTCTGACCATATTGTGCTTATGATTTGACAGCTGCACTGGATCCCAGTGCATTTCCCAGCACAATTTGAAGTGCTGGCTTTAACCTTCAGGACCCTAAATGCTTTGGGACCAGGTTATCAGAAAGACCATCTTCTGCTGTATTTACCAAACCAAACCTTAAGATCCTCTTTGGATACCACAGGAACACACCCGCATCTTTTCTTGTGGTAGCACTGCAGTTATGAAGCTCACCTGGCACCATCTTTGTGGTCTTTCTGGAACTGGGTCTGACCCTTTTGTTTACCTACTTAAGAAGTCCGGAGCTCTCATTTTTAAAATCTTTGATTTTAATCTTGGGACTGTTGAGAACTCTTGTATTTGTGGTATTTACTTAGTTTTGATGATATTATTTATTTATTTATTTATTTATTTATTTATTTATTTATTTATACCCCACCCATCTGGCTGGGTTTCCTCAGCCACTCTGGGTGGCTTACAACATATCTAAAAACATAATACCGGTAAAAACACAAGTCCTTTAAAACTTCCCATTTGATAATTTTAGGTTGCATTTTATGTTTACCCTGATTTGTAGTATTTATTTTAAGTCACCCAGAGAACTTCAGTATTATGGAACTGCATGCAAATAGTGGAAATTAATAAGGCAACCATCTATGGAAGTGGAAGAAGGTCAACATGTATGTTTCAATATGTAATTTCAGTCTTCTACAGTGAAGTCAGATGCAAAGAATTCATTCAACCTTAGTACAATCTCCTTATGCTTCTTTAGCAATATTTTTATTTTTTAATTATATATCAGCGAAACTGCTATTCCCTGCCTTGTTCCTGTCTCTTAATATACTTAAGAAATGTTTAGGAATTGGAGTGTTGACGTGTCCAAGGCCTATATCTATTTTGTACAAAGACACTTAATAGCACAAAATGGCAGCCTGGCTTAGTTTAAGTGGCAAAACACAATTGCTTGTATTATTTCCTGTTACTGTTAACAAATTACAACCTGGTGCCACATTTGTGTGCGGTGTGGAACAAGGGAATCAACACTTCATTGTTTCATTCAAAAGAAATGTCTTGATTTACTTCTTTGTTAATAACAGCTTAACGCACAATAGAACCTGAGAAGCTGTTTTCAGCCTGGCATGCTGTCTTTATTTTTTTGTTTTTAAAAACAGGCACTGAAAATATATATATACCATGGTACCTCTACTTACGAATAACTCTACTTACAAATGGAGCTCCATCCGCCATCTTGGATGCAGTTTAGATAGGATTTTTTCTACTTACGAATTTTTAGATAGGGTTGCTTCAACTTACGATTTTTTTTCTCCCAACGCATTCCTTTGGGATTCGACCACAATTTTTTTCGACTTACAAATGTGCGTTCGGAACGCATAAAATTCGTAAGTAGAGGTACCACTGTATATAAAAATGTAAACTGGCCATGTCTGTTGGTTTCCACTTTTCACCGAAACCGCTTGAGCGATAGCGATGAAATTTGGAGAAAACGTCACATGCCACTATGTGAGTGTTCTTAGCTACATGGGGTATACAAATGTCACACCTGTGCAAGCTAAAACCCCGTTTTTAGGACCTAAAAAGTCAGCCAGGAGACCCTGTCGAGCATGCTGGGAAAAGACCCAGATTACAAAACATTGCCCTCTAGTGATGGCTACATTGGTACTGCAGCTAGAAAACCTTCCCTCTCCACAGCACCTTGGCTCGCCTTCGCCCTCTATCGGCAGCTACACTGGTACTGCAGCTAGAAAACCTTCCCTCTCCACAGCACCTTGGCTCGCCTTCACAGATTAGGCTGAATGGAAGTGGGGACTTGCCAGGGTGGGGGTGGGGGGGAGGGAGGAGGGGGTGGGATACGTCATGGATTGGGACAGGGTGGGGGAATCACAAGGATGAGCTGGGGTGGAGGGAGGAGGGGACAGGATAGCTCATGGGTCGGGACACGGTGGGGCCACTCACAGGGATGATCTGAGGGTGGGGGGAGGGGATGGGATAGCTCATGGGTCAGGACATGGTGGGGCCACTCACAGGGATGACACAGTGGTGGGGGGAAGAGGGGATGGGATACGTCATGGATCAGGACAGGGTGGGAGGAATCACAGGGATAAGCCACAGCAACGCGTGGCCGGGCCAGCTAGTATTCTCATAATTATGCTTCACATTACACTTGCCAGCCTCCACCGCCATGGCAACCACCACTGTAGCCATCAAGAGAGAGAGGTAGGATGGGACTGGGAGAGTCAGGGAGGCCGCATAGAAGTGCACAGCCCAGTCCAAACCCGATCCGACCTCTCTAGTGACCGGTGCGAGGGAAGTGGGCAGGGACCCATCGGGGAGCCACCCTGGGAGAAGACGGGCACTGCGTGGGCCCTCCCCTGCTGATAGAGGGGTGCTACTGGCAGCTGGAAACAGACACAGGATCCAAAACATTTTTTAAAAAATCCTTTCCCTTAATTTCCTTAATGTATTTTTAATGCATTTTTTCTTTTTTCCCACAATTTTTAACCTCCATTTTTTCTGATAAGAATTAAAATGGCGGTGCCCATAAAGGAGCCCTGAACCAACAGGGGCCACTTCCTGGGACCGCCACTTCAGCCCTGACTCCCCCCGCCTCTCTCATTTTTTAAAATTAAATAGTGGGAAAAGAAAATAGAATAAAATAAAAAAGAGTCTTTATTTGTGGGGAGTCTTTCCTGCCCTCAGCCACCCTTTATTATCTTCATCCTTTTTTAAAACAACAACAAAAACCAACTTTTTTTCTACATTATTGTGATTGCCATTGTTATTTTCCCCTTTCTTTTTTCTTTCTCCCTTCCCCCCCTTCCCCTTTCCTTTTTCTCTTTAAAGAGAATACATATACAGTGGAACCTCGGTTTATGAACACCTCGGTTTATGAATTTTCAGTTTATGAACGCTGCGGACCAATCTGGAACGGATTAATTCATTTCCCATTACTTTCAATGGGAAAGTTTGCTTCAGTTTATGAACGCTTACTCCGCGGACCATATGGAACGGATTAATTAACTTTCCATTACTTTCAATGGGAAAGTTCGCTTCAGTTTATGAACGCTTCAGTTTATTAACAGACTTCCGGAACCAATTGTGTTCATAAACCGAGGTACCACTGTATACATATATAATTCGATTTTATTTCCCCCCTCACAAAGGGGTTTTCTATATACTTTTAATTTTTACTTTTATTGTTTGATATATATACCGTGTACTACTTCCAAACACCACCAGCTCAACATCTTCAGTTTTTCTTCCCTTTCTGTTCCTTTTTCCTTTTTCCTGTCCTTCTTTCTTTACTCTTAAATTTCTGGTTGACTGCGCCATCTTCCCCAGTCGGAGGTCCGTTCAGTGGAGTGGACCTCGGCGCTTCAGAGGTGGGGGGAACTGCTCCAGCGCAGCGGACCCCCCTAAAAAGCCCCAAATCGAGCGTTTTGGGGACTGAACGTCTGGTAGGTGCTATTTGCGGGCTCCCCCTCCCTGGTTCAGCTCTGTTAAGCCCTGAGAGCGAGAAGGTAGAGCCGTGGTGCACAAAGATTGCTAACTCTGACAGCGCGAATGTCACAGATGGGTGTTGGCTACTCCCGAGTAAGCACTCCACACATCCTCTGGATTTTCAGAGTTTTATTGTGCATGCTATATACAGTGGTGAGATGTCTCAAATCATGTCTGCTCTGCATGGGGCAGAAGCCCACAATGGCGTCTCGTGGGCTCTGACCCCCCCTTTTAAGACTGGGCATCCAAACGCCCCTCCTCCTTGCTCTATGGGTCCTCCGTGGTCCCAAAACAGGCTCCTGAGGTGCCGTTCTACTTACTCCCTCCTTTCCAGTCCCTGCTGAAGCTAGCTCCACCCCTGCTTCCCTTCTCGCAGCCTGGAGCTGAGCCTTCAGGACTCTGCAGAGCCCTGGACCATTCTTAACCCTTCCTGTTCCTGATTTTCCCTCCCAGAGTTGCTGCTGCTCTCCCATCTGATGGAAGTAAGCAGAGTGGGCTGCTCTCTACAAGCCCTCTCTCTTACAGCGAAGCTGCGAGACTGGGAGGCAGCAGCGGTCAATTCTTCCAAGGAAAATAAATTTTACAAAAAGAACAGACCGTGAGTAATCTGATCCATTGGATTTAAATCTGGAAAATTTGGCCACGGGAGAGAAATCTAAAAAATGGGAGTCGATCTCTACCCACTGAGAGACTGGGAAGCAGTAACGTGCCCCAAAGCCAGAAAGAAATTTGGAGTGGTTTAAACCTCCAAGGAATGAACCCATTTTCCCCTCTGAAGGCAGGGGGAGGGGGGAGTCTTCTTTTTTAACAAAAAATCCCTGCAAAAGTCAGTAATTGGGAAGGGGAAAAGCTTATCTTAACCCTGGAATCGGCACCCCAGGAGAATCAGCGAGACTTTATGGAGACGTTATAAAGGAATGGAATGTGTTCAGTGTTAAGAGGATGTGAACTGTTACAATGAAGAGAATGGATATGTTTGACAGCTGTCATTAAAAATTGCAACTGTTCTTTGACTGAATGGTTAAAAAGAACTCTAAGTTTTGGAATATGTCTATGGAAAGTTTTTGAGCCAACTTGGATATAACTTTGCTCTATGAGACTGAAACTCCATTATTCATTGTTCTCTAATCTCGACTCTGCCCTTGAAGCTGGAAAGAATGTCAACATCCGGAGCTGCACCTGGTTTTCAACAGACAGTATTAAAATTGTTGTGGGAACTCACAGTTGGGCAGCACCAGATCAGTTTGGACTTAGAAAAGAATAATAAATCACTGGAGGAAGAGGAAGAAGGATTGGAAATTAAAGAAAGTATAGTGTATGAGAGAAAAAATGAACAACTAGTTCCTGAGGACAAAGGGAAATAACCCAAAGAAGAGAAAGAAGAAAATGTAAGACAAGGAGAGAAAACTTATCAAGATGTACCATGGAACTATGCCATCTCAGGGACAGAAGAACAAGAACTATTTTGGGGATTGATCTTATGCGAAATTAGGGGAAATGTGATGACTTGGGCTTGGCAATGGAGAGATTTTATGGAGTTGGGGGGGGGCAGAGGGAGGGGAGGACAAAAAGTTGGGATTTAAAACGTGAGATTGGGAGTGGAGTGAAAAAGGAAATTGGTTTTTATAGGACTGGATAAAAATGGGATTTGAGGCTTCCGGTCTACCGCCAGCGCTGATCAGCGAGGAATCCTCAAGCTCCAAGGTTCCTGGCGCTGTGAGGGAGGGGGAGAGCCGCGAGAGCAACATGGCCCCCCAAAAGAACCCCAGATTGAGCTTTCTGGGGGCATGAGAGCTCGGCTGCACCCAAAGGTGACTCCTCTGCTCACCAGAAAGCTCTCTTTGAGAGCTCCAAGTTAGAGTGGAGTTGCAGTAGCGGGCGCCATTTTTGAGTCAACTGCTACCCCCACAGAGCGAAGCTCCAAGCTGGCAGCAGACAGCGGTGGATGTTTCCACCCCCCCCAAAAAGGATTCGGAAGACATTGGACACCGTGAGTAACAGATTTTTTTTATTTTTAAAAAAAATTCAATTGAAAAGAATTGGCCACAGGAAGAGGTTTAAACAGGAAGTCGGTTTCCCCCATTGAGAGAACGGTGATGCAGTTAACTTGCCTGCAGCCGGAGAGTTTGACAGGACTTTAACAACTTCCAAGGATTGGTCTTAAAACCTTCCCCCTGAGGCAGGGTAGAAGGGAGAAGGAAGGATTGATAACATTAAAATCCCTGTAAAAAAATTAATTTGGACTGGGGGAAGCCCCCCGGGAACTGGAGACGGGTCCCTGGAAGGATCAGCCAGCCGCCATTATGACATCACAATAGGAAGGAATTTGTTTACCTCTTTGAGGCTGAGAACTGTTAACTTTGAAGAGAGAGCAAATATAAGGCTGTGTACAAGAAGTTTGATAATGCTCTTTTCAGAAACGGACACAAGATTTTTAAAATATGAACAAGAATTAAAAATGAGAGTTGAGAACCAGATCGGACGTAAACTTTGTTTCTGAGGTTTGGAAATACGAACAGTGCCACTTCCTGCATTGTAATCTCTGCAGCTCCCATGGAATTTGAGACAAACAGGATGTCAGTAGACACAACATCATCTGGCTCTTCAGACTTTGTGGATTATCAAACTCCTAGAACTGATTTTGGATGTGAGAGATGAACTGCAGCAGAACAATATAGAGATTCGCAAAATAAGAGAATTGTGTGGAAAGTGAAGGTGGATTGGTCTCAGTAGAGAATGAACCGAAGCAAGAGGAACAAGCATCATCCGGGGGCATTGTAAATGACTTTGCAGAAGAGGAGGAAGATCCATCAGTCCTGGACAATATAACTTAAAAAAGAGGAGGAAGATGTATGGAATACTGTTCCCCCAGTTGGAGAGGGGGAACAAGACTTGTTTGATTCAAGGAGTCCTCAAAGAAGAACCAGCATGGAATAATGTCCTCCCAGTGAGAGAGGGAGGGCAGGATCCATGCTCGGGCCTGAGCTTAACTGGGGGGGAAATTGAGATAGGGCTGAAAAGTGGAAACATAGCTGGATGGTACTGTGCTATAGTTAGAAAATTGAGGGGGCAGCAGGGGACAAAGAAGGGAGAGTGGTGGACAGGTGGCAAAAGAGTGGGAATAGGGTGAGGAGTAACAATGGGTTATTTTCTGATTTATTAAGATGGTCCGAAACTGGAACGTTTTATGGAACTGGTTGATACATCTGGGATATCCGGAGTCCAGGGGAAGGGGGGTAGAATTAGATAAATGTGGTTAAAGGTTATTATGATAGAAGAAATAACATTTGAATGTATGGAAAATTTTGGGGGTATAAATTGTGAGGCTAAAGAATTAGAGATGGATGGGGAAATTAAGTTAGATTTGGATTAATTAATGAATTACAGGTTGAGGATAGTCGATGTCTATTTTTCTTTGAGTAGATTAGAATTGGTTGGGAAATAATGGGGAAATTGTGTCAGAATGATTTAAGATGATAAAGGAAAATTGCTTAATTTAGATTTAATAAATGGACCCAGTGTGGGGGGGAATCGAGGAAGTCCACAATATCAAGTTAATGTAATGAAATGATATGCTTTCTCTTTTTTCTTTTTTGATTATGTTTTCTTTTTGCTTTTTTGTTTGAAAATGTTTGAAAATTAATAAATATTATTTGGGTGGGGATGGGATTTGAACTTGGGCTATATTATGGAACTTGCTGTATCAATTGGGGGAAAGAGACCGGGGGGGGGGGGAGGCAGAAAATAGATGGGAAAAATAAAAAGGTAAAAGTTATATGTGAAATTAAAGGAATGAGTAATTGTATTAAGTTTTCTTGGTGGAAATATTAGGCTAGGGTAAGAAAAGTATGGTATGAATGTGATAAATAGGTTTAGAAATGTGAGAAATTGACTTCCACTTGGGGCGCTGTAGAAGATGTAGTAGTCCCACAGGGTAATTAGAGGCTGTAATGGGGGTAAGCAGCCTCCCGAAATCTTCACGAGGGGTACAGGAAGACACAGTCTCACCCACAGTTGCCCATCAACCAGCTTCGACTTCGGAAGGAAGGAGGGGATCGGGGCACTGGATGGAAAGCTCCCCGTGGGAGTCTGGATCTCCTGGACGCTGATTCTACGAGCGAACCAGGCTCCACGGCTTAAGAGAATAATTGGATATAATATAAGTTGTGGACATGCTTCAGACGAGGAAGGAAGATTTATTCTGCTAAGCTCAGCCACTGAGAAAACAAAGGATAACAGAGGAATGTTTACATCAGAGCAAGAAATGGTATGTGACAGAGCGGAAGGGGGGGGGAGAGAACTGTGCTTTACTATATACTATATACTTAACAAAGCTCCCTCCAGAAGAGCCGGTCGGGGAAGATGGGAATTGTAGTCCAAAACATCTGGAGGGCCAAGTTTGGGGGTGCCTGATATAGACTTTGCGAATTGAAAATATAAATGTATAAATAATCAAAGTTTGTACTTTTGGACTTGCCTGGAATGTGGCTAAAGACTCCCTAACTCAGGCACCCCCAAACTGCGGCCCTCCAGATGTTTTGGCCTACAACTCCCATGATCCCTAGCTAACAGGACCAGTGGTCGGGGAAGATGGGAATTGTAATCCAAAACATCTAGAGGGCCGAAGTTTGCGGATGCCTGCCCTAACTCATGGACATCAAAGAGAAGCTGGAAACTTGTGGAGAAATTTATGAGACATGACACAGTTACAAATTAGAGTTCGCCATATTGGAAACAAAGCCAGCTACAATACCAGCCAAAGGGGGAGTGAGCCATAAATAAGACATTAGATGTGTGTTTACAGTCCTGACCTAGCAAAATCTCCCCTGAAAAGGCTGTATTGAGTAGCAGCTTGGAGAAATCATCACAGAGGCTTCAAGATTTGATTTACTGGGATTGCTTGAAGATGGCGGCCGCCGGCTGTGAAAAGGACTTTTGGATTTCTGGACTGACTTGACAAGATACCAGCGTACGAAGAGACAGTGCTAACCTTACAGAAGGGAATCATGGTCATAAATTCACACAGGATCATATACTGTTTGGTTAAACTTGCTTGCTGGAATAACTCAGTGACTTGAAAGAAGATAGAGGGATAATATTAGATTATTGGATAATGTCAGGGAGTTGTTGCAGCTACTCACAAGTAAAGACGCTCTAATCCGTTGTGTCTTTAAAGGTTTTATTGTGCATACTATTTA
Organism: Zootoca vivipara; assembly: GCF_965207765.1. Taxonomy (NCBI): domain Eukaryota; kingdom Metazoa; phylum Chordata; class Lepidosauria; order Squamata; family Lacertidae; genus Zootoca; species Zootoca vivipara. Next base: position 2,573,059 of record NC_142592.1, read on the forward strand.
CAGTGCAGAGATAGCAAAAAACATGACCTCCTAGTCACTCTCATAATCCGGCAATGGCGCCCTTCTGCTTTGGGGCCAGCATAACAACTTGGGCACCCCGAAATGCCACCCCCTAGCCCTGTGTTTGGGCGCGCACCTCAATTCGGGCGCAGGAAGGAGCTGTGCCCCTTCTTCCCCTTGCTGGCTGGGGCAGTGCCTGGGCTCCGACGCCTCCCTGAGCCGTCCCTCCTCCACTTGTTGTTCAGAGTGGTGCAGGGGCTCTGATGCCTCGCTGAGTCCTTCCTTCACCGTCTGTTCCCCAGAGCATTGCCAGGGCTCTGATGCCTTCCCTCCTCCATCCCGCTTCCCCCTGACCTGCTGCTAGCACTGTCGCTGGGCGAAGTGCTGGTCAGGATGATTTGGGGGGGAGGCTCCCTGTAGGGAGTCCCCCTGACAGATAAAATCTGGATTATATGGAATAGAAATGCAGGGACTATAAGAGGACTAGTCCTTCTGAGCATGGGAAGTCAAATTAAATTTGTATAATTTGGCAGAAGATTTGGATTAATTGTTTAATTGATATTTGCATAATTTGTATATTTTGAAAATGGATTAGATATTTAAATTGGAAAATTTAATAAAAATGTTTATTAAAAAGAAGTATGAGAAATTGAGAAATTTTAGGATAGCTAAAATTTGGGATGGGGGGATAGGAGTAGGTGGACAATAAGTTAAAAAGAAAAAAGAGAAGAATGTTTTATAAATATGAATAAGCTTAAAATAAGAATGGGTGTAGATAATAATGGATGAAATTTGGATATATGAAAACTGCTAAGGATAAAAACAAAGGGTGGGATTTGAGGAAGTCCTCAAGACAATGTTAAGCAAAATATGAGGTTAAGAAATAATTGATAGGTTTGTTTGTATTTTGTTTAAATGTTTTATGCTATTTTTAATATTTTGTGTATTGTCAATGACTTTTGTTTTGTGATGTATTCTGTATTGTTTTTGTTTTTCTTGTATGTCTTATTATAAAATGAACAAATTTTTTGGGGGGAAATAAATAAATTTCCTACACCTTCCATTCATCTCCTTCATCTCTCTTTTCTTTTCTTTTCTCTTCGTTCCCCCCCCCCCAACTAATAATAATAGGAAGAAGGAGAAGGAGAAGGAGAATAACATACCTACATACATATATCTCCCCATCCACTTTCAATAGTAACCCCCTGCCCTTTTGTGGTCATCTACTTCAGGGTGAGTCCTTTAAAAGAGGCCCAGTGGGTAGAGTACACATGTTCCACGGAGCCTCTCTTAGAAGACTCACCACTGCAGAAGTGGAGTGGAGGCTTCACACTGAGAGATCCCCACCTCCACTCCTGCTTGCACGTAAGTAGGAGCGGGAGCAGACTGAGTGCCTGGCTGGCTTGAGGTGGGGCAGGAGCTCTCAGATGCAGCTTCTGGGCTGCCTCCACCTTCCCCAACCCCAGCAACTATTCAGCCTGGCTGCCTTCATGGGGTTGCGGGGATCTGATGTGGAGGTTGGGGCTCCTTTAAACTTCTCCCTTGAGGGGAGTGCAGCCACGAACCCCTCAATGGAAAGTGTGGTGGAGCCTACACCTCCCCAGCTGAGCAGCCCCGATCCAGCTCCTGTTCCTGTGCAAGCAGCAACGCGGCCTAGTGGAGCAGCCCGATCCCACCCCTACTTGCCTGCAAGCAGGAGCAGGCTGGTGGGGTGGTGGCAATATCTCTTGTCTGCTTGCTTGCTGCCCAGCCTGCCTTCCCTCACTAGAAAAATGGAAGTGTGGCACTCAAAATGGAAGTTAGAACAGAGCACGTTCGACTTCCAAAAACAAGGACTGAATGAAATGCACTTATTCCAATAGAGTACCAGTAAGAGAATTTTTAACCCCTTGTGGCGACAAATCAACAAAGACTTAAGGAGATGGAACACCAACTTCACTCTCACAGACAAAATAGCCATGATCAAAATGACCACCCTCCCAAAATTAACCTACGTTACCTATTCCAAACCCTCCCAATCTGGATCCCCCCAGCCCAACTTTGCAAAGGGCAGGAAAAAATACAGTGGTACCTCGACTTACGAAGGCGATCCATTCCGTGGCGCTCTTCGTAAGTCAAAACCTTCGGTTGTCGAAGCGTCCGTTTTGTGCATGTGCGAAGCGGAATTTTGCGCTTCTGCGCATGCGCCGACTGCATGTGCAGCTTCTCGAGCGTGGGGCGAAAAGACTTCCGGGTTTGCCGACTTCGGAAGTCGAAACCTTCGGATGTCGAGGTACCACTGTACACTCATTTATCTTCTCACACACACAAAAAAGAATAAGTCCCAAATACCTGCACCTCCCCTCCTCAGAAGGAGGATGGGGAATCCCCAACATAGAATCATATTACATCGCCAAGCAACTACGCTACATAATCCTGTGTATCCTAGAAGACGAGACAAAACAATGGGCACACCTGGAGAGAGACACAATTGAAAATACACCCACCACAGTATACCCATTCCTCCCAAACAAACTAAGGAAAATCCCCACAACACTAAACAGGTTTACACAGACCATGCTTAAAGAATGGAAGAAAGAAGCTGGCAAACTGTCCCCAACACCGTCCCCACTAAACCCCCTGGCTCACCGCCCACTGTTCTACCATGCAGCACATAACTTCCAGGTAAAATCCTGACAAGCCACCTAGCAGACTTCTACAAAACTAACAAAGCCACATTGACACAAGAAATACAAGACAAACAAGGCCCTGGCTAACACACCACCAATTACATGCCTCCTTAAACAATCCAGTAGTAAAACCAGCAGCAACTAGGCCCTAGACAACCTTCGGAAACCTCCTCCTCACCACAGAGAGACACAGCAAGGGGGTGGCATCCACAATATACAAAATACTGCTCCGAAACCCCACAAACCCCCTTGACATAATTTTAAAAAAACAATGGGAGGACGGCATAGGCTATAAAGAACCCCACCCAATGGACTAGAATGTGATCTGAATCCCCCTCTTTTCTTCCTAACCTAACACCGTATGCAACACTAATGTCTCACAACAAATGAAACTGATCTGTAGAAAACACAACTTGAAAAAAGAGACAATGCACGTATTTTTGTAAACTAATACAGTATTTAATAAAAATATATTATAACAAAAACAACGCTTCACATGCCGTAAAGTCTGGCTTACCTCAGGTATGCAGTCATCATGAGTCACCACTCTCACTATGTCATCTAGTGGAAGAAGGGAGTTACATTTTATTTCAGTGTAAACGTTCTTCCCTTCTGTACATGCTGCTAGCAGTTCCACCAGGGTGATGTGGTAAACCAAAGGGCCGCTTTCGTCCACTCGGTCCCGCTCAGAGCACATCATTTGGAGGAGGATCGGAAATGATGCTCTATCATTGTAAAACACCAGCACATCTTCACCCCCATTAACTAGCTGAAATTATAAAAAGAAATACTTGGCATCTGTTTAAATAGTTCAGTCCCCCACCCCACCTCAAAGCACACACACACATACACATCTTCTACTCATCACATAAAGCACAGTATAACTGTGTAATATATAACATTTATAAGCAACAAGATTTCCTGGGGACCACTTAAGAGCAAGGGCACCAACTGGGGGGCAGGGGACTGAGGGCCCCTCAAAAGTATATGCTCTACCACTGAGCTAAGTAAGGCCCTTCCCCAATCAACAGGAAATCAGTGGCAACGGTGGGTGTGGAAATTCAGCTGATGCACCACTATTTGCATATCCTTTCCCCAATTTTATCTCCTATCCTCTCCCTTTGTGTTTCCCCACATTGTTGAAATTCAGAGCTGGGTCTTTCCTGTCACCCTGAGATGTAGCAACACTGAAGGATAGCAGCAATTCAAAAGCACAGTTCTCTGTACATGAGAAAGTGTCAATGAAAGAGGGATTCAGTAGACTGAAAATCTCTTGCTCAGGGCCACCTACACATGCTCAGCACATACACATGCTATACACTTCTTGAGGATAGGGACCTATCTTTTTTCACTCATATAGAAACTGCTAAGCGCCTTGTAACATGATGAAATGATGATAATGAAGGTGTAGAAGAAACTGCATGCGTGTATCTAGTGTAGCTGAGTTAACAGACCTCTGTCATTACTGTATCTTGGCACTTCTTGACATATTTGCCGTCTGCCTTGACAATGGTTTGCAGAAAGCGCAGATATTCCACGTGGCGGCCATGCGTCTCGATGCAGTGCACAAAATGCTGTACCACCCGCTCACTAATTTCATTGCACAGATGGTAATTGTTTGTGAAGATGTGCCGCATGGTTTCAGCCTCAAGAAGCTAATTTAAAAACAATCAAAAAGCCGCTCAGAAAAACAATGAAGAATTTCACGAAATTCTGACTGAAGTAGTTAGAACACATAGGAATAGCAACCACATAATAAAACTGCACTGGTAGAGAATGCCAGAGAAAGCTGCAGGAAGGTAAATAAAATAGATCTGAGATTTCATTTCTTGTGTTGTTTCTCAATATAGCTGTAGCTGCATGCCTGGTGTCGCCTTGGTCCATTTAGCTTAGCATTTTTTACAATAAGTGGCAGCAACGCTCCAGGGTTTATTTCCCAGTCCTGCTTGAAGATGTCAGCGATTGACCTCAAATGTTTTGAATGCAAAGCAGGTACTCTGCTGCAGAGACACAACCCAAGACCTTTGAGCAGACCCTCTGACTCAGTAGGGCAACCAGGTGGCCTGCAGGAGCCTCAAGTGACCCAACCAAGTTACATGGGTATGTTGTGGGTGTAGTCAGAGCAGAAGAAGGGTATTAAAGGAGGGTGTTTAAGTGTGTAAACACTCTGGAACCAAGGAAAAATTCAAGTCCTGGCCACTAGACTAGGGAGGAAGGGACAAGTGTCATAACTGGACTCCCATTCCAAGGTCCTTTAATGCACAGCAACCAAGAAAGGGAATCATGTCGTGCTGGAGGGCATTCTGCTAAGGAAAGATCACTGGTGGGACCATGGGTGTCTATACTTCCACATTTTATTTAACATGTGATGTGACTACTGGCTATGTTACTCTTCTCCCATGCAAGCAACCACAAGTGTCCAGTCTTAAAAAAAAATAGTGTTAAGGGGGGGGGGAGGTGTAAAGTCACATGGTAAATAAAAATACATTTTTAATTTGAGTGTGCTCACAATTCTCCTTCCTTTAGCCACAGCTTGGTGTTTCAAGTCATGGGTCAAATTTTCCTGTGTCTGACATCTTATATGACATCAAGGCTTAGTGAAATATACTCCTGCAGGCCAATCAGGTTACGGATTCCCTTCCACCTGGAGTTGGATTGGGTAGCTCCTGCGGACCAATCAGACTGCTGATTCTGAATCCTATTGTTCTATGATTCAGCTCAGTACATAACACCTAGGGAAGGTAGTTAACCCAAAACTTTCAGAGGCTTGGCTGACATAATTAGGGATGGAGGTTCCCAACCACTGCATTATACCCATATACACAAACACAAAGAGCAGCACACTGCTTTGCCAACCTATTTATATTCTCACTAACAAATCACATCTAAAAGTCAAGGGAGTGAACGAAAATGGGAACAAGTGACAGAAAGCACTAAAACACCAGCAGTCCTATAGGTGGGTTTCCAAGGAGTACCTTTGAGAAGTTGGTGTCTCTACAGCATTTGCATACATTATATGCATACAGTATCAATCACCTGGGGCCTTATGAATGGCTCTGTTGGTGGTGGTGCCTCCACAAGAGGACTTTCTCGGTGGCCTTTTCCTGCTTACGGGATGCCTCCCTCCCTAGAGAGGTGTGTCTGGTCCTCTCAATGTTAACCTTTACACAGCATTTTCAAATGTTGCTGCACACCCAGGCATTTGATGTCTAAAATATATTGTTCCTGAACAACTCGACATTATTTAGTTGTAAGAATGTTCAGTGGTTCTAAAATATTTTATTTTCACATTTATACTGTATTGCTGTTTGCCATCCTGGGTTCCTTTGGGAGGAAACGCAGGATAAAAATCGGGTGACTAACCATCATCATATTATGCAAGTGTGTGGCAGGTGTTCTAAAAAGAAGAAATCATTTCACCACCACAACCCAGATCTGATTTGGAAATGTGATTAGTTAATCAACCAATTAATAAATAAATATCTATAACCAACTTAGATTTCGTTAATCAAATGACAGACCTAATTATAGTGAATTAAAATAAAAAAGATAAGAGCATAGTATCCTGTGTTGTCTGCTTCTGAAAGATCTGATCTTACACATACCATACAAACACACAAACAACTAAGCTAAGCAGATTGATCACTTCCAGTTATTTGCAGCAGGGAAACAAAGGAGGTGGCCCTAGTGATCAAATCTGAAGGTCACCAACTTACTGCCCTGCAGATGTTTTGGATTGTTCTGACCCCTTATTCCTGCCCTGGTCCACTGTTAGGGAAAAGGGATGTATCTGAATGTTTAGGTATATTTGAATGCAACTCTTTATAGTACAAATGACTGTTATGTTCAGCAAGGAATTTATCATCAACTCGAAATACTCACACCAGGTGTTAGAAATAAGTTGAGGTGTTTATGAAGTAGAACTTGATTCTGAGGATTTCCACGACAGAAGTTCTGAAGAAACAGGTGAGCTAAGTTCATAACTTCATTCATCTTTTCATCAGTCTTTGTGTCAATTCATTTTTTTCAAATGTAAAAGGAACAAACCAATAAATGGACCTGTTAAACACTTAACTGGAAATATATAACCAGTACCTTTTTAAGCAAAGAAAATCTTGAATAAAAACAATTTTTAAAAAAGAAAAAAAGAGTAAGCCCTCATTAGAATGCAATAAAGATAAGGGAAAGGTCAACTAAGTTTCTTGTTCCTGAAAGACACATTTCCAAACGACTAAGCAGCCAGGAAAATCTTTATTTTGCTCCTGCAAGTGTAGTCACACAGTTGCCATAACATGTCTCAGTTCTAGTTTAAATACCCACAGCTGTATCCAGACTAAGATAGCTCATCTTAGGTCCCAATGAAAACAATGGGAAATGGTAGTCATGAATTAGGCAGCTGTCGGAAGGTCTCGGCAACTGCTTCATTTGGGCAAGACCTACCAGATATGAGTTGCTGTGTTCATTAGGTCAGACACTCCACCAAGTCTGTGCACATTGTCTTTTTGCTAATAAAGAGTGAACTTCAACTTGCTGGGTGTGTTTTACTGCTGGCTCCCCCCTGTCTCCTGCTGGACACATTCATTGCTCCACCCCCAACTACCTCTGGCCCTGCCCTCCATTGGCATGTGGTCCCCAGAAGATTGCCTATGAGCTATTGTGGCCCTTGGCTCTTCGACTTGGCATAAACGTTAATTACCTTCTCATAGGGTATCTGCAGAAGATCCAGCACCACACTGTGAGCGCCCATATTTTTCAGCAAGCGCTGCTGCTGATGGCGACATTTTTTATTCTGGATGCAGAGTTTGCTTAATCGGATCAGGATCTGGTGATAAAAGATCATATGTACTGTGCATAAATACGAAGCCAGGGAAAATATGAGTTGTTACCATAGTGAATATACCTAATTGATCCTTGGAAGCATTTTATCAGCATACCTCCATCACAATATTGTAGTTGTTGCTCTTGTTACTGTCAATCTGAGGTTTCTTACTCCCATCCTGGACTGGACTTAAAATATTTGACTCCTATAATTAAAAAGATAGGGAGGGAGGGAATAATTTAACTCCAAAATCTTGAAGTGCAGTACCAACATGCATGGAAACCATGTAAAACCATCTTTCACTAACAGTGGGCAAGTATTAACCCAAGGTGAGCTAGAGAGTTAAAGTGCATAATTCAGAAGTAAATCCCACTGAGTTCAATGGGGCTTAGAACCAAGATAAATAGGCATAGGATCACAGCCTAAAATGCTAATGTGTCCAGCACAAAGAAGGTATGATAACTGTATGAAAATTGAAGATATTAATATACACACTATAGAATGTCTCTTCAATTTTTGTTATTTCTTGTTAGTATTTGGATTAGTTTTAGAATTTGTGTTATTATTTGCAGAGTGCCATAGCAACTAAGCAATGCATATAACTCAAAATAATGATACATGCCCTGCCCTCAGGTTTACATATATGAGACTAGAGACCCAATTAAAGACAGGTGGAGGGGAAAGGTCAGAACAAGGAAATCAGTCTGGGGATGTTGGAGCGCTCAGTGAAGAGGTGAATTTCTAACATGCATTTAATCCAGCTTCTCCTTTTGCTAGGAAAGAGGAGGTGCAGCTTTTCAGCAGACTTTGATCTTTATATTGTCTGAAATCTGGCATTTCTCCCTGCAATCCCATACAGTTACAGTAGCCATTATCCAGTATTTAGCACTAAGTATCTCTCACGGGTGGCGCTGTGGTTAAACCACTGAGCCTAGGGCTTGCTGATCAGAAGGTCGGCGGTTCGAATCCCTGTGACGGGGTGAGCTCCCGTTGCTTGGTCCCAGCTCCTGCCAACCTAGCAGTTCGAAAGCATGTCAAAATGCAAGTAGATAAATAGGAACCGCTACAGTGGGAAGGTAAATGGCGTTTCCATGTGCTGCTCTGGTTTGCCAGAAGCGGATTTGTCATGCTGGCCACATGACCTGGAAGCTATACGCCGGCTCCCTCGGCCAGGAAAGTGAGATGAGCGCGCAACTCCAGAGTCGGTCACGACTGGACCTAATGGTCAGGGGTCCCTTTACCTATCTCTCCCTCTAATAGGAAAGTCAGGTGATAAGTGTCAGTAATATCAGAACCTAACATCCATGCGAGAAGGAACCCAAGGTTTGCGAAAGGAAGGAAGGAAATAAAACTGTGGTGACAAAAAACCCTAAAACAGCCCAATGAGAACTGAGCATCATTCTAGTCAGTTGGAAGTAGTAAGTAAAACTTTATTTATTTGCATGGCCTACAGGCCATTGCAACAAAGGATTCATATTACATAACCTGGTAAAAAGGAAAGAAAAAAGAAAAATGCTATATAAAACAATAAAATGTGCTGTCTCGGGATTCAGCATAACACAATTAAAATGGAACAGATGAGATCTTAATTATATGTTCACACAGGCGGCGCTATTGTCCTCCAGCTGGCGGCCCTCAGTCTCATGGCCCTCTCAGTAAATCTGGCTACCTTCTCTGTTGTCTGGGCAGTCTGGTCTGCCAGGAGGAAAAACAGTATATCCTTGGATGGGCGGCCCGAAATGGCGGATATCAGAGGTGTGATGATCTCATCCCTGAGGTCTTTATATAGGGGACAGGACAGGAGTACATGTGATACAGTCTCCACGCTGCCAACTCCGCAGGGACATAGTCGATTCTGGTATGGTGTTTTTGAGAATCGACCTTCAAGGAGGCGGAGGGTAGCATGTCCAGTCTAGCCAGCGTGAAGGCTCGTCTGTATTTTGGGATAGTTAGGTTGGACAGGTATGGTGACCGGAAGTCCATGTAGGAAGGTGGAAGACGGATATACCATGCGCTAAATTTCTTAATAATGGCCATATTGTTTTGTTGTTCAATGTTCTTCAGGCGCTGGTATATGAGGCTGTTTGCCTTGGATGGGCCCATTATGAGTAAATGCTGTGCGTGCAGGCCACATGAGAGGAGTTTTTGGTGCACAGCCTTTGCCCATGCGCCTTTGTGTACATCCCGTGTGACTAGAGGCAATAGCCCAGGTGGATTTAGATTTAGACGGAGCCAGTATTTAAGTGTTCTTTGCCAAGTCCGTGTTTTGACAGATAGAAGGTTGGCTTCGAGGCGTAAAGCCGCATTTGGTGCGCATGATGGAACAGCGAAAATCTGTCTTAGAAATTTTGATTGGACTGTTTCAAGAGTACTACACTGATTCCCTGTCCATATTGGAGCCCCGTAAAGTAATTGTGCCAGAGGTTTTGCTTGGAATACCTCAAGAGCTGCTGGGATGTACCTGCCACCCTTCATGTAAAAGAATCGCGACAAAACCTTAGAGGTTTGGGATGCTTTTTCACTGGCGTATTTATGGTGTGCCACCCACAAGCCTGTTGACTGAAAGACAATTCCCAGGTATTTGAAGGTCTTAACCTGGTCTATTATCTGGCCGGTTGGAACAGAAATACAGAAAAACAAGACAGTGGTGCACATGGAACCCAAAGGGTATTCCAGAGATGTCGTTATAGAAAGATAACCACATCATCAACACAGTTGTGACATTCAGCTGCAAATCTTATAGCCTTATGTCATGTGATTTGACACTCCCTCATCATATCCTTCTAGGGAAGGGACCAGAATCTATTTGCATTCTGCTGGGAATATCTACATTCATAGCAACTGAAAAGCAGTTGCTTATTCTCTTTGTAAAAGAAACATACTGCCCCCAAACTTGGCATGCTAGCTCTATATATAAACAATAAATTGCAAGAACTCAGGCCAAAAGAAGATGGATTTCAAAAAATCTTCACAAGGTTTTATTGATGTGATGCGGGGTTTAAATGGGAATCAATCCCAATGTTGAAGGCAACTAAAGATAAATTCCAGTAAAAATCAGAAAATCAGGACAAGGCCCTGTTTCGACTATTCTTCGTCAGCAAAGATTCACAGGTCAAAGTGTAACAAGTATGTTTGCCTTTGGCCAAGGCAAACATACTTGGTACATTACAAAGAAAAGTTCATCTTTTGCAAGTACAGTGGTGCCTCGCTAGACGAAAACAAAACTCTGGTAACCACCTTGAGAACCTTTTATTGAATGGTGGCATATAAATATTCTAAATAAATAAAAGTGAAATAATGTGCAGGGATCAAGACAAAAACACCCACCTCCATGGGTTCATCACTTCCTTTTGCCTGACTTTCGCCCAGCTCTCCACTTTCATAACTGTTCTTTTCAACCCAAAGTTCAGATTTTTCTACAGTAAGCCTTAGCTGGTCAAGATCAGTTTTAATTTGCTTGTAGTTATCCACATCTTGATTAGATACCAGCAACTGAACCTGTAAATCCCAAAATTTCACAAAGGTTTCACTTTTTTAAAAATGTCATCAGAACTGTATTTTGTACTATAGTTCCAATCAACTCCTTGATTTGACTTTTTATAAGGCCCAATGATTTTTTAATCCATCAACAGATCACATTAATTTTTATATGTAAAAGCAAGAGAAATCATATGGTTAATCCATTGATACACATCACTTATTTCTGCATCAACTGATTACTCAATGCTTGCAGTTAAATGTATGAACTGATTCAATGGAGAATCACTCTTTGGGGGAAGATATGAAAGTTCCTTCTCATCTCATTTGATGTATGATGGCTCACTGACGCATGCAAATTGCCACTTAATGCTTTAGTTGCCTGGTGATTAACATGTAAGAACAAACCAGTTCAAAAATAAAGGTACTGAATGTGGACTTTACATCACCAAGGTGATTTATTATTTTAACTGATGAAAGTAAATGTGGCATGCACTGAAATTATGAACAAATCTGAAGAGTGATAAGCAAAATGACAAACTTGAAACAGAATTGGGAAATTAATATGAAAACATCTGAAAAGAGACATTTTAGGCATCTAGTAAGAAATCAAGAAATTGTAAGTTATTTAAGGGGTAAAGGTAGAATCATAGAATCATAGAATCATAGAGTTGGAAGAGACCACAAGGGCCATCCAGTCCAACCCCCTGCCAAGCAGGAAACACCGTCAAAGCATTCCTGACAGATGGCTGTCAAGCCTCTGCTTAAAGACCTCCAAAGAAGGAGACTCCACCACACTCCTTGGCAGCAAATTCCACTGCCGAACAGCTCTTACTGTCAGGAAGTTCTTCCTAATGTTTAGGTGGAATTTTCTTTCTTGTAGTTTGAATCCGTTGCTCCGTGTCCGCTTCTCTGGAGCAGCAGAAAACAACCTTTCTCCCTCCTCTATATGACATCCTTTTATATATTTGAACATGGTTATCATATCACCCCTTAACCTTCTCTTCTCCAGGCTAAACATACCCAGCTCCCTAAGCCGTTCCTCATAAGGCATCGTTTCCAGGCCTTTGACCATTTTGGTTGCCCTCTTCTGGACACGTTCCAGCTTATCAGTATCCTTCTTGAACTGTGGTGCCCAGAACTGGACACAGTACTCCAGGTGAGGTCTGACCAGAGCAGAATACAGTGGTACTATTACTTCCCTTGATCTAGATGCTATACTCCTATTGATGCAGCCCAGAATTGCATTGGCTTTTTTAGCTGCTGCATCACACTGCTGACTCCTGTCAAGTTTGTGGTCTACCAAGACTCCTAGATCCTTTTCACATGTACTGCTCTCAAGCCAGGTGTCTCCCATCCTGTATTTGTGCCTTTCATTTTTTTTGCCCAAGTGTAGTACTTTACATTTCTCCTTGTTAAAATTCATCTTGTTTGCTTTGGCCCAGTTGTCTAATCTGTTCAGGTCATTCTGAAGTGTGATCCTGTCCTCTGGGGTGTTAGCCACCCCTCCCAATTTGGTGTCATCTGCAAACTTGCTCAGGATGCCCTCAAGCCCATCATCCAAGTCATTGATAAAGATGTTGAACAAGACTGGGCCCAAGACAGAACCCTGTGGCACCCCACTAGTCACTACTCTCCAGGATGAGGAGGAGCCATTGATGAGCACCCTTTGGGTTCGATCAGTAAGCCAGTTACAAATCCACTGAATGGTAGCATTGTCTAGCCCACATTTTACCAGCTTCTTTACAAGAATATCATGGGGCACCTTGTCAAAGGCCTTGCTGAAATCAAGATAGGCTACATCCACAGCGTTCCCTTCATCTACCAGGCTTGTAATTCTGTCAAAAAATGAGATCAGATTAGTCTGACATGACTTATTTTTCAGGAACCCATGCTGACTTTTAGTGATCACAGAGTTTCTTTCTAGGTGCTCACAGACTGTTTGCTTAATGATCTGCTCTAGAATCTTTCCTGGTATTGATGTCAGGCTGACTGGGCGGTAATTGTTTGGGTCCTCTCTTTTCCCCTTTTTGAAAATAGGGACAACATTTGCCCTCCTCCAGTCTGCTGGAACTTCGCCTGTTCTCCAGGAATTTTCAAAGATTATTGCCAGTGGTTCTGAAATCACCTCTGCCAGTTCTTTTAATACTCTTGGATGTAGTTCATCAGCCCCTGGAGACTTGAATACATCTAAACTAGCCAAGTATTCTTGTACTACCTCCTTACTTATTCTGGGCTGTGTTTCCCCTGCTGAATCATCTGCTCCATATTCTTCAGGTCGGGCGTTGTTTTCTTTCTTGGAGAAGACTGAGGCAAAGAAGGCATTGAGGAGTTCTGCCCTTTCTCTGTCCCCTGTTTGCATTTCACCATCTTCTCCTCTGAGTGACCCCACTGTTTCCTTGTTTTTCCTTTTGCTACGGACATACCCATAAAAGCCCTTTTTGTTGCTTTTAACCTCTCTAGCGAGCCTGAGTTCATTCTGTGCTTTAGCTTTTCTGACTTTGTCTCTACACGTGCTGGCTATATGTTTGAATTCCTCTCTGGAGATTTCCCCCCTTTTCCATTTTTTGTACATATCCCTTTTAAATCTTAACTCAGTCAAAAGTTCTTTAGATAGCCAGCCTGGCTTCTTTAGGCACCTTCCATGTTTCCGTCTCATTGGTATTGCCTGAAGTTGTGCTTTTAATATCTCCCTTTTAACAAACTCCCAACCATCATAAACTCCCTTCACTTTTAGTATTACTGTCCATGGGATTTCACCCAGCGTTTCCCTAAGTTTTCTGAAGTCGGCTTTCTTAAAGTCTAGAATTTGGACCTTAGTATGCTTGGTTGCTCCTTTCCGCTGGATAATAAACTCCAGAAGAGCATGGTCACTCCCACCTAATGATCCTGCCACTTCTACCCCACTAACCAAGTCATCACTATTGGTTAGGACCAGATCTAAAATGGCTGATCCTCTTGTTGCTTCTCCCACTTTCTGGACAATGAAGTTGTCTGCAAGGCCAGTGAGGAATCTGTTCGACCTTATGCTCTTGGCTGAGTTTGACATCCAACAAATATCAGGATAGTTGAAATCCCCCATTACTACTATCTCACTTCCTTTGGAATGCTTGGCCATCTGTTCCAGGAAGGCATCATCTGTGTCCTCAGTTTGGCTTGGGGATCTATAGTAAACTCCCACAATGAGATCACTGATGTTTTTCTCTCCCTTAATTTTGACCCAGATACTCTCAATTTGGCTTTGAAGTTTTAAATCCTGGATCTCTTCACAGGTATACATATCCCTAACATATAAAGCTACTCCTCCTCCTTTCCTGTTTGGTCTATTTCTCTTAAATAGATTGTATCCCTAGCAAGCCCTAGGCTCAGTGGTTTAACCACAGCGCCACCTGGGTCCCTTATTTAAGGGGAGAAATTCTTTGGATGCGTTTCTGCAAAATTAATCAAATTAGGGGGGGGGGGAATGTAACCGCTTATTTTTTGTTTTTAATATGGGGAAAATTGTCATTTTCTCCTAATTCAACTAATTTTGCAGGAAGACATCCAGATCCCTTTTTGAACATCAGGGATTATTTCCTTCACAATGCAATAATATGGCTTGTGTGTTTTTCTAAAATGACTTACAATTTGTTCATTTTCTGACAAGATGTCTAGAACATCTTTCTTTAAAAGGTTTTCATTATGATTTCTCAATTCATCAACATCTGTAAAATTGGTTACAAGGCTGCATGCTTGCAAAGATTATTAATGAGGATATTGAATGAAACTGAAGTTGTCAGTTTTCCCTACATTAACTCTATAAACACTGTGACAAAGCTCGTACAAAAAGATAATACCTCACATCAGCAAATATTCCTCTACTGCAGAGGACTCTTGCTATTTAAGGTTATTGTGTTTTCTATATAAACATGCAAATAAACAGAAATCTCAGCTAGCTACACCTTTGCAGGTTGGCGCCCATTTCTTCCCAACAATGCAGATTCAGAATTCTGTTACATAATTTATGGATGACTTCATAAATTAGATTTTAAGAAAAATTCTGCAGCAGGGTAAGTTAAATTCTATGACACTGGGAAAAGACTGTAACTTAGTGGTAGAGCATCCCATAGTGGGGGGAATATCCCACCTTCAAGCCTTACTGTATCCAGGTAGGGCTAGAAATGTTCCCTGTCTGAAATCCAGGAGAGCCCCAGCGACTCAGAATAGGCAATGCCAAGGCAGCTGAACCAATGGGCTGACTCAGTGTTCCTATCACTGAGATGCCGTGTCTTCAACTGGCATAAATTATGCAGATAAACAACTGTTGCTCTTATTTTGAAGAATCGATTCTGCAGTTTTTTGCTATGAAAAACCAATTCTCTTTTTTTGCTAAATTTGGATGGAGAAAGAACCTCTACAAGGTAGTGAAGCCTCTTACTGCTGTTTGAAATTGTTGTCTGAAATTTCCTCAAGCTTTGTTCCACATTTTAAAGAACAATCTTTTCAAATAGAAAGGCAAGAACTTTGCATTAAAAAACAATCTGAGTTTTTTAGGTTAGGTGAACACTGCAGGTCATTCATTATTTTTCTGGTGCTTTTCTGCACTTACATAGCATCCTGGCACACACAGCCATGGGTATCTCATTTCCCATCTTTTGCTGGAGCAAGTTCATTAATTTCCTGCCACAAAACATGCCAACTACTCAGCTGTCACTTAACAGAGAACTGCAACTAATCAGCATAGCACCATTTTAATGGAATACCTTCCAATACCTTCATTATGCAGCAACTGTCAAATACTAAAAAAGAATCTTCTTTCCTATGTGTTACTTGTACAAGTTTGGAAGAAGGGGAAACTGCACGCTGTCTGCCTCTGGTGCAGCCCAGTTAAAACACTGCAGTAAGTGGGTCAAGGAGGGTTCTCTCTTCTGAAAAGCAGCTTCAGACAAGTCTTCAAGTCTTCCATCAACACAGACACAGGCACTGCATAAATGTTCTGGCTAAATTCTACAGGAGGGAGACTTATTGACATACATCTCTAGCAACTGAAACATATGTAAAGAAATAGCTTTAATTGGTGGCTCTACCTGTTTAAAGGCTTGCAAAACTTCTGCTCGTTGGCTGAAGTGTTTAAACAACAGCTGCAGGGCTCCAGAAAGCAAAGGAGGATAGTCATGCATAATCAGGTGAATGAGGACTCGCAGGAATGTCCTGCCACCTTCACCATCCAGCTGCACTGCGTTTTTTTCTTTTCTGCACAAAAAACAACACAAAAAACCAAGTGAAAACATTCGGCCTTGTTCACTCCTTTCTCTCAACACAGGGAGTTGACATAAATTGTTGTTGGCATCTGTCTGTCCTGAGAGTCAGCATTGGCCGCCTTCTCTCGCAGCCCGAAGCCAAGCGTCTCCCTCACCCCAGGCCGGAGAGGCCGCCGCCTCCACACTGCCGAGTCTGGGCCGGATTCGCGACGGAGCGGGCGGCCTCCTAAGGGAAGCGTTCATTCGCTCGGGAAGAGGCCTCCACGATGCCGCTGCTCTTCTTGGAGCACTTCCCTTGGCCCAGCCTGCGCACTTACACGGCGCTCAGTGCCCTGGCCTAACTGGGCAGCAGCCTCAGCGCCTACCGTGCCCTCAGCCAGGCCGCCGAGCACACGGAAGAGCCTGCAGCGGGTAGGCAGCAGGCGAGCGCCGGAGGGAACTCGAAATCCGCTGGGCTGGAGCTCGAAATCAGAGCGCTGGCGGGAGCGTCCGCAACTGAGCCGCAGCTGCAGAGGCGCTCCGATGCCCCCCACCCCTCCCCTCCCCCTTTTAAAAAAAGCTATTCGCTGCCAGCATTTTTCTGCCCCCCGTCCACCTCTCAGGGGAGGCCGCTTGGGTCTCCTTTCTAGCCGTGGTGGGCTGTGCTTCGACCCCCTCGTGCCTCTCACGGGAGGCATCAGAGTGAAGAGGACCCTGAGCCCCCATCCAAAAAATGACTCTCATCAGCCCATGTAAGGGAAAAAAAAACCTTTAATTTTGTCTTAATTATTTTATAGTACAGTACATTGATTATTGCCTTTATTTTATGGATCAATGGTCTCATTAGACAGTAAAAAAATTTCTAATTGAAAACCAAATTTTTTATCCATTTTAAATACTTCATTAATCTGATGGTATTGGAGCCAATCATCAAGTTTATATCTTAGTTCATCCTATGTTTTTAGCTTAAATTGGCCTCCATCCTCTATCAATAAGTCTCTATACTTTGGCCAACTGGTTTCCATATTAGGCCTTTTAAAGCCCTTAGCCTCCAAAGGTGAAACCCATTTAGGTATTTTTCTTTCTAACACATCTTTATACCTTATCCATACATTGTACAATGATTTTCTAATTATATGACTTTTAAATCCTTTGTGGACCTTAACTTTATCATACCATAGATATGCATGCCAACCGAACGCATTGTCATAGCCTTCTAAATCTAGTACATCAGTGTTTTCTAACATAAACCATTCTTTCATCCAGCAAAAGGCAGCTGCTTCATAGTAAATCTTTAAGTCCGGTAGGGAAAAGCCTCCTCTTTGTTTATCATCAGTAAGTAGCTTATATTTAATCCTAGGCTTTTTCCCCTGCCATATAAATTTCGATAGCACCTTTTGCCATTCCTTAAAACATTCCAACTTATCAATTATTGGCACAGACTGAAACAGAAATAACATCTTTGGCAATACATTCATCTTAATTGTCGCAATACGGCCCAGCAAAGACAATTTCAAATTTGTCCAAATTTCTAAATCCTTCTTAATTTCATTCCATAATTTAAAGTAATTATCTTTAAACAGATTCAAATTCTTTGACGTCATGTTTACACCCAGGTATTTCACTTTCTTAACAAATGACAAACCAGTAGCTTCCTGCAACTTTTCTCTTTCCTTACTATCTAAATTATTATCTAACACTTTGGTTTTACTCTTATTCAATTTAAATACTGCCACACTTCCGAACTCGTGGATTAGGTCCAGTGCCCTAGTAGCACTGGACTCAGGGTCTTGTAAAGTCAAAACAAGGTCATCCGCAAAGGCTTTAAGTTTAAATTGTTTCTTCCCTACAGTCACACCTTTGATTTCTTCATCTTTCCTAATCATGGTGAGTAAAACTTCCAGGACCGATATAAATAACAAAGGGGAGAGGGGACACCCTTGTCTTGTTCCTTTTTCAATTCTAATTTCTTCTGATACCATATTGTCACAGTGGCCGGAGCGGACTACTTCAGAGTAACGACGCTACGCAGCTCTGCATTTTATTCTTTTATTGGTGCTGCGTATTTACAGTGCTTAAGTCATTGCTATTTACACGGAGTGATGTGGTCAGTCGGTTTCAGAACCTCCTAATGGCTTTTGGCGCGTCTTTCTCCAACACAAAAGCTTTGGCAGACCCATCCTCTTTCCCCTCCTCTTTCTGCGTAATTCCGGAGTTGGGGGGATGGGTCTCCCGCCCTTATTCGCCCCTTCCTGTCCCACCTGGGACCCTGGCTCCTCTACCTTGCCTGAGCCTCGGACACGACTTCCTGCTTCCCCACTGGAATCGGAACTCTCTCTGCTTCCCCCTGTGCTCGGGGATTGGCTTGAACTTAGGAGGGGAGGGACTTCGCGATATCCCCTGTCCCTCACATCCACCCCCCTCCCAAGCTCTCCTTCACCCCTCCCCAGGTCCCCCCCAGGTGTCGGTGACGACTGGAAGCCTAAGAACTCAGTGCTTTCCGAGCCCGTTGGTGTGAACACCTCCCCCCAGTCCTGCAAGCCCCCCCCTTCCGCCTGGGAGGACGGGAATCCCAAAAAGTCTGTGGTGTCAGAGCTGGTGGGGGTAAAAATGTTCTGCCAATCTGCTCCTTCCTCTGACTGGGTGGATCTCGGTGACACCCATACCTCATCCTCTGGTTCCTCAAACTCCGCTTCCCAGCGCCATGGTGAACTGCTCTCCCGTGCTTCCTCCCCCTCCCCCTCCCTTTCCATGTGCCAGGGCTTGGGTCTATGGGGAAAGAGGGCGTGAAATTCTTCTACCAGGAATTCCTCCTGTATCTGAGTGGCTGGGACCCATTCATTCTGGGACGGTGGAGCATCCTCCCATGCCATGAGGTACTCCAGTCCCCCCACCCCCCACCTTGAATCCAGGATGGCTGTGGCCTCATTGAGTTGCTCCCTGCCTTCCCTCTCCCCCCCTCCCTCAGGGGTTTGTTCGCTGTCTCGGAGCCTGCTGCTTTCCCTGTACGGCGACAGCAGCGATCTATGAAACACTGGGTGCACCCTCATGTCCTCTGGCAGTGCCAGCCTGTATGCCACCGGGTTGACCTGTTGCGTGACCGTGAAGGGGCCCAACCTTCTGGGCGCCAGCTTTTTGCATCGCCCTCTGATGGGAAGGCCCTCCGAGGACAACCAAACTTTGTCCCCCACCCTAATGACCTCCCCCGGTCGCCTGTGGCGATCTGCCCCCCTCTTGTACGCTTCCTTGGCTCTCTCCAAGTGTTCTCTGAGCTGCTGGTGCACCGTCTCCAGTTCCTCTGCCCAATCCTTAGCCTGTGGGCCTTCCTCCTCCTCCTCCCCCTCCCTCTCTGGGAAAGATCTGAGGTCACGCCCGTAATTGGCCTTAAAGGGCGACACCCCTGTGGAGACGTGCACCGCATTGTTGTAGGCAAATTCTGCCAGTGGCAGGCGATCCACCCAGTCCGTTTGCCTCTGGCTGACGTAACATCTCAGGTACTGCTGCAGAATGGCGTTGACCCTCTCCGCCTGTCCATTGGTCTGCGGGTGTCTAGCCGTCGACAAGCTGACCTCCACCTGCAGGAGGTTCATGAGCCGCCGCCAGAACCTGGAAACAAATTGGCGGCCACGATCCGAAATAACCCTTAAGGGTAATCCATGCAGTCTGAATACGTGATCCACAAACAGTTTGGCTGTCTCTTCTGCAGAGACCGCCCTGGCACACGGTATAAAATGGCACATTTTGGACATGAGGTCCACCACCACCAACACTGCGGTCTTGCCCCTGGAAGAAGGCAGATCTGTGATGAAGTCCATGGACACCACTTCCCACGGCCTGTGTGGCGTGGCTAAGGGCTCCAGCAATCCCGGTGGCGCTGCTCTGACCACCTTTGCCCGCTGGCAGGTGTCACAGCCCCTTACATAGTCTCGAACATCTTCCCTCACCCCTGGCCACCAGAAGTGTCTCATGACTAGGTGAGTGGTTTTGTCCCTCCCAAAATGACCCGCCGTTGGGTTGTCGTGCATCTGCTTGAGGACCGTACGTCTAAGCTGGGTGGTGGGCAGGTACAGTGCACCTTTGTAGAAAAGCAGCCCCCTGCGTTCTGCAAAGTCTTTTGCCTGCTCCCCCCCCCTCTCAGTTCTCTGAAGATGCGGTTGGCAAATTCATCCGCTGCCGTCAGTGCTGTGAGTTCTGCCTCGCTCACCACTGCTGCTCCGCAGGACCATGCTGACGGGGGGAAAATGTGCCTGGGTGCCGGTGGCGCCTCCTCCTCCATGTACTCTGGCTTGCGGGAGAGGGCATCCGCCCTGACATTCTGCTCTCCCGGGATGTAGTGTATGGAGAAGTTGAAGTTCGAGAAGAACTCTGCCCACCGTATCTGCCGCTGGTTGAGCACCCTGGCAGTTCTCCAGAACTCCAGGTTTTTGTGGTCCGTGCACACTTGGATGGGGTGCTTGGCGCCCACCAGGAAGTGTCTCCAGTGCTGGAACGCAGCGTGGATCGCAAGAAGTTCCCGATCAAACACCGTGTAGTTTCGCTCTGGCTGGGTCAACTTCCTGGAGAAGAAGGCACAGGGTCTCCACTCTCTGTTGGCGTCCAGTTGCAACAAAATGGCGCCCACAGCTTTATCAGAAGCATCTGTCTACACGCGTAGGGGCGCGTCCTGAACCACGTGGAACAGGTTCTGGTCTGAGGCGAACACCCTCTTGAGGCTTTCGAACGCTGCTTGCGCCTCTGGTGTCCACCTGAACTTCTGCTTGCCTCTCAGGCAGTCAGTGATGGGAGCCGTAACGCGAGAGAAGTTCTTGATGAACTTCCTGTAGAAGTTGGCGAAGCCTAGTAGGCGTTGGGCATCTTTGCGCGTCCTGGGGCTGTGCCAGTCCAGGATGGCCTGCACCTTGTCCTTGTCCAACGCCAGCCCCTTGTCTGACAGCTTGTAGCCCAGGAAGTCCACCTCCTTGGTGTGAAACTTGCACTTCTCCAGCTTCACATACAGGTGGTTCTCCTTCAGGCGCTGCAACACCTCCCTGACATCTTTCACATGCTGCACTGGGTCATTGGAGTAAATAAGGATGTCATCCAGGAAGACCAAGCATTTCCTGAAGAGGAGGGACCCCAGGACGTGGTGCATGAAGGCCTGGAAGCATGCTGAGCCCCCTTGCAACCCGAAGGGCATCACCAGATATTCAAAAGAGCCCAGAGGCGTGAACATCGTGGTTTTCCATTCATCGCCTTCCCGGATCCTGATCAAGTTGTACGCCCCCCTCAGGTCTAGCTTGGTGAAAATCTTGCCCCTGCGTGCCGCTGTCAGGAGATCATCCACTCTGGGCATGGGGAAAGCCACTGGCTCTGTCACTGAATTCAGTCGTCTAAAATCCACCACAAGACGGCGCTGTTGCGTGTCTTTCTTGTCCACCCAGAAGACCGGGCTGCCCCCTGCTGCCTTGCTTTCTCTGATGAACCCCCGCTTGAGGTTCTTGTCGATGAAAGCGCGCAGATCCTCCAGTTCCTGGTCTGACATGGCGTACAGCTTGGCTGGGGGTATAGTTGCCCCTGGCACCAGGTTGATCTGGCAGTCAAAAGGCCTGTGTGGGGGTAGGTGGTCGGACTCCGCTTCGCTGAAGACCTCCTGCAGGTCCCAGTACGGCTTGGGTATCGCCTCACCCCCTTTGACGTGCATGGTGGCCACCGTGGCTATCGGAGGCCCCTCCCCTGGTTGGTGCTGCATGCAATGTTCCAGGCAAAAGTCCGATCCAAAAGTGATGCATCTCTGGTGCCAACTGATGGAGGGGTCGTGGCGCGCCAGCCAGCTCATGCCCAAGACGATGGGGGGGTCTGAGATGGTGGTGACGTTGAATGCCAGTGTCTCTGAGTGCCTTCCCACCGTCATTTTCATGGGGGGGGGGTTTGATGAGTGATGGCCCCTCCCAGCAGCTCTCTGCCGTCAATGGTCGCCACGTGCAGAGGAAAATCCAGCTGCAGAAGCTGGATCTGGTGCTCTTCTGCAAAGTTCCTCGAGAAGAAGTTCGCTGACGCCCCACTGTCAATTAAGGCGAGGACTGTCAGGGGATAGCCATTTGGGAGCGTGAGCGTCACTTCTAGAACCACTCCTGCTCTGGGAGGGGTGGGCTGGCTCTGCTCCTCTCTGTGCGGGTGGGTGGGCTGGGGCTGTTGTCTGCTGACTGTGCCTGGCTGCTGCCCCTTGTCTCCTGCAGCCAGGCTTTCCCGTTTCCCTGCTGTGGTGCTGCGTCAGTGGGGGAGGGCACAACCGTTCCCGCCTTTCCTTGCCACTCCCTGCGATGTGGGCAGTCTCTGACGAGATGCTGGGGGGAGTTGCAGAGAAAGCAATTCCCACCCCTTCCCTCCTTGCGTCTTGGCGCCGCTGGGGTTTGAAAAGCCCCCGCGCGCGCGCGCTATCAATCTGCATGGGTTCCTGGTCCTGACTGGCCCCAGGCGTGGCTTGAAAGGGTTGTTGGGGGGGTGGCTTCTCCTGCGACCGTGGGAACCAAGCCCGCTTTGCGCGCGTTGCTTGCTTGTCGCTCCACCGGGATTCCTGTCTCACCCCCACCGCCAGAGCCGCTTTGCTCAGCTGATCCATATTACTGGGCTTTGGACCTCTCGAGAGCTCATCCTTCACCTCCTCATGCAACCCCAAGTAGAACGCCGCTTGCATTGGGGGTGACTCTAATTCCCACCCCAATCTGTGCACCAGCATGGTGAATTTCGCCCAATACGCGCGAACTGTCATATTTCCTTGGCGTAAATTGTGAAGTTCCTCCTTAGTCTGGTCCATATGACTATCGGACGAATACATCGTTTTCAAACCTTCTAGAAATAGTTTGACATTCTTCATGCAAGGATTCTTTGTTGCAATTAACGGTCTTAGCCACTCCCTGGCTGCCCCGGTAAGGTGCTCCACAATAAACGCTACCCTGTGCTCATCATCAGGGAACTCATCGTGGTGCAGCTCAAGAGCATACACAATCTCAGTCTCAAAGCCCTGATATTCCTTCGGGTCTCCATTAAACTTGCTTACTAGCGTCCCGGCTCTCCTTCCTGGCAGCACTTGGACTTGGGGTGCCCCTCCCGCCTTGTTTTTCTCTGCATCCAGCTTGTTTTGGAGGTCTACCGCCACCGCCCTTAATTCCTGCTCTCTTTCCTGTAGCGCTCTCACCTGTTCCGCAAGTTGTAGCCGGTCGTCCTGGACCTTCTTAGTCTCTTCTTTAGCTGCCTTCAATTCCCCCTGCGCCTGCAGCGACAGCTGCTGCAGTTCTTGCTGGGCTTGCTCCGCGATCTGCCGCCATCTCTCCGCCTCTGACACGCTCATCCCGGCAACTCCAAAGTAGCCCAAAAAAGGATTCGGAGGTTGCTGTCACAGTGGCCGGAGCGGACTACTTCAGAGTAACGACGCTACGCAGCTCTGCATTTTATTCTTTTATTGGTGCTGCGTATTTACAGTGCTTAAGTCATTGCTATTTACACGGAGTGATGTGGTCAGTCGGTTTCAGAACCTCCTAATGGCTTTTGGCGCGTCTTTCTCCAACACAAAAGCTTTGGCAGACCCATCCTCTTTCCCCTCCTCTTTCTGCGTAATTCCGGAGTTGGGGGGATGGGTCTCCCGCCCTTATTCGCCCCTTCCTGTCCCACCTGGGACCCTGGCTCCTCTACCTTGCCTGAGCCTCGGACACGACTTCCTGCTTCCCCACTGGAATCGGAACTCTCTCTGCTTCCCCCTGTGCTCGGGGATTGGCTTGAACTCAGGAGGGGAGGGACTTCGCGATATCCCCTGTCCCTCACACATATTATTTACAATAACTTTAGCTTTTGGTTCAGAATAGATCGCTTTTACTCCATTCAAAAAAATTTGTCCAATCTCCATTTTTTCTAAATTCTTTTTCATAAACATCCAAGAAATATTGTCAAAGGCCTTCTCCGCATCTATAAACATTAAAATAGCTTTTGTATTTATCCTCTGCTCCAACATTTCCAAAATGTCCACCACATTTCTAATGTTGTCTTGGTCCTGGTCCTGATGGATAAAGTCTTTAAGAACCTTTTTCAATCTAGTGGCCAATATATTAGCAAAATTTTTGTAATCCACATTCAATAGGGAGATTGGTCGATAATTCTTAACTTGCGTTCTATCCGTATCTGGTTTGGGTATCAGCGTGATGTAGGCCTCTTTCCAAGACTCTGGGGCCTCTCCTCCTTCCAGTATCTCATTGCATAAGTCCATTAGGGGCTGTATTAGCCAATCTTTCATAGAATCATAGAATCATAGAATCATAGAATCATAGAGTTGGAAGAGACCACAAGGGCCATCCAGTCCAACCCCCTGCCAAGCAGGAAACACCATCAAAGCATTCCTGACAGAGGGCTGTCAAGCCTCTGCTTAAAGACCTCCAAAGAAGGAGACTCCACCACACTCCTTGGCAGCAAATTCCACTGCCGAACAGCTCTTACTGTCAGGAAGTTCTTCCTAATGTTTAGGTGGAATTTTCTTTCTTGTAGTTTGAATCCGTTGCTCCGTGTCCGCTTCTCTGGAGCAGCAGAAAACAACCTTTCTCCCTCCTTTATATGACATCCTTTTATATATTTGAACATGGTTATCATATCACCCCTTAACCTTCTCTTCTCCAGGCTAAACATACCCAGCTCCCTAAGCCGTTCCTCATAAGGCATCGTTTCCAGGCCTTTGACCATTTTGGTTGCCCTCTTCTGGACACGTTCCAGCTTATCAGTATCCTTCTTGAACTGTGGTGCCCAGAACTGGACACAATACTCCAGGTGAGGTCTGACCAGAGCAGAATACAGTGGTACTATTACTTCCCTTGATCTAGATGCTATACTCCTATTGATGCAGCCCAGAATTGCATTGGCTTTTTTAGCTGCTGCATCACACTGCTGACTCATGTCAAGTTTGTGGTCAACCAAAACTCCTAGATCCTTTTCACATGTACTGCTCTCAAGCCAGGTGTCTCCCATCCTGTATTTGTGCCTTTCATTTTTTTTGCCCAAGTGTAGTACTTTACATTTCTCCTTGTTAAAATTCATCTTGTTTGCTTTGGCCCAGTTGTCTAATCTGTTAAGGTCATTCTGAAGTGTGATCCTGTCCTCTGGGGTGTTAGCCACCCCTCCCAACTTGGTGTCATCTGCAAACTTGCTCAGGATTCCCTCAAGCCCATCATCCAAGTCATTGATAAAGATGTTGAACAAGACTGGGCCCAAGACAGAACCCTGTGGCACCCCACTAGTCACTACTCTCCAGGATGAGGAGGAGCCATTGATGAGCACCCTTTGGGTTCGGTCAGTAATCCAGCTACAAATCCACTGAATGGTAGCATTGTCTAGCCCACATTTTACCAGCTTCTTTACAAGAATATCATGGGGCACCTTGTCAAAGGCCTTGCTGAAATCAAGATAGGCTACATCCACAGCGTTCCCTTCATCTACCAGGCTTGTAATTCTGTCAAAAAATGAGATCAGATTAGTCTGACATGACTTATTTTTCAGGAACCCATGCTGACTTTTAGTGATCACAGAGTTTCTTTCTAGGTGCTCACAGACTGTTTGCTTAATGATCTGCTCTAGAATCTTTCCTGGTATTGATGTCAGGCTTACTGGGCGGTAATTGTTTGGGTCCTCTCTTTTCCCCTTTTTGAAAATAGGGACAACATTTGCCCTCCTCCAGTCTGCTGGAACTTCGCCATTCTGTAATATGTAGCTGTAAGTCCATCAGGTCCTGGTGTTTTACCCAATTGCATTTGTGATATTGCATATTCTACGTCTTGCATAGAAATTCGTTGGGAAAGTAGGGATTTCTTATCTTCGGGAATTTTATGCAATCCATTTTTGTCCAAGAATTGCTCCACTTTGTCTTTGTCTTGTTTTTCCTGTCTATACAGTTGTTTGTAATATTTTTGAAAACATTTCCAAATCTCTGTTGGATGCTCCAGATTTTTTCCTTCTTGTATGAGATTTGTAATAGTATTCTGTTTCTGTCTCTTCTTCAATTGCCATGCCAATAATTTGCCGCATTTGTTTGCTGACTCGAATGATTTCTGTTTCATCCATTTAATTTTTGACTCGATCTCTTGATTCATCAATTGAGAAAACTGTGTTTGCAATGCTTTAATTTCTTTTTGAGTCTGTAAATTCTTAGGGTTACTTCTTAATTTCTTTTCCTTTTCTTTCATTTGATTTAAGATGTTTTCCTTCTTAGCATTGTATTCTTTTTTTCTAATCGCATTTTGTTGCATCAGAAATCCTCTCATTACAGCTTTACTGGCATCCCATATGGTCCTTTTTTCCAAAGTCGTCCTCAAGTTTATCTCAAAATAATCTTTCAAAGTTTTTTGGGCCTTCTCAACAATTTTCTCATTCCTTAGCAAAGAGTCATTCATTCTCCATCTGAATGTACCCTGCAGAGATGTCTTCAAATCCAAAATCACTGCATTATGGTCGGAGCAAGTTCTTGGATCTATTTCCACATTGTTAATCCTCAGGGCTAGGTCTCTTGTTAACCATATATAGTCCAGACGACTCCAAGATTAATTTGCATTTGAGAAAAAAGTTTGGTCTTTTTCCAATGGATTCTTGAACCTCCACGTATCGATCAAGTCTAAATTGTCCGTTATTTCGAAGAAAGACTTTGGCAGTCTTCCTTCGTTGGTAATTTTATGTCTTTGTGATCTGTCCATTAAGGTAGAGACCACTCCATTCAAGTCTCCCAACAAACATATTTTAAAGTCCAAATAATCCAAGAGTTTTTCATGTATGTTTTTTAAAGAAATCTGATTTTCCATCATTTGGTGCATAAATTCCCAAAACTAGAATTTTTTTGCCTTGTGATGTTATTTGAATTGCAACATATCTCCCTTCATCTTTAAACATTAATTTTGGACTCAATTTCTCTTTCGCATAGATTACCACTCCTCGTTTTTCACTTTATCCGAAGACATAAATTCCTCTCCCAGTTTTTTATTTTGCAAAATTCTTCAGTGCACTCTTGTGACATGTGTCTCTTGTAAACAAATTACATCCAATTTTTGTTTTGCCAAAATATGGTATACTTGATTGCTTTTACATCTTGAGTTCAAACCGTTAGAGTTCCATGACAAAATCCTCAGTGACATTTTGGCCTATGTTGCTGCAGTTGCGCCTTCGCCTAGGTCTGAATCAGAATCGAGCTCTATTGGTTCTCCAAGCAGTCCTGGAGTTGGAGGGCCTAATCCTTGCAGTTCTCTCGCGTATTTCTCCAAGAATTCTCTCTTTTGTTCCACTGATTTGATCTTAATCTTCTTTTGTCGGTACTGAAAGTTTAATCCTTCCGGGAAGGCCCACCTGAAGTAGATTCCTTTTCTCCTTAAGGCGGTCGTCAAATCAGTATATTGTGCCCTCAGGTCGAGAAAGAATTTCAGCAAATCTTTGAAAAGGATGATCTGTTATTCTTGAACCTTCGGGGCTTTTTGGTAATGTAATCCAAGGATTCTGTCTCTTTGTTCCTTGGTTTGGAATGTAATCATGCAATCACTTACAAAATAAATTTCTTTCTTTGATTTTGTCCCAAACCTGAATGCCTTGACAATTTGCAGGGGCAATTCCCAGGTTCTTGAAAATTCTTCTATTATCGTAGTCTTCAGATTATCCTTCTCTATCGTTTGAAAAGCCCGAATCCTGAGGTTCACCTCCCTCTGTTTCATCTGTACAAAGGCGAGTGCCACCTGCGTCTGGTATGCTTGTTTATCCAGGTCTAGGACCTTCCCTTCTTCCAATTGGGTAACTCTTTCCTCCACTCCAGTTACTTGGATTTTAACTTGTGAGATATCTTTAGTTAGAGCTCCCAATTCTCCTCTTATTTGTTTCAATTCCTCTGTAGCGTGCCTCTGCTGTTCAGCAACTTTTTTCAGTTCTTGGGCATTGCTTTCCTGGCCCTCTTTCAACACTGGAAGGATTGCTAAAGATTGTAAAACTTGTTCTTCAAATGATGCTGACAGTGATGATTTCTTCTTTGCTCTTCCAGTTGTAGCCTCTGGGCCAGACATAATGCTGTTATACTCAGTAGAAAAGGTAAACAGTCTCTGCTCCAGAAGCTTCAAGGTCTCTAAGCCAGAAGCGCCCAAGTATCTAAGCCAGAAGCATCCAAGGTCACACTTATCAAAAGTTTTCCCAGGCGAGAGCAGCTGCAGACACAGTCACAATACGCTGCTCAAAACAGGCTGGTTAGAAAGGCACTGTAATTCTCTAAGTCTTTTACAGGGTAACTTATGCTTTGTTAGCAGAAGAAGAGTAGAGAGTTGCAAATTCCCTTCAATACAGTCTTATTTCTGCCTTTGGAAATTCAGTAGGCAGATCAAAGCCAGTCAAAGGGTGAACAGAAGTTCATAAACAGATTCTCATTGTGACATCACCTTAGCCGACTGAGATGAACGGATCCCGTTCCCAGGTCAGAAGAAACACTCTTTAACAGTCTTAAACATAAAATCCGCAGGATTTCTCTTCCTAGAGCCCTGCACTCCTCCAGAAGTTAAAGAAATAGGTGTTTCAAAGTGTCTATTTACAGTCCTGCTGCGGAAGCTGGTCGTTGCTTTCGCTATTGCCGCAGGGGGGGAAGCCCGACCTCCGTGTTTTTAAGGCTCTCCCGATGGCCAAATCTGTTCCAAATTTAAAAGCTTTGTTGCTGTTACTCACTGTGACCAAAGTGTCCGGATTTCAGTTTGTCTTTTGGAGAAATTTAATTGCTGTATCCGCCGCCAGCACTAGGAGCTTTTCCCTTGGAGGGAAGCGATCCGCTTGCTGTGTCCGCGCCTCCACTTTCCCCACTCTCGCGCCCTTATTAGGGCTCTTCAGGGGGGAAGGAGGTCAAAATGGACAGCTGCCAAGTCCCCACGACTTCAGGACGCTCCTCCTGAAGTTTTGGGAGGCTGCGCGCTCTGCAGACCCCCCCCCCTAGAATCCTCCAAAGGGGCGGGAGAAAGTTTCCCCTGCGTCTGCCGGCGCTCGCGATTAAACCGGAAGTCCAATTACTTCTACAGTATAAGGCCTACCGAGATGTGTTTTGTGAGAAGGAAGCCAACAGATTGCCTCCCCATAGACCAGGGGTAGGCAACCTAAGGCCCGTGGGCCGGATGTGGCCCTATCGCCTTCTCAATCCAGCCCACGGACGGTTCAGGAATCAGCGTGTTTTTACATGAGTAGAATCTGTCCTTTTATTTAAAATGCATCTCTGGGTTATTTGTGGGGCATAGGAATTTGTTCATCTCCCCCCCCCAAAAAAAATATAGTCCAGCCCACCACATGGTCTGAGGGACGGTGGACTGGCCCACAGCTGAAAAAGGTTGCTGACCCCTGCCATAGACCATACGACTGCAAAATTGACTTGCTGCAGGGGGGTCAGCTGTACTCCAGGTCAGAGGTAGAGCTAGTCGTGTTAAAGGAATTTCTGGGAAAGAATTTGGTGCAGGGATTCATCCACCCATCTAAGGCCCCTGTGCTCTTTGTGAAGAAACCCAACACCTCAAAGTTGAAGCTCTGCAATGATTACAGACTCCTGAAGAAGGTGACGGTGCCCAATCACTATCCCCTGCCATGCACTGAGGATCTGCTGGAGAGGCTGATATCAGCAAAGATCTTCACAAAGCTTGACTTGAGGCCAAACCATAGCTTAGCGCATGGCAGTGCAGCAGCAGGAGGACTAGAGGAAGATCAATATGGCCACAATCTCCTTTCCAGGAACATGTCTGGCTTAGCATTATGTACGAACCAGTTCAGTGTAACAAGAGATATTGTGTGTGTACACACACACACACACAAGTCACACAACAAAACTAGTTATAAACAATATAAAATAGTAAGGCCAACAGCATAAAATCAGTTTTAAACCACCATAAACCAGGAAGCGGAAAGAACTTGATGCAAAAATGTAAAAGCACTATAAACTGAAAACTCTACTCAGTTACGTGTCTGAAAAGCTATGGCTTGATCACTAGATAGCTCTGACAATGAAATGTATCTTATTTATAGGTTGCTTTTCAAAATGTCCTTTTCCAAGCCATCTCACAATATATCAAAAACATTACAGCCATAACATAAATGTAGAACATAAAATATACTGTATAAGTAGCCTGACCAGATTCCATGATCAAAGGCGTTGCATTTCTGGAAGCTCACACATGGTTCATTGGGCTCATTTCAACAGCTATTTATTTATTTAGTCAACTTAGAATATATCAAAGCAGTACAGTGGTACCTCGACTTACGAAGGCGATCCGTTCCGTGGCACTCTTCGTAAGTCGAAGTCTTCAGTTGTTGAAGCACCCATTTTGCAAATGCGCAAAGTGCAATTTTGCGCTTCTGCGCATGCGCCGACCACGCGCGCCGCTTCTGCACAGGTGCAGAACGTGCGCACGTCGAAAAGACTTCCGGGTTTGCCGACTTTGGAAGTCAAAACCTTCGGAAGTCGAGTCATTCGGATGTCGAGGTACCACTGTATAATATAACCAGCAAATAAATACATTTTTTTTTAAAAAAAAATCAAATATTCAGTCTATATCTACTAGATAGAAGCTACTGTGCTTCAAGGCTGAATCATTAAAATGTTTATAAAGCATTCTACAAATTAAAAGTTCTACCACAGAAGTAGCAGTACATCAGCAAGCAGGAGAAAGGGGAAAGAGTAAATAGGTAGTGTTTGCTAGTATTACAAAGCAGGAGGGTGGGGGGGGGGAGGCGAAGTTGGCGAAGAAGAAGAAGAAGAAGAAGAGTTTGGATTTGATATCCCGCTTTATCACTACCCAAAGGAGTCTCAAAGCGGCTAACATTCTCCTTTCCCTTCCTCCCCCACAGCAGACACCCTGTGAGGTGGGTGGGGCTGAGAGACTTCAGAGAAGTGTGACGAGCCCAAGGTCACCCAGCAGCTGCATGTGGAGGAGCGGATTCCCCAGATTCCCCAGATTCCGAGTCTACCACTCTTTAACCACTACACCACACAATAAATGGAAGGAATTTTAGAGCTTACCTGCCAGCAAACATAGTTTCTGCTTCAGCAGCAATTTCATCTATGTTAGGAACAACTCCTATGAAATTAGATTTTGGTAGAGTTAGCAATACAAAAATTACTACGCCCCTTACTTATTTTGTCCTAGGAATGAATGACCAACAGCGACTGGTATGACACAAAAAAAGAAATCAAAGGACACTATCACCACATTGTCCAAGGATGAAAGCAACTCACTCACTAGCCTTTTGACCACAGCGCCTCACCTGTGCTTGGTCACATAACCCACAAATAAAGGTAAAGGTAAAGGGACCCCTGACCATTAGGTCCAGTCGTGACCGACTCTGGGGTTGCGTGCTCATCTCGCATTATTGGCTGAGGGAGCCGGCTTATAGCTTCCAGGTCATGTGGCCAGCATGACAAAGCCGCTTCTGGCAAACCAAAGCAGCACACATGGAAACGCCGTTTACCTTCCCGCTGTAGCGGTCCCTATTTATCTACTTGCATTTTTGACGTGCTTTCGAACTGCTAGGTTGGCAGGAGCTGGGACCAAGCAACGGGAGCTCACCCCATCGCAGGGATTCGAACCGCCAACCTTCTGATCAGCAAGCCCTAGGCTCAGTGGTTTAACCCACAGAGCCACCTGGGTCCCCAACCCACAAATAGAAAGCAATAAATAAAAATAGGGCAACTAAACTTCAAGTTACTGAACAAAACAGAAAACCTACATACGATCCAATTCTTAGAATGCGTGTTCAGACAATACTCAACCTCTGGACACATGCAGCAGGCACTTTCTCCTCCACCAATCATCATACCTAGAACGTAACAACTGAACTGGAAAAGAAAGTCCCTGATTCTGTTATCTGACTTTGCATTACAAAGCCAAAGAGATTTCACCATCAAATAAACGCAGTGCCTATTACATTCTCTGTACAATTGGAGAATGTGGGTCAAAGAGCAGGCATACAAGTCCCCAAACTGATTTGCAATTTTCCCACATGTGCAAGCGAGGCAGCAGTCTGGAGGACAGCCAAAAGAGACCGGGCCTTTTCAGACATAGCTTAAGGTTACCAGATGTCCCCATTTCACAGGGACAGTCCCCGGATTTACAAATCAGTCTCGTGACAAAATCCTATCATTCCTACTGAAGCTAAAAAGTGTCCCCGGATTCACTGGGGGGGGGGGGACTGGTAACCTTATCATAGCTCCCCATCTATCTATGGAATACCTTCCCCAGGGAGGCTTGCCTGCAGCCAACATTGACATTTTTGTGTGTGTCAGTCAAAGATGATTCTCTCCTGCCAGGCATTTGACCATAAATTTCCCACAGGGCTATTGGTTTGGAGGTAAAGCCTAAGGCCAGAATGTGTGTGGAGGAATTTGTTTTACAATCTGACCACCATCTCAACTATATTAAATTGATTTTCAACATTGCACTCTTAGCTGGATTTAATTTTTTCATAAGTCATTCAAGACTTTTGTTGGAAACAACTCATAAACTGAGTAATGTCTGAGACATTGTCAGAATTGTCCAGCCATTATCTCCAAATTTCCCCCACATTTGAGTTTCTGAACATTTTGCCTAAACTAGTAGATGAATGCAACACTTACTGAAAGGAATCATCATTATGTTGAATTATTCTGCTTTAATAACAGTACCTGATGTGAGAATTGGTGTGTCAGGGGGAGATGGCACTGAACTATCAACATTTTCACTGCTCTCTCCAAATTCTTTCTTGTAGATTGACAGCATGTACGATATTCTGTAGTCAAGCCGAACACTAAGAATAAACTACAAAGGAAGAGGTTGACACAACACATTTCTGAACCTCTGTGCAAGTTTTCTGAAGCATTTGAAGATGATTTGCTTGTGAAATCAAGGTTATTATTGTTGCCTTAAAAGGTATGTAATAAAATGCAGTATTTCAAAAGATCACACATCTTTTGAAAACTGCAGTTAGCAGATCTGTTAATAGAAACTGTCTTCTACAGTGCAAATAAATTGGGCACTGTAACCAGGAATAGGGGAGCAATTTGATTTTCCTTGCATTTTAATGAGAAACTACCTAATTCACACTTCTCACACCAGAATGTGCACTGATACACAGCTATCCTTCAAAAGTCACACTTCTCAAAATTCTGTGTTGCAGTTCTTCAACCAGTGTGTACAAAAATGCATATTTTAGGGAAATGTGTACAATAAAATGCACTCCTTAGGGAAAATAACAAAAATATAATGTATTGGGATATAATGTATTTGCCACTTGCAAAAAGTGCATATTGGTTAAAATTTCGTACAAAAATGTGTATATTAGAACTGCACATTAAAATTTTCATGAGGATTTTAAATAAACAAAGAAACCGCAAATTGATGTAGAAATGTACAAATGTGGAAAACAGAATTGAAAATTGAAAAACTGAGAAACTGGGAGAAATTGAAGTTGCCAAATTAGTCTATTACTAGCCATAACTCTAGTGGAAACTAACTAACTGGTGAGATGGCCTTGTGCTAAAGTCAAAACCCCACACCACAGTTCAAAAACTGGAGTCACCATAATCACAAGCCTTCATGCACATGCCTTGATGTTACAGTACTTAATATATATTGTTGATGCTTTGTTTCATTTTAAAATTTTAAAGTAAAGGTCTTTACCTGTAAAATCTCAATGATTTTTAATTTGGTGTCCATCACAGTGACATCTTCACTCTCTACAATGCTGGCCTGCTTGCTTGGGTGGACACTTGGGGGTACATCAGGCACAGAAAGAGGAAAAATAGAGCCTCTGCTGAGGACCATTTGAGTCATCATCTCTCCCACACCATGAATGGTTCTCATAACATTGTTTCCTATGTACATGAAATATAAAAACAGAAAGTTGTCACTCTGATGGACAATTGCCTCTCTGGGAGCCATATGACTGAAAAAAGAGGATATTAAATTTAAATATATATCTATATATATATATAAATGTAAAAATCATGAAAGTGTGTGTTCCACTTTTCTCCGTAACCGCTTGACCGATCGTCCTGAAATTCTGACACAACGATCCAGGCCACTCCCTGAGCATTGTTGGAAAAGAAAATCCCTCAAATCTCACACCTGGGCAGGTATAAACCTGGTTTATCACCAAGTCAAACAGCGCCCTCAAGTGGTGTTATTCCCTCAGCTCCTCCTCCTACACCCCTCCCTTCCTGTGAAATCTACACCACACCCACAAACCAAATGACATCATCAACCAAGCAACTGAAACCACCAAGGCGGCCATTATCAGACCCCTAGGCCCCTGCCAGGCTGCTAGGCCCCCACTAGGCCCGGGGGGGAGAGGGCGAGCGCCTGGGTCGCAGGTCGCAGCACGGCCTTTGTTTTATGTAGCCCCCTGCCAGGCTGCCAGGCCCCCACTAGGCCCGGGGGGGGGAGAGGACAAGTGCATGGATCACAGGCTGCAGCACAGCCTTTGTTTTGTGTAGGCCCCTGCCAGGCCCCCACTAAGCCCGGGGGGGGGATAACCCACAGCATCGCACTTGGTGGCACAGCAAGGGGTTTTTACTTTAAAATTTAGCACCACTACCCCCCCAAAATCCCCCACCAAATAACCACAAGACAAAAATAAATACCATCCTTCAAAACGTCATGAGATACGCCGGTCACGGAGAGGGGGGGTGAACAAACAGAATAGATCATGGATTAGGACACGTGGGGGCAGTCACAGGGATTAGCCACAACAACGTGCCAGACACACAAACACCGCCTCCACCATGAGATCCTGTAAAACAGGGGGACTCTGAGCCTCAGGGGGATCTGAAGGGGGCCTATTACCCTCCATTTGACAGACTAACGCACAGCAACCCACAAACCCCGCCTCCACCACGAGATCCACCACTCACATCCGGCAGAGGTGTTGAAGACCAAACCAACTGAAAACAGGTAGGTAGCCGTGTTGGTCTGACGTAGTTGAAACAAAATAAAAAAATCCCTTCCAGCTGCTGGAAGGAATGTTTTTCTTTTGTTTCAACTGAAATCAGGCCTTTTCCAGCAACAAGGCCCAACATTGCCAAGTGGAGGTAGGGGTCTGCCTGGGGGGGGATGGGGGGCCGAATAGGGAGCAGGGATACGTAATGAGTCAGAACAGGGGGGGGGACACAGGGATGAAACCTGCCCTCTCCATAGTATCTCGCCTCGACTCAGGGGGACTCTGAGGCTCAGGGGGATCTGAAGGGGGGCTATTACCCTCCATTTCACAGACTAATGCACAGCAATGTGTGCAGGGCCAGCTAGTCTATTAATAAAATAGTCCAATGCTCCAAGCACATCTACATGATCAAATGTTCTTGCCGAGTCGACAAGTTGAGTTAACTGAAGATCTCTTTAGCTCCCTAACCAGACTGTTCCAGTCCCTAGTTCTTCTAGAACATGATGAGTTTATGTATCAGTTCAAAAGATAAGGGGTGCTGCTGTAGGGTCTCAGAAATACAGTGGTGCCTCGCAAGACGAATTTAATTCGTTCCAGGACTGAATTCGTCCTACGAAAAATTCATCTTGCGAGTCCCGGTTTCCCATAGGAATGCATTGAAACTTAATCAATGTGTTCCTATGGGCTCCGGGGGACTTGCGGCGGCATGGGACGGGGCTTCGGAGAAGGTGCAGCGCTTCTCCGAAGCCCTGTCCGATGCCGGCTGTGTGCGAGGCGGGGGGGGGGAGAAGCGCTTCTCCCCGCCGCCTCCCGCCTGCCTTCCCCGGCATGGAACAGGGCTTCGGAGGTCTCCGAAGCTGTGTCCCATGGCGGCTGTGTGTGGTGAGGCGGTGGGGGGGGAGAAGCACTTCTCCCCGCCGCCTCCCGCCTGTCTTTCCCAGGGGACGGAGCCGAAGCGCTGCGGGCACTACTTGCCCCCACCTGTCTTCCCCGAGCCAAGGGGAAGACAGGCAGGGATAGCCATCACACTACCGCGCTTCAGCTCCGTCCCCCCTGGCAAAGGAAGATCAGCTGACAGCTTCCCGTGCTGACAGCTGATCTTCCTTTGCCGCCTTCCCGCGCTACATTCTATGGCCACGCTTCGCAAGATGAAGTGGTGGTCATAGAAAACCTCGTTGTCTTGCAAATGCCTCACACAATGCAAAACTCTTTCGTCTTGTGAGTTTTTCATTGTACGAGGCATTCGTCTTGCGAGGTACCACTCAGGGCCGGTGCTAGGGTTTTTGCGCCCTAAGTGAGATCACCTTCTGGCGCCCCCCACCCATTAATAAAAAATAAAATAAAATAAATAGAAAATAGAAAAAATACAAATAAAAAATAGGAAAAAATAAAAAGTAGAAAAAACAAAAAACAAAAATAAAATAAAAAACAATTGATCCTCTCCTTCTCCTTCCCCTCCTCTTCCTCCTCCTCCTGCCTGCTTCCTCGCAGCCACTGCGGGACGAGCTGCCCAAGCGAGGAAGCCATGGAGAGGCGAAGGCGGGATGCTCCCTCACAGCCGCAGCCGCCGCTCGGGGCCAACGCCGCCTCATCCTCCTCCCCGAGCTTGGCTGTGGCGGCGGCGGCAGCGCTGTGAGGGGGCGAGGCGGCGGTGACGCCCAGACGCTCAGCGCTGAGGTGCGCTGAGCCTCCAACCGCCGCCGCCGCTTCGCCCCCTCTCAACACTCTGAATGGTAATTATATAATCTTTTTTAACACTAGCATTCTCTTCAAACTTCACGATCCTCAGAATCATTCATGAAGACTCCTTGTCTTCCTTGTTATGCTGTTTCTTTAAGCAAGCTTGCAAATATCCATTTTCCCAGACTGAATCTTCCTGCTACTGCTCTTGCCCCCTTAACACTATCCCTACTAAGTACTGGAGGAAGAGTGAAGCTTATACCTGTGGAACTTTAAAATGTTATCCTTAATACATTCCCCTCCCAATATTCAGCTAGGACCATTCATATCCTCTTCTGTCCTTCATGTTACCAGATTCATTCTTCTTAATGAAGCACATTCAGTTTTTATAATGTATCAACAACATGAAATTCAGAGTTACTTCTTCCTTTCTCTCTGAATGTTTTGGATGTTGAGAGAACATCCTCATGTCATACCAAGGACTCAGCTACATTAGACAGAAAAGTATTGAATGCATTATTATTTGTCAATTTCCTTTTAAAACTGGGGTGCCCAGAACTGGACACAGGACTCCAAGTGTGGTCTTACCAAAGCTGGAGAGAGTAGGACAGTGGACTATGACTTCCCTATACTTCTTATTCCATGAACTACCCTGAGACACACAGGTATAGGGTGGTATATTGTTGTTGTTGATGTTTAGTCGTTTAGTCGTGTCCGACTCTTCGTGACCCCATGGACTATAGCACGCCAGGCACTCCTGTCTTCCACTGCCTCCCACAGTTTGGTCAAACTCATGTTGGTAGCTTTGAGAACACTGTCCAACCATCTTGTCCTCTGTCGTCCCCTTCTCCTAGTGCCCTCAATCTTTCCAAACATCAAGGTCTTTTCCAAGGATTCTTCTGTTCTCATGAGGTGGCCAAAGTATTGGAGCCTCAGCTTCACGATCTGTCCTTCCAGGGAGCACTCAGGGCTGATTTCCTTCAGAATGGAGAGGTTTGATCTTCTAGCAGTCCATGGGACTCTCAAGAGTCTCCTCCAGCACCATAATTCAAAAGCATCAATTCTTCAGCAATCAGCCTTCTTTATGGTCCAGCTCTCTATGGTCCCCTTCATGGATCAATGCCTTGTCATGGCGAAGGGGCTTGAATAACTCAGAGAAGCTATAAGCTATGCCATGCAGGGCCACCCAAGATGGACAGGTCATAGTGGAGAGTTTTGACTAAACGTGATCCACCTGGAGAAGGAACTGGCAAGCCACTCCAGTATCCCTGCCAAGAAAACTCCATGGACAAAGACAACAGGGTGGTATATAAACTCAATTAACAACAACAACAACAACAACAACACTGATGCAGCCTAGAATAGCATTGGCCATTTTTTCTGCTGCATCGTACTGTTGACTCATGTTGAATTTGTGGCCCACCAAGACATCTAGATCCTTTTCACATGTGCTACTGGCTTTAAAATGATTTTTGTGTATCTAGGGGGGGCACTGCCCCCCAGCTTTGCCCATGCTCAGAGCAAAGGACAGGAGCCCTGGACTGCCGTCTTTTCTCTCTCTCACCAATCTATATATCACATCAGATCCAACAGGGGCCAAATCCACTGTCCATAAAGGGTTTCTGGAGTCACAGTGAAAAACTTTCTGGAAAGTGTCGTTCTCATCTGGCAATGGAAAAAAGCTCCATTCAATCTTAGTTTGAAAGGCATGCATGAATGAAACAGCAGGAAGCATAATGTGTGAATGTAGCATGGAAACATGTAGAACGCTCTTCTTGTCACATGCACACACAACGTCACAGAACTAGAGAATTAACGCAAAAGGGCAACTCAGTGATGAAGGGAGTGCAGCATCGTGTTCCAGAAGACAAGTGGCTGGTGCTTAAAAAAAAAATAAGCAGAGAGGATGAGCCTAGAGGCACAACAGAAACTGCTAAAACTGCATTGTGGGGGAATATGCAGTGGTCTTGTGAATCATTGACCTGGAATTGCACAGCAGCACCTTCAGGTCATGTGGGTGTCCCTTGTTGATTCCAGCATCCACTCGGTCAAGACCAGACCCGGAGGCAGGGATAGTCTTCAAATGACTAAACCTGCCTCCTTGGTAATGACATAGTCTGGTTTTAGCGTAACTCCTCCTCCTACCGGTGATCACTGAGATTGGGGGTCCCAGTGCACCCCACCCCCCGTGGAACCTGCCTCAGCCATTCTGTTGGCTGAGGCCCACTCCAACTAAACATTTGGAAAAACTTTCTGACCGCAAGAGCTGCTCAGGCGTAGAACAGACTCCCACAAGAGGTGGTGGACTCTGCTTCCTTGGAGGTTTTTAAGCAGAAGTTGGCTGGCCATCTGTCATGGATGCTTTAGCTTTAGCTGAGATTCCTGCATTGCAGGGGATTGGACTAGATGATCCTTGGGTCTCTTCCAACTCTAAGATTCTATGATTTTCCCATTAAAATCCTTTCATTTTATCCACCATTCCTTCTCAAATTTCAGTTTTCTTTATTTCCCCACCTTGTTGAGCTAAGCCCATAACACTTGCTATTATTATTCAACACAAGTGGGAACCGAAACCAAGTATTGCAGTGTGGAGTGTTCCTGTTCAACCAGCCGCATCATCCCTTTCCAATCCTTGTCCCTTATTCCTGCTTTTCCATTCCTCCACTCCAAACAAAATTATGCATTCTATGACCACGGAACATGCTGAGTTTCTATCAGGCTGTTTTTGGCTTGGGGTTTATTTGTTTGCCCCCTTAGGTTCCTTCTCCTTGAAACTTTTC
Source organism: Zootoca vivipara (assembly GCF_965207765.1). Taxonomy (NCBI): domain Eukaryota; kingdom Metazoa; phylum Chordata; class Lepidosauria; order Squamata; family Lacertidae; genus Zootoca; species Zootoca vivipara. The sequence goes on from NC_142592.1 coordinate 2,612,612, forward strand.
TATACCTTTTCAATTGCACTGGCAGGAGCCCTGGAATGTTTGTGTTGTGCTGACCTTGCCATTGCCTCACCCCATCCCCACCTCTACCTTCCAGTAAGTGGCAGCAATGTGACCAGGGGAGCAACAGGGTCCCATCATGCCATCCACTACTGCTAAATAATCTTACAGGTATCAAGATTTTGGCAATGCTTCTGTTCCCTCTCAGTGAAAGTAAAATAACGGGTCAGTCAGGCATGAATACATCTTCCTTCTATCTCTTATTTAGTAGTCATCTGCTGAGAGATTTTATCCATAATTACCGTAATATTATTTTCAACAGATCCTAAACTATAGTCAAAGGATGTTCATCTAATGTGTGTCTTACTAATTTTTAAATTAATAGATGTGCCATTATTTGCATGACCCAAAGTATCTAATTTTAAGGTTAAAATAATTCAAAACAAGAAGACATACTGCCAATTTTTATTTGGTGTATTTATTTCCTTTTATTTAGTCAATTATAAGCTGTCCTTCAGTAGCAGGGTTCTCAGAATGGCATACAATTTATTTTATGGGAAACACACACCTCAAGCCATTGGGGGAAATAAAGAGCAGAACCTTTAATGAATGCAAGGTATTACTAAGTAATGTATTATGTGTTGCAAATAATTTTCTATTCCCCCCACACTCACCTCCATCTTGAAATTTGCTTAATCTTTCAAAGTATGATGACATAGGCATTTGTACAATATCAAGGATAGCCAGTAATGTTCTAGTCAGTCTGAGTAGCTCACTGAAGCTATAAAAACCAAAGTATATAAGATTGCGAGCCAGGTGCACAACCTAAAGAAAAGGAAGAGGGGGGGGGATAGGTCAGGAATATCAATAGAAAGAAAGAGGTCCCAACATTTAACTAGCGATGAATGGACCCACGTGGCTGCCCTCCAGAACTACCGGTAATCTAAATTTTGTGGTTATCTTCTGGAGATTAACAGAAATCAATCCAAACTATGGATTTGACCCAGAACAGAGTAGAGCCCTATCTCCTACTATGAACTGTTGACATAGCTGCACACCAATCAATGGCTTTCAGTTTCCTCTCCTTTCCTACATAAACACAATTTACTGAGGAAAAAGGAGGTGATGGGGAGACCAGGAATACCCTGGCAAATAAATCCCCATCAATTTCAATGTCCAAAGGTCAGTGTCTGCAGGGGTATTCTGACACCCTTCACCACCATGCCCTTCTTCACTTGTAAGTTGTAAGTGTTACAGCAGGGACAAATTACAGGTCCATTTCTGATGAGGCTAGATGTTATCCAAAAAGAGACCAGGTTTGATACCATCAAATAAAAAAAATGCATATCTGAAATGCATTTTTCAGATATGCATCCTACACTAAATTATATGATGGTAGAATCAGTCTATGAAAGGGCAGTATTCCTAGTCCCTGCCTGTCTAAATAGTCCCCATGCTGGAGCAGCCTTTCCCTACCCTTCCTTGTTCAAAGATACCACCCCAAACCCTACCAAAGTTTTCATAACCTCCAAAAGGCACCTGCAGAAAATTCTATCAGCTGATACAGGTTTAAACAAGAACCAGAAAGATAAAAATGTGCCACTTTCTCAGCACTTAAATTTTGTCACACCCACACATACAAACATACTTCTGCAGGATGGAGCTGAAAACAACTGATGTGGCCACTGCAGGTTGGTCACTTATATTGCTGTTTTTGATTAAAGCTGACATGCTGCAATCATTAGGAATTATGCAAATTCAACAACATTTGCATAGATTTGCTATTTGGTATAATTTATTCTATTTCTTCCAGTTATGTGGAGAGGTATGAAGCTATGCAGGGCACTAGAGCCCTGTCCCTAGAAACAATGGAAATTTATTTTTTATTTGTAAAAACATTTCTGTCCAAACATTTTATGTATAAAAAATATCACAGTGGTTAATAAAATCGTTAAGTTAAAAACAAGTTTAAAGTAAAAAAGTACAGTAAGGAAGTTAAAAACAAATATCAATAGATCCTTGTGGGGGGTGTTATTTGGGTTAGGGACTGGGGAGAATGGCACCTGGACCTGCAAAAAGGAGAGTTTAGGAGAAAGGCTTGATCTCGCTTTGTTGCCAAATCAGCCTCACAAACTTATGGAACAATAAAAAACGCTCCTGCAGATTATTTCAGTGATCAAGCTGAAATAAGGGTTCAGGTGATCTCTGAGGTATCCTGAACTCAAGTTATTCAGGGCTTTGTAAACCTTGAACCTGGCTCAGGGGCAAATGGTTAGCCAGTGCAGCTTTTTAAATAATGGTGTCACATGTTCTCGATCAAAAGCTCCCAACAACAACTTGGCTGTAGCGTTCTGCACCAGCTGGAGCTACTGAACCAAACCCAAGGGCTGCCCCATATAGAGCACATTACAGTAATCTAGCCCTGAGGTTACCAACACATGGTTCACAGTGGTCACGCTATCGCCGTCCAGGAACTGCTGTAGCTGGTGAACCACAGGTGAAACTCGAAAAGTTAGAATATCGTCAAAAAGTTCATTTATTTCAGTAATTCAACTTAAAAGGTGAAACCAATATAGGAGATAGGCGCATGACATGCAAAGCAAGATATGTCAAGCCTTTATTTGTTGTAATTGTGATATTATGGCATACAGCTGAAGAAAACCCCAAATTCACAATCTCAGAAAATTAGAATAGTGTTTAGCTACTCAATCCATAACCCCTGCAAAGGGTTCCTGAGCCATAAAAGGGCTTTTATGGGTATGTCCGTAGCAAAAGGAAGAATAAGGAAACAGTGTGGTCACATAGAGGAGAAGATGGTGAAATGCGAACAGGGGACAGAGAAAGGGCAAAACTCCTCAATGCCTTCTTTGCCTCAGTCTTCTGCAAAAAAAGAAAACAATGCCCGACCTGAAGAATATGGAGCAGATGATTCAGCAGGGGAAACACAGCCCAGAATAAGTAAGGAGGTAGTATAAGAATACTTGGCTAGTTTAGATGTATTCAAGTCTCCAGGGCCAGATGAACTACATCCAAGAGTATTAAAAGAACTAGCAGAGGTGATTTCAGAACCACTGGCAATAATCTTTGATAATTCCTGGAGAACAGGCGAAGTTCCAGCAGACTGGAGGAGGGCAAATGTTGTCCCTATTTTCAAAAGGGGGGAAAGAGTGGACCCAAACAATTACCGCCCAGTCAGCCTGACATCAATACCAGGAAGGATTCTAGAGCAGATCATTAACAAACGGTCTGTGAGCACCTAGAAAGAAACTCTGTGATCACTAAAAGCCAGCATGGGTTTCTGAAAAATAAGTCATGTCAGACTAATCTGATCTCATTTTTTGACAGAATTACAAGCCTGGTAGATGAAGGGAACACTGTGGATGTAGCCTATCTTGATTTCAGCAAGGCCTTTGACAAGGTGCCCCATGATATTCTTGTAAAGAAGCTGGTAAAATGCGGGCTAGACAATGCTACCATTCAGTGGATTTGTAGCTGGCTTACTGACCGAACCCAAAGGGTGCTCATCAATGGCTCCTCTTCATCCTGGAGAGTAGTGACTAGTGGGGTGCCACAGGGTTCTGTCTTGGGCCCAGTCTTATTCAACGTCTTTATAAATGACTTGGATGATGGGCTTGAGGGCATCCTGATCAAGTTTGCAGATGACACCAAATTGGGTGGGGTGGCTAATACCCCAGAGGACAGGATCACACTTCAAAATGATCTACAGATTAGACAACTGGGCCAAAGCAAACAAGATGAATTTTAACAAGGAGAAATGTAAAGTACTACACTAGGGCAAAAAAAAAATTTGAAAGGCACAAATACAGGATGGGAGACACCTGGCTTGAGAGCAGTACATGTGAAAAGGATCTAGGATTCTTGGTAGACCACAAACTTGACATGAGTCAACAGTGTGATGCAGCAGCTAAAAAAGCCAATGTAATTCTGGGCTGCATCAATAGGAGTATGGCATCTAGATCAAGGGAAGTAATAGTACCACTGTATTCTGCTCTGGTCAGACCTCACCTGGAGTACTGTGTCCAGTTCTGGGCGCCACAGTTCAAAAAGGATACTGACAAGCTGGAACGTGTCCAGAGGAGGGCAACCAAAATGGTCAAAGGCCTGGAAACAATGCCTTATGAGGAACAGCTTAGGGAGCCGGGTATGTTTAGCCTGGAGAAGAGAAGGTTAAGGGGTGATATGATAGCCATGTTCAAATATATAAAAGGAAGAGGATGATATATATATAGAAGAGGGTGAAAGTTGTTTTCTACTGCTCCAGAGAAGCGGACATGGAGCAATGGATTCAAACTACAAGAAAGAAGATTCCACCTAAACATTAGGAAGAACTTCCTGACAGTAAGAGCTGTTCGGCAGTGGAATTTGCTACCAAGGAGTGTGGTGGAGTCTCCTTCTTTGGAGGTCTTTAAGCAGAGGCTTGACAGGCATATGTCAAGAATGCTTTGGTGGTGTTTCCTGCTTGGCAGGGGGTTGGACTGGATGGCCCTTGTGGTCTCTTCCAACTCTATGATTCTAAATGGTCTCTCAGTCTGCTTCCACCTAACTTTCCATTAATGTGCTTTGATACAACACATTGGGAACATCCAAGTTCTTTTGCAATTACCTTTTGAGGCTTTCCCTCCTTATGGAGGTCTCAATGATGGTTTTCTGCACAACTGGTCAGGTCAGCAGCCTTTCCCATGATTGTGATTCCTACTGAACCAAACTCCCCAAACTTCCCAAAGATCACACACAACATATTCATACAGGTATTAAATAACACTGGGGAGATAATAGTGCCCTGGAGAACCCAATGGCACAAGTGTCAACAGGCTGAGAAACACTGACTCAGTGATACTTTCTGGATACAACCTTGATGATAAAATCAGAACCATTGTAATACAGTGCCTCTGATGCCCATATCACTAAGTCGGTCCAGAAGGATACCATGGTCAATGGTATCAAAAGCCACTGAGCAATCAAGCAGAAGTAACAGGGTCACACTCACTCTGTCCCTCTCATGATGAAGATCATTCATCAGGGCAACTAAGGCCAATTCAGTTCCAAAACCAGGTTTGAACCCAGATTGTAGTGCATCTAAAATAATCAGTCTCTTCCAGGAATAACCTTCTCCACCACCTTTACCAAGAAAGGGGTGTTAATTGGTCTATAGTTGTTATACTTTGTTGAGTCTAGGATGGATTTTTTGAGAGGTGGACACACCACTGCCTCTTTAAGGGCAGCAGACCCCCCAATGCACAAGGAGGTGTTTACCAGACCCGTGACCCATTTGGTCTCCCCACCCCAGCTAGGTTTAACAAGCCAGTATGGACAAGGATCTAATGAGCATCACTGCAAGTATCCTGTCCACATCCTCAGGCCACCTCAGCTGGTACTGTCATAATTAGGGTTGCCACCTTTGGTTGGGCAAAATACAAGACAGGTCATGCAAAATAAAGGACAAATTGGGGGGGATTGGGGGTTAAAATTACTTTACCTGATGCAGAAATGACTTCAAAGCAATCCATTACATTTATCAAATGGAAGCTATCAGTAACTACAAACATTCCAACAATATTGAAAGGAAATCCTCCCCACCTGCTGAATTTCTGCCTATCAGAAGGAAGATAAATGTAGAAACCCAGCCAAAAAAGAAAAAAAATAAGAAAGCGGGGAAGAGATAGCAACAAATTATTAGTTTTGAAGTGGCTGAGGTTGCTGCTCCAGGAAATGTTTTACTCGTCCTCTTAGGCAATGTTTCTTGGGTCCCTAGCTGTCTTTGGATTACAATTCCCATCACCCCTAGCTAGTAAGACCAGTGCTCAGGGATGATGGGAATTGTAGTCAAGTTTGGGAAACATTGTCTTAGAGCCATTGGAAACCCAACCCAGAAGAGCCTGCTGACTGGCAAGCTCTATTGGCTAGAGTGGAGTTTCAACCAGCCAGCTTGGGAGGGCAGGCTAAACCTCCAAGGTGCCTAGCAAGCTGGCCTGTGTGAGACAAGCAAGTTGGGGTGAGTGCACAAAGGAGTAAACATTAATGCCAATTTTATTTTTTCATGACTTTGAAAATGGGACAAAAGGCATCACAAATGAGACAGGGAACACTGCTGCTCAAAAATGGGACAATCTTGTTTTTTAAGGAGCTAGTGGCAACACTAGTCACAATAGCAGCAACTTTATCCTCAGAGTGTTTAGTCAGTGACAGCTAGTTACTATGTACTCCAGAGGTCTGCCCCTTCATCAAGATTAACCAACCTACAGCCACACAGAACAGCTCTGTTGGACAACTCCCAGAGGATGCAATGGAGGCAGTAAAGTAGGATCTCTCACCGCCACATGATAGGCCCAGTTATGAGCCTGAGCATATGCTCGGTTGACTCCTAAGTACGTTTTGCGCCACTTATGCACCAACCCTCTCCCAGGCCACCTCACTGACTGCAACTCTTAGCTGTACCAAGCAGCAAAATGGACCCCACAGTGCTGGAGCAATTATATCAATGGCCCTACAAGTCTCGCCATTCCATAGGGCCTTAACAGGATCAACTGTGCTATCCATTAAAATTGTACTGAACCCACCCTCTGGCTGTTGTTGGGTATTCTTAATAACCTTCCCCACCCCATACTCGGTTTGGTAAATTCAGAATCAGCAAGACCTCAAGTGGGAAACTGCATGTGCAATGGTGAGGGAGGGGGCAGAGAATGATGGCAAATCAGCTGATCTTCTGCCACTGCTTCCCTTTGCTCTCTCTTTTTTAAAAAAAGTTGAAAAGTACTCAGTACTGGCAAGGATAACAGAAAAATACCTCAAAAGTTAGCTTGTTCTTCTGTTTGTCTCCAAAAGGAAAAGGCTGGTTCACAACTTCTTTCAAGTACTCCTCTACAAATTCCATTGTCAAAGCAAATTTCCTCTTCATGTCATTTCGTGAGGAATCTGTGAAAGAGTCGTACCTACAAAGCAAGACCATGAGCAAAAGCTGAATAAGTGGGAGTAAAGGTTTAATAAATATTTTTTGGTGCCTCACAAGCACAAATGTTTGATAGGTTGTTGACATCTCCCAAGAGCTTCTCACAAATCCCCAAGGAAGTTAAAGAGGAGTTGGAATCATGAGAATCAGCGTAGACCTCACCATTAATTATTACTATTTGTAAATTTTATACTGCTTTTAATTTAATAATTAATTTGTTTTTATTGAAAAACATCCAGAGTCTATATTAAAAGGTGGGGTAAATAATAAATAAAACAAAAATTAAGCTGGACTGTACATCCCGTTAAGCAGCTGATGATATACTCTAGAAATCTACTACACAAACTCAAAAGGTCCATCCTGAAGATATATAAATAAGCAAGGCTCGTCGAAAACAACAACAGAAACCTCTACCTCAAAATAAGGACCTCTTTCATGAGCCCGTCTCCTTCTATGAATGGAAGCTCTTTTGGTTCACATATAGAATCCAAGCTTATATCTACACACAGCAGGAACCCGTAGCCTCTTCTGGACACCAACGTAATGCATGCATTTATAAACTTGTATTAGCCATGCCCATTTGTTGCTGTTTTATGTGCACACACAGTGTGGAACCCCAGGCAGCAACTCACTGCAGAGCGTTAGTCATTTAATGCAAAACCTGAGGCTTGTCAGCAACGGTACTCTAAGGCACGTGAATGCTAATTTGAAGCAGTTGCAATGCAGAAGGCTATGCCACATAGCTTCTTCCTAGGGTTAACTATGCCCCACAAAAAGGGTGGTATTGGTAGTTTTGTGAGTGGCAGGTGAATTTAAAGAGCTTTCATTCAGGATGAGGTAGTCACTGGATGATTACGATGGTGATCTTCTTCTTCTTCTCCTTCCCTTGTTATGGATCTTCATGGTAAAAAAAAGTCAATACTAAAATGTTATACTCTGTTACCCACCCAGGACAGAAACCTTTTCACTTTCATGCTGCATGAAAATTATCAGGTTTTTATTCTCAGAGATAATAAGAAATATTGTGTATGTCAGGGTTGAGACAGACGAGGAGGAGTGGTGGCTAGCTCCCCCTGACAAGCCCCCTCAGAGGAATCTGAGGAATTCACACCTGGGGAAGACTGGTGGAGGCACTCCTCGGAAGAAGAGCAATCTGACAGGGAGGAGGGAAGGTCAGAACTGCAGCAACAAGTCGATCCAGAACCAGGCCCCAGTCAGGCAGGTTATCAGATGACCCCTTCCCCCCTCCCTTCTCTGCAAAGGAACGCAGAGCTGAAAAACGCCGGCTGCAATTAGAAACAGCTGCAGCTCATAAAAAGCGGGAGAGGGAACCTGCTACTTAAGAGAGAGGCCGGCTGGCCACTCCTCAGCGTCTGCAACGTCGTTCTGAAGTGCCTAGTTGCCTCGCTCATCTTGTCCTTGGTTCCTGTGATCCTGATCTGGCTTTCCTGACCCCGGCTTTTGGATTTCTGCCTTGAACTGACTTTGGCTACTCTTGACTCCACGTAAGACTTCTGGCTTCCCTGACCCCGGCTTTTGGACTTCTGGCTTTAACTGACCTTGGCTACTCTTGACTCCCACGTAACTGTCTGACTTCAACTGGCTCTGACCAGACTGTTGACCTTGGCTTATCCGACCCTGTCTGCTGCTCTTCAGTGTGCCTACTTGCTGGCACCCTAACAGTATACTGCCTTTTAAGTTCTGGTCTGGGAAAACAGTGGGATATAAAGTAAATAGCTATAATAATAATAATTGCTTCATAAGAATGTAAGAAGAACCCTGCTGCATCAGAACCAGGATCCATTTAGACCCATAATGTAAACCAGAGTAGCCTGCCAAGGTTCTTGTGTGCCGCAGAAGTATCTCACCCAGTGGGGCAGAGTTGCAAGATTAGCTTCCTGCCAAGATGGGGAGGGGCAAGTTTGGGCACACCGGTGGAGCTAATCCACTGCTCTAGACAATGCACTTGTACCCTGCCCCCTTGTTCCTCTCCCTTCCAGTAAGAGGCACTGCCAGGAAGCTAGCACTATGGCCCCACCCCACAGAAGCAAGCCACTTCTGGTATGCTCAGAAGCAGGCAATGGCCTTGTCTTATTTGTCTTCAGAAGACTGTATACTGCCTCTGAACATGGAGGTCCCATTTAGCTATCAAATCAGGTAGCCTATCCTACATGAATTTGTCAAATCATCTCTTAAAATCAAGTAGAACTGTGTCCATTATGCCTTATTTATTTGTTTATTTTTATTATGACTACTCCTACAAATGAATCTGCCACTAATCAGTGAATGTTCCATTTTGTTTGTTGCAACAGGGAACTCACTCGTGGATAGTGATCTTGGTAGGGATTTCGGTCCACAGCCTGGCATACTTCACAGGCACCACTATCTCCTGGGGATCTCTATCCACATGCATATGCAGCAGGAGACGGCAGAAGGAGGCTCGCAGGTCGTAAGGCAGGCTCTCATCCGACATGCAGCGCAGGATCAGATCCACCGACAGCTGCGTGGAAATCTGGTTTATAGCCAAATACTGGCGATCCAGACACATTCTTGCAAAGAGGTTCAACTGGTACCTTAGAAAAGGTAATAAAATAATGTCATTTCCATTTCTGTGTTTGTTACTCAATAACCTGGTTGCTAAGGTACCAGTCTAAATGTCTGAGAAACGTTACATAAACTCAACCAACACATTACTGGACTATGGCTGTTAGACTCTTGCTCAGTTATAAAATAAGATCCACATTACATGGTGTTAGGCCTGGGCAATGTATCAATACATCACCCAGGACTGCCATGAGGGCCACAGCACGATGGCAGCTTCACCCGGTGGTATACCAGGAGTGAAACCGCCACTGCTCCTGAGTCCTCCGCCTCCAGCACCCAGCAGCAGGAACAAGTGGCACCAGCTGGGCCTGAGATTGGGGTGGGGGTGGGGAGAAACGGGGACAACTGGGCACGAGGTGAAGGAGGCTTGAAATCGGTGTGTGCATGTGTGTGTAAAGGAAGAAGCAGTGAGAATTGGGTGTAGGGTGAAGGAGGCTTGGCATTGGTGTATGTGTGAGGGAAGGAGCAGGGGAAATTGTGTGTGTGTGTGTGTGTGTGTGTGTGTGTGTGTGTGTGTGAAGGAGCAGGGAGAATCTGTCATATGGTGAAGGAGGCTTGAAATCAGTGTGTTTGTGTGAAGGAAAGAGCAGGGAGAACCGGGCATGTGGTGAAGGAGCCTTAAAATTGGGGTGGGGGTGAAGGAAGGAACAGGGAGAATCAGGCGTGTGGTGAAGGAGGCAGAGAAACCAGCTCCTCAGGAAATTAGCTGCCCCGATGGGAATGGAGGCTAGTGAGTGATGCAAAGCAGGGAGGCAGGCCTCATCCTTCCCCTCTCCTAAGTTGTTGTGTGTGTTGCATCCCCTCCATTTCATATTGCAGTGTTTGGCTGGTGATACATCACGAGGTTGAAATGCTGACATCGCCCAGCCCTACATGGCGTACATAGCACTACTCCGAATAAATCCCTCAACTGCGTTGAAATTCTTGCATTTAATAGCAGTTTTGCCAAAAGCCATGCCTAAAGAAAATGATAAGGACACAAGCTGATTTGTGGATTCCAAATCAATCAGCTGACTTGCAGTACAATCAATCTTATGCACTTTACTCAGAAGCCTGCTACAATGTGTGTGTGTGTGTGTGTTGGGGGAGGGTTTTCTTCCTGGTATATGTGCCAACAATTGCAGTCTTAATTTAATTCAATGAAACAACTTTAGCTTAAATGAAGACCTATCAATGAACTGAAGATTGTGCATTAAACAACTCAGGGCTTGTTCAGATTTTATTTCCCCTCCAGGAAATGAAGCAACACCAAGTTTGATTTAATTTGATGTTGGTATAACTTTACATTCTTCTATTAGCAGAGTATCTTACACGGGGCTCTTTATAGTCTCCTAGCCATGCACTGATCAGATCCACATTCTTGTAGCTTCAACAATGCGAGTGGGTGTTCCCATGCCATTCATCTGACCCCCAGTGAAGTTTCTTTCACAGATCAATAGTAGTCTTTACCCAAAATACTAATTTAGTCCATACCCAGCAATGGGTATGCTTTCAGCCTTGGATTACATTGTACAAAACACCATTGCAGAACCTTATAAACACAGCTTTGTTCAGACATTGTTTTCCAAAGTTTATCCCACTTTCTGGTGGAACCATGCTGGAGATGGGTGTGTGTTCAGTATATTTTTTCTCAAAGGGAAAATTCTTACCTAAGTAAGTACCAAATTAATGCTTAGCTCAGGACTCCAAAATTTGTGGAGTGTGTGTTGTGGCCTGTTAGGTGCTTGAATTCAGGCAATGAACTCTGAGGACACTGAATCCAGAGAACACAGAAGGAACAGAAAGGATTAACTTGTGTCCTGTGGGACGAATAATTCACCTTTTTGGAAAGCTGCTTTACCTGTAATAAGTGAGGACTTCTAAATCAGCTTTGGTGCCCTCCTTAGCTTCTTGGGCAAGATGCCTGATTGCTTTGCCATGAGGTTCCTTGTTGCTATCAATCCAGTACAGCCAAACCTCTTCCTCGTCTAGATCATCAGAGAGGGTGGAGCAATCCAAGGGGTTGTCCATTTGCACTGAGACCAACCTTAAAACAAACAGTTTACACTATACCTATGGTACTAATGATCTACTTAAAACTGTGTGAGACAATGTGAAATAATTAAACAGAGGTCAATTAACTTACTTGGTCTGAATGAGAATATCAGCATTTCCTGGGCTCAGCATATATTTGCAAATAAGTTCCTGAGTGACTGGGATTGCAGTTGTGTTAGAAACACACAAGTCTGACAGATAGTCCAAGAACCTTGAGGTGAGGGGGAGATTAACAAGAAAATGGGATGGGTCACACTGTAGGAATTTATTGAAAAGAAACAACACAATGATTATCAAAAGTACCCTATCCGTAAAATACTGAATGCAAATTTATATTACATATAGTGCAAAGTCTATGTAATCTATCATTTGTTCATGATCACAGGTTCATGGTCACAGATACACAGATAAAAAGATTATCAGGGTACAATTTTTTAAAAGAAAGCAAAGAAATGGTGTGGGCTAATTCAAACCTTGGCTCTCGATTCCTCCTAAGTAAATTTACAAACGTCTCTATTTCTTTAGCTGTGATATGTTTCTCTAGTAGCTTCCTGTTGTTGTGCAACAAAGCTGTGATTGTGTCTTCTGCCAATATATCATAGCCGATCTGAGACTGCATGACGCAGAAGTTCTTAGCAATGTATTCCTGGAAGAAAATCCCAGGGTAGTCTGTCACCAGCTTGAAAGATGGAAGTTTCCACACATGACCCACACCCCATTTTTGACCAGCAATATTTAGTTTGATAGGCAAGTAGATGAGAGACCATGGTTCCTTTCTTTAGGTCACTAGAAGCATACTCCATATCTCCTGGGTTTAGCTGTTTTAGTTGAGTTTCTATCTTGACCCTTCTCAAGGCAGAGAAGCCATTAAAATCATTAAAACACAGGTAAACAACAACAAATAACCCAAATCAATCAAATCTTTTCCATGTCTAATTATATTAAAGATACCCCAAGAGGAAAGTTTGGCTCTTCTGGAGTTGGATTCAGGTTTGGACTTTCACAGAGCTCTGAGAGAAGGGTTGCTCCACAACTGAGGCAGCCACCAAGAATGTTGGTCTGTAACAGCTGTCTCCAACTTGGTGCCCTTCAGATGCTTTGGACTACAACCCCCATCAATCCCAACAAGCATGGCTGATGCCCATGTTGGCTGATGTGCTGTTGTGGTCCCACGGAAGAGCCCATGGAGCAAAGCCTTTTGATGCCTTTTGAGCAGGCATCCCCAAACTGCGGCCCTCCAGATGTTTTGGCCTACAACTCCCATGATCCCTAGCTAACAGGAATTGTAGTCCAAAACATCTGGAGGGTCGAAGTTTGGGGATGCCTGCTTTTGAGCTTCTACCTCCACTTCTGCTAGGCTTCACCTCTTTGTGGAGAACTAGAGTCTCTTGAAGGTCCACCCTTCTGGCCTGACAAAGGGCACCTCTCTTGCATTCAGTGGCCTTCCACCTGGTGCACTCCTGGTGCCATTGGACTGGCAAGGTATTACAGAGGCGCCATAGACTCATAGGACCGAGGGCCTTCTGGCGGTTCCCTCGTTGCAAGAAGCCAGGTTGCAGGGAACCAGGCAGAGGGCCTTCTCGGTAGTGGCGCCCGCTCTGTGGAACGCCCTCCCATCAGATGTCAAAGAGAAAAACAGCTACCAGATTTTTAGAAGACATCTGAAGGCAGCCCTGTTTAGGGAGGCTTTAAATGTTTAATAGATTATTTTATTTCATTTTTCTGTTGGGAGCCGCCCAGAGTGGCTGGGGAAACCCAGCCAGATGGGCGGGGTATAAATAACAAATTGTTGTTGTTGTTGTTGTTGTTGTCAGATCACCTCCTCACTCTGCTTCTTTCTTTACTTTTATTTATTTAAAGATTTCTATCATGCCATGCATAGCTCCCTGGAGCCCTCATGGAAAGAAACCAGCAAAACAATAAAAGCAATAAGAAGTCAACCATATCAGTTCAAAAATTCTACACAGTCAACAAATCAACCAATAAATGGGACCCATTTTTTAAAATAAAAATATATATCAGAAAGCAAGTCAGTTCATCAAACAAGATGGGTTAAGGGGGATGTCCTGGGAACACAGTCGTTGACAGCAGCAAATTAATCCCACCTTCATCTGTTTAACTCCAGGTGGAGTCAATCATAGCATAGAGATTCCAACTCAGCAGCACCTCATGCTACTATACTGCACTTGGTTAAAGTAATGGAATTAACAATCCACAGTCACACTGAAAGTGAAATGTTGGTTCCATAAAATCAAGTTGGCCTCACTCTCCTGCAGCAGTCATCCCACTGGATTCAATGAATCTGTAAACACAACCAAGGAGTCCACTGTATACAATCATGTAGCCACATGAGAAGGCAAGAGAAAAACCTGGTTTTTCCTGTAGTCCTGCTGGGAATGCCGGAGGATTCTGTAACAAAGTCTCAGCATGTATTTGTATGGGGCATATCTCTGGTCGCCCAGATCTTCAAGTCTCAGTATGGCTCCTTCTCCCGCTTTGTCTTTAAATGGAGCTTTCAAGATCCCAAATATCTGCTCATATACACATAGAGACACATAAATACAAAAACAAAGTGATGACTAATGGTGGGGAGAGAAAAACAGGGTATTTTGGTGAATCCAGTGAACAATATATTAAATAAGCATTTTGAGCCAAGGGGAAAATAAAATGTGCCCCACCACTGAGGCTGAATCAATTCAGCAATGAAAATTGCATGGCATTCTATATGTAATTTTCACTATGAGTTCACTTCATCCTCCAACAGGTCACCTACAAGAGCAAGACAGGAGGAAAGTGGTCACGATTTTCACCCTGTGCACCAGCATGCTGCCTGATAAACTTAACTATGGTTTAAAAGTAACAGTGATTTGCAGTGAGCTGAGGAACCCGTGGCCCTGCAAATGTTGCTGGACTACAACTCCCATCATCCCTGGCCATTGGCAATGCTGGCTGGGACTGATGGAAGATGGAGTCCAGAAATATCTAGAACACTGACTTCTCAACAAGGGGGCATCTGAACATTTCAGGGTGTGTGTGTGTGTTTCCATTAAAAAAAGATGTGATCTAACCAAAAGATTAACAATATGAAAATATTAAAGTATGAAATGTTATGTTCAGAGGATGAGAAGATCACGTGCAGCTTGTTGCATGATCTGCATGTCATCATGAGTGCAAAGAAGTTCAACGTGACATGCAATATACAGAGCGCAGCAGTTCATCATGCACTCACATGTTTATTTATACTGCTCATTTCCACTAATTTTTAGAACTTTGAACATACCATACACTACTGCTATTACATATTAAATTATCCTCAATTTAAGCCTGAGGTTTTTTTCAGTGTGCTATGTGGAGATGGAATTGTGCAGTTGGAAAAATGGACAGAAAACTGGATGTGTTTGCTGCATGTGTTTATTAAGCACTTAAATGACAGATAATATCAGGGATGGTATGCATATAAATTAGATGAGCTCAGTGTCTGTATGTAAATTACCCAAACCATATTAAAACACCTTCTTTTGGGACAGACAATCAAGGCCTGCATTTACTTTTGATCACAACGCTTGCCAAATATTTCACCAATGAAAACTATGTGTTTTTACTCTTGCTTTCTTGAATGAGCACTGCATTCACCATTTCCCCCACAAACACGAGAGCTGGAGAGAGAACTTCAGTTGAGTATGAAAGGCATAAGTGATCTAGTTAGTGAGCCAATCCAGAGAATGCTACCAATTTATTACTCCCTGCTGGCTTTGCTCACCGAACTCATCCTCAGGCTTTGCAGATTACAGACCAGACCAATCTTATGCCTGCATTGAGTCTGAAACAGACCACCTAGAAACCCTCTGAAAAAGCTTCACTGCTTGGCAACTTGATTATGCAGACAATAAAAAATATTCTGGAAAAGGAAACTGAGCTGACCATTCTGCTGATTGCAGAACACACTGTGAAAACGATTTTATCACTTATGTTCAGTCCTTGTCAGAGCATCTCCAGAAGGACTTTTTGGAACACAAGTGTGATTCAGTTGCCAAAGATGATTTCAAACAATTCCCTTCAGAAAAAAATTGGTTGAACTATCTCCCTGTATATCCCAAAACAGAAGAGCAGGCTCTGCGCATCATTGTGACATTTTCATACACATGCCTTTCTGTTCTTTTAGCTATTGAAACAAAACCGTGCAGCAGGCTGAAGCTGAAAGAGAAGCAAGATGTCTTCTGCCTTCCATGGTGCCCAGAATCCAATAGCTTGTGACAAACATGCAGAATCAATGTTGATATTATTAATAATAAAAGCATTTTTTGAAATTCATAATTTTGTGCAGATTTTTTTGAAAATTTGAATAACTGTGGTTTTTTAAAGTTATAAGTACTTTGATTGATTTTTTTATTAAGCCCCAAAATATTATTTATAATTAAAATATTTCAATCATTTTGAAAATGCAAAGAAAATAATTAGGAGAGGCAGGTTTGAAGGGATTTTTATATTACCTAAAAAGGGACACTGGGATTTAAATGTCTGGGAAACACTGACTAAAGGGGCCAGTTTGCCCACCCCTGCCTTGAAGCGATATGCAAACAAAGCCACTGTATCTTTGAAGAATATGCTCCATATTAAATATTTCTATCAATTACATACCTGTGCCAATATATTTTGTTCCCTCATTAATTTTTGCCTCTCTCGGTTGGGCTTAATGACCATCACATCCAACACTTCCTGGCCATTATTGTGCACATCAGCAACAAAGAAAATGAGATCTTCCAACAGCTTGGTTACAAACCTATGTTGTTTGAAGAAGTAAAATACAGTGAACAAGTGTAGCTCTGTAACAAAATGTTACAGCGTGGAGAGATTCTGTTCAGGTTTCAACCACTCTTTCCTTTCCCACCACCCCAAACTCCCCGCAGTCAGTCATCATTCTGCACCCTTGCATCATGTTCAGTCCACATTGGGATGTTTTGATACATATTTTATCTCTGTTTTCCCCATTGGTTTCTGGATGTGGGGGTGGGAGTGGGAGTGGGGCTCAGTAACATCAAGTTCTTTCATTTCTTCATTGGTATCTATGGGCAACTTTCTCTTAAGTCCTCAATGACAACGGCAAACAGCTTCTCTGTATAATGGAAGAAGTGACCTATCAAGACAATGAAATACCGTGTTTCTCATATTTTAAGACATCCCTACAAAATAAGGCATGGCAGGATTTTCAAGACCTGGCGAAATATAAGGCGTACCCCGAAAATAAGACATGCTGGTATGGCAGGGCACGCCATGCCAAGTCCCGACCCAGCGGGACCCGGCAAAGGTCTGAGAGGGCGGTTCCGGGAAGCGAGGAAGGAGCAGGCAGCGGCCGACAGCAAGAACCTTCCGAGAGGGAAAATGGGACGACATGCCCAGGCGAGAGACAGGAAGAGGAAGACGGCAGCGGCGGCGGCAGCTGCAAGCAGGGACCCAGACAAGGAGGCAGCCGGGAGCGCGAGAGGGAGCCGGAGGGCGAGGAGGAGCCTCTGGCGTGGGGAAGCCGGAGGGCGGGCAGACAGGCAGGCCGGGCGGCTGTGGCGGGGCAGAGGATACGCTGGTGGGAGCTGGGAAGCAGGAGGAAGCGGTGCGTGTTCCGGCTCCTCGTGTACTGCAGCGCAGCAGCTCCACCCGGCCTGGCTCCTCCTTCCCTGGCGTGCGCTGAGCTCGCGCTGTGCTGCTCTCCCGCCGTCTCTTCCAGCTCAGCCAGAGCCGAGACAAGGACGCGGGGAAGGAGGAGGAAGAGGAGGTGGGGCCTCGGCACCCATGGCAGCCTCCTCCGGATGGGAGCAGCACTACACGGCGGGGAGCCCACCCTTTGCCGGCTAGAGCTCCAAGCCGGCGGCGGGACGCAGCAAGAGCTGCAGCGCGCACAGCTTGGAGCCCCAACCCGGCAGGACCCAGCAGCGTGCCCTGCTGAAGCACCAACAAAGTGCGCAACAGCCAGTTCCGGGTGCCGAGCCGCAGCAGGAAGAGGAGGCAATTTTTTAAAAAATAAGACACCCCCGAAAATAAGCCACAGGCTTATTTTCTTGAGTAAAAATTAATATAAGACGTGTCTTATATTATGAGAAACACGGTAGTTCTTTCTAGTGGGTGTATGTGTGCTTTCCCAATCATCTTGTTCTAGACACACTATTCTATTCCTGACTCCCACCCATTTCAAGTTTCCATGCCGTTCAATTATTATGGAGCTGTTTTGAGGGTTACTCACACACAGTTCCAGTTTTTTGCCCCCTGCAGTTTTTTGTACTGTACTTGGGATCTGCTCATACTTTTCTCTTGCCCCACAGTAGTGAAGTTTGGGCTACAGAAGCACAAGACAACTCAATAGGTATAGCTTGTTGGCATCCATCTGTCTCAAAACACAATGGAGTGTGCCTCTGGGGATGAAGTCAAACCGTTGTGTTAGCAGTGACCTCCCTGGGGCACAAGCTTGGGAAGTGTGTCTAGAGGTCCTGGGCTGCCCAGATGACAAGACACCTGCCTCACTGAAAATATATATAAAAGGATAAAGATATAGATAATATAGATAATAATGAATAATGATAGCTTTCACATAACCATAACCTCCACAAACATCCCCCTTGTGACAGGCATTTTCCTTGGTTGTTATAATTATTACTGACAAAGATATCTAGGGTTGTCTCTACCATGCTGGTTCACCACATAGCAGATTTACCGCTTCCTCTCCTATCCCCTCAAGCCCTACCTCACCAGCCACACACCCTCAAGATCAACTCCAAGGTTTGAGAGGCCCTCTGGAGCAGATCTGGGGGACATGCAAGGAAAGGGAAGTCCCCTTGTTCAGCAGAACCCCACTGTTGCAGCGTTACATACAATTCTCTGACTCCAGAAATCTGCAGACCTTTACACCTAAGAAAAACACAATTTTCCACAACTCTTGCACTATCAGAAGCCAAGAGAATACATAATTGACACATTGTATGTACATAAGGAAGCCAATACACAGAGGTCTGTTGAGCCTGAGAGTGGGGCTAGGGGTTGATACACTTGTGTTCAATACATACACGTTTTTGAAAGCATAAAGAGCACAGGGATGGGGAATCTGTGGCCCTCCATGTATTGTTGGGCTGCAATTCTTCTTGTTCCTGCCCATTGGGCCATGTGGTCTGGAGGTAATGGCTTTCTCCTATGCTGCAATGGGTTAATGAATCATGCTGTTAACCAGAAGGTTGGTGCTCCAAGCCCATTCAGGGACTTGATCCAAGCAGGATCCCTGTAGTGCAGGGGTTGGACTAGATCATCCTTGGTGTCCCTTCCAACTCTATAATTCTGTGATCCTATGACTCCAAGAAACACTTGGAGGGCCACAGATGCCTCATAGCTGCTGTAGCATAATAATGCTGAACAGATCAGTTACTGTATTTATTTCCAACAGCTGGTTTAGTAGTCTCTTGTGAAAGCCTGTATTAGCTGTAAGCCTTTGTAAGCATTAGGTCAGGGAGGGAGTCAAAAGGTAAGGAAATATCACTGACCTCCTTTCATTTTGAGTTACGGAGCCATTCTCCAACTTTTTAACTGTGGATGCTAAAACCTTGTTTGCATCATTAGCAAAATCCAAATCTCTAACCTCAGACAGAGGAACAGACACAATCGCAAATGCTTCCTTGTCTTCTTTCGTTTGGCAGGTCCCAATCTGCAATATTGGCAGGGGAAGAACAACCAAAATTTAATATGAGAAAGTAGCTTTCTTTGCTTAAGTTATGTTGACTGCTGTCGGTATTTACCTTTAACATCACAGGCCTTTCTTCGTCTTTGTCTATTGGGATACTGGTACTGGTGACCCATGTGTTGGTGCACAGGTGCCTCAGTCGCACATAAGAATTTCTAAACAAAGTAAAACAACAACTCTCTAGGAATAAATTTAAAATCATTGGAGCATCAAATGTTGTTTTCAAATCCACTAGAAAGGAATCAGCTGACAATAAGTGTAGCCCCGGTCTCTACCTGTGGTTGGAGGCTTTGTGCTCTGGTTAACAAGTGGAAGGAATAAGGAAATGTGGAGCGCTAGCTTACCCCTCTTCCTCCCCTGATTTCCTAGCCAGCTACCTCCATCACAAAGAGGCAAGTAAAGGGAGAAGGTGGAGGAAGGCTAGCCTAACATGCTCCCTTAGGAAGCACTATTGCTCTGCAGGGTCATACGGCTTTGCAGTCTTCACACACATAATCACTCACACCCAGAGAGAGAGAGAGAGGCTGGAGACACCGGCTAAGCAGGTACATGGAAAGCAAACTTTGCCTCTCTCCCAAGCACTACCTGACCTTTCTTCCAAGCTTAAAACAACCCCCTGGATCTTGGGTTGCTGCAATGCCCCCTTATTATAGACCAGCACAGGCTCTCTTCTCCTCCCCACTTCATCATGAGTTCTGACACCTTTTTCCCTAGAAAAAAGCACTGGGTGTACACACACACACACACACACACACACACACACGGTTGCAGCGCTCAACTCCCTTTTCAGGCCAAGGGAGCCAATGTTTGTCCACAGACAAACATGTGGCCAGCAGGACTAAACTGCTTCTGGCGCAACAGGACACAGTGATGGTGCCAGAGTGCACAGAAACACCATTTATCGTACCTACTTGCACTGGTGTGCTTTCAAACTGCTAGGTTGGCAGAAGCTGGAAAGAGCAACAGGAGCTCACCCCATCACGCAGATTCGAACTGCCGACCTTTCAGTTGGCAAGCCCACATATACACATGCAACACTACCTTGGAACCAGGCAGTCAGCTCGCTGAAGGGTGGTAGCATCCAGTTCAAAAAGAGAGGCAATGTCATTTCCGTGTGGCACAGACACCAGAGTATACATAATTTTTTCCCCAGCCTGTCGTTTCTTCTTTGAAATGAGAAGTTCGCTGTCTCTCTGCTGATGAAGAACAAGGACACTTTGGTTTACAAAGCATCCTATTGTAAGTTCTGCACGAATAATATATTTTTTATTTGCAAGGTGAAGGGGGTAGGGTTACTAGAGTGGGTAACTAGCTTCTTTTCGCATATTCAAAACAGAAGGGCCAACCTGCCTCTAGGATGCTGGTATGCAAGCTGCCTTTTCACACAAATAGGTCAGAGGCCAACAAAAAGTCCCTATGACAGAACATGTTCTTACTCAATGTAAGTTCCGTCAAGGCTGCTGGGTGTTTGGCAGAGGAATACAGCATCACAGTGCTTGTTTTAAAGGAGTACAAAGATAAAAGTCGAAGGACAGACAGGAGGCAGCGAGCATCAGGAAAGGCTGTGTTTTTTTGTCAACTTGGCAAAACAGCTTGTCCATGATATGTGCTCCATTTATATCAGTCCTTGAAATATACTCAGTCGAGTAGTACCGTAATTTCATGCTCTTTATTTCAGCTCATAGGAACAGTGAGCGAATTCCCCCCCAAACTTCACGCTTGTGCATGCGCAGAAGTGTTGAATTGCAACCCGCGCTTGCGCAGATGCAGCGCTGTGGGTTGCGAACATGCCTCCCGCACGGATCACGTTCACAACCCGGGCATCCACTGTAAAGCATTAAACAAGGCAACTGCCCCACATGTAGATAAATTAATGACTACAATGCATTTCAACAGGCTTCAGAGTTCATCAGCTACCTATCTCCAATGCTCTTAGAATGAAGCAAGAAAGGCTGCGTAATAATGTATTAGAAGCACTGGAAGTGTAAAAATGTAAAAAAAAAAAAGCTCCTAAAGACAGCTCCTGACACATTAGTATAAAAAGGAAACAAAATGAGTCACAGTTAACCTATTTATCCTGACCTTTGACACCTGATGCGTCTATTTTTAGGACCAACTCTATTTTTGTAATTTTCCATTGTTTTTGTATGTTTAACTGCTCTAACTCACTTTGGGAACCCAGGAAGAATGATAGATAGTAAGTTGAAATTGTCATCATCACCATCATCATCCCTTAACCAAAGAAGGCACCTTAATATGTAATTCAACGACATCTTGAATTGCATGGGAGCTGCACAAAAGCACTGCCATGCTCCATTCATTTCAAAGGAGTCAATCCAGGAGGACTTCCTTCCTTAATGCTGAACAGGGCAGGACATAAAAAAGTTTCCCCTTCCCAATTCACACTTCCTTGGGGTTCCTACCAACTTTGTTGTGGTCTTGGATACAGCCAGAACACTTTGAAGCATTTGAGACTGAAGGGCTCTACCTCACTATGAAGAGTTTGCACCAGCACATACTTGCAGAGTTTAAGCTTGCAGGTTTTTCCCTAACAAAATACCTTCAGTCCGCCAGTCACATATTGTGCCCTGCCAGATACCTTTCAAATTTGCTTTTTTGATGGACTCCCATAGATGGATAGTGGGCTATGTTTGGCTTTGTGGGCTAAAAGGTACACAGACCTGACTAGCCCTATGCATTCTGCAGCCCATGAATCAATCCAAAAAGCAAACACTTCCCTAAAGACTAAACTAGTGAAGTACAGGTTCCTGGCTGTTCCTGACATTTCCTCAAGTCCCTGATGGTATTTTGTATCACAAATACACCAATTTGTGACGTAATAAAAACTCTGACATATGATTCTATATACGTTCGATGCAAAACACCATTTGACAATGGCTTGGAAATTACAGTATTAGAAGGCCTTCGTGTAACTCTCGTAGATTTCAGCAGATAAATATATATATGGACTTCCGGTTTCTGCAATGGCAGTAATGAGCGGGGTCCAATCATCTGATGGAGACGAGCCTTGCGGAGAGACAGGGGGAAGCACCAAGGCGAGGTGCATCCCCCAAAGCCCTTGGTGAGTTCCCAGGATGTCGAGGGGGCCAGCAGATTGCGAAAAGGCTCTCCTGCGATTTCCAAAAACTCCCTTGGTGGGAAGTGGGGGAGAAGCAGAGATTGAGCCTGCAATCATGGTGCAAACGCATCTCCGCGGGAGCGAAGCCTCAGCTCAAGCCAAAGCAGAGATTTTCCAAAAATAATCTTCAAAGCCGATGGGAAGGTAAAGCACCTAATATAAGATTCAATTGAAATGAATTTGGTGAAAGATGGAGGAGTAAAAAAGAAGTCCATCCCCACTCTCTGGATAATTAACACTGCATAGAAGGAATTTGCAAGTGAAAAGGCTATTAGAATTTCTTTGAGATTTATGGATACTGTCTGTTGATGGAAAAGTTGGAGTAAAAGCAACGAAAACCCATTCTTTAATTTATTTTACTGACCCTGTTGGACTATTGGATTTTAACTGTGGATCTGATTTTGAACTACAGCCATTGGTGAATCTGAACGCAGCAGAGAGAACTTGGAATAAACTTCTTCAAAATTCTGCTGGGGAAATACATGGGATATACATCCCAGCTGCAGTGACTTACAGAAGACTGAACTTGGTTTCATCATCATCATCATCATTTTTTATTTATTAACGACAATCTGGAACTTAAAAAAACATTTTGGAATGGATAAGAGAGACTGAAATTTGAGCTTGCTTCTAAAGTTCCTTTGTGTGTTAAAAGATAAATCGGAACTTTAAAGCTTGGATCTGGCCATAGAGGCTGAATATCGACAGGGAAGGTAGTGCCAGGAATTGGACAACATCTGAGAGCCCCCACGCCACTTTTTTAGAGCTGGAAGCCTGGTAAATCTTTCTCTGGTTGTGAGAAGGAAAGAAGGGTGTTTGGACTCTGCCAGAAAAGAGGAATTATGATATTCAACTGTCTGTAACTCTTTATCTTACATCAAGACATTCTTAGAGAACTGGATCAATGAGTGTCTTTTACTCTCCTCTGAATTATTAAGTTGTGATTTTGTGTGGACAGATTGCTTTTGTTTCATTTTTAAAGTGGAAATCTGTTTAATTTGAAAGTTAATTTGAAATCTGGAATTTATTTCAAATAGTATACGTGTAATGGGCAATTGGGCTGGAGGGAGTGGAAAAGAACAAAAGACGGTGCTTCTTGGGAAAGTGTTACTTGGTGGCGCCTTAACGAAACCAATAAGGTACAGCTGGAAAATTGGTTGTTTTGAGAACAAGGAAGAGAGAAATTTGGCAAGGGCAGAGTGAATCAAGCAGGAGGAGTATTGGATATTTTCACTCTGTTCAGACCATTTTTTATTTTTTTAATGGTTGGCAATTAAAAAGCAACCAACCCCAAGTTCGGACAGAAGGACTTCTGTACAGGACACGGGGGATAAGCCTTATGGTGAAACCTTATGGGTGGAATTCTTTTATGAATTGAGAAATGAGTTGATTAAGGAGATAAAGAAAAATCTAGATAAGACAGCAGATAAACTTATATCCCGAATGGAGAAAAATACTGAAATGGTGACAGAACTGATTATTAAGATAGAACCAGTGATAAAGAAAACAGAAGCAGTGGTCTTGATGGAGTAAGGAGGTAGTACAAGAATACTTGGCTAGTTTAGATGTATTCAAGTCTCCAGGGCCAGATGAACTACATCCAAGAGTATTAAAAGAACTGGCAGAGGTGATTTCAGAACCACTATCTTTGAAAATTCCTGGAGAACAGGCGAAGTTCCAGCAGACTGGAGGAGGGCAAATGTTGTCCCTATTTTCAAAAAGGGGAAAAGAGAGGACCCAAACAATTATCGCCCAGTCAGCCTGACATCAATACCAGGAAAGATTCTAGAGCAGATCATTAAGCAAACGGTCTGTGAGCACCTAGAAAGAAACTCTGTGATCACTAAAAGTCAGCATGGGTTTCTGAAAAATAAGTCATGTCAGACTAATCTGATCTCATTTTTTTGACAGAATTACAAGCCTGGTAGATGAAGGGAACACTGTGGATGTAGCCTATCTTGATTTCAGCAAGGCCTTTGACAAGGTGCCCCATGATATTCTTGTAAAGAAGCTGGTAAAATGCGGGCTAGACAATGCTACCATTCAGTGGATTTGTAACTGGCTTACTGACCAAACCCAAAGGGTGCTCATCAATGGCTCCTCTTCATCCTGGAGAGAAGTGACTAGTGGGGTGCCACAGGGTTCTGTCTTGGGTCCAGTCTTGTTCAACATCTTTATCAATGACTTGGATGATGGGCTTGAGGGCATCCTGAGCAAGTTTGCAAACGACACCAAATTGGGTGGGGTGGCTAATACCCCAGAGGACAGGATCACACTTCAAAATGATCTACAGATTAGACAACTGGGCCAAAGCAAACAAGATGAATTTTAACAAGGAGAAATGTAAAGTACTACACTAGGGCAAAAAAAAAAATTGAAAGGCACAAATACAGGATGTGATGCAGCAGCTAAAAAAGCCAATGCAATTCTGGGCTGCATCAATAGGAGTATAGCATCTAGATCAAGGGAAGTAATAGTACCACTGTATTCCGCTCTGGTCAGACCTCACCTGGAGTACTGTGTCCCGTTCTGGGCACCACAGTTCAAGAAGGATACTGACAAGCTGGAACATGTCCAGAAGAAGGCAACCAAAATGGTCAAAGGCCTGGAAACAATGCCTTATGAGGAACGGCTTAGGGAGCTGGGTGTGTTTAGCCTGGAGAAGAGAAGGTTAAGGGGTGATATGATAGCCATGTTCAAATATATCAAAGGATGTCATATAGAGGAGGGATCAAGGTTGTTTTCTGCTGCTCCAGAGAAGCAGATACGGAGCAGTTGATTCAAATACAAGAAAGAAGATTCCACCTAAACATTAGGAAGAACTTCCTGACAGTAAGAGCTGTTCGACAGTGGAATTTGCTGCCAAAGAGTGTGGTGGAGTCTCCTTCTTTGGAGGTCTTTAAGCAGAGGCTTGACAGGCATATGTCAAGAATGCTTTGATGGTGTTTCCTGCTTGGCAGGGGGTTGGACTGGATGGCCCTTGTGGTCTCTTCCAACTCTATGATTCTATGATAAATTTTTAGAAAAATGGAAATTGTGATTGATATGAAGAAATACCAGGGGACACTCAGGGCAGATATGAATGGCATGGGTGGCTGAAATGAGGCAGAAATTACAGCCTCAGAGACTAAGAGGAGATTGTGAGGAAGGAGAGCAGGATTTTAAATCAGACTTAACTGATAGTCACCTTCCTGTGAAATTTAAATATGCCAAAGTTAGGAAAAATAATGGGAAATACTTCATAGAATCATAGAATCATAGAGTTGGAAGAGACCACAAGGGCCATCCAGTCCAACTGGATGTATATTTGCAAAGTAATGTATATTGTATATTTGCAAAGTAATGTAAATAATAAATAAATGATACATTGGCAGGCTCAGATTACACTTGCAATCAGCAAAATTTGGATAAAATTCAAAGAAGAAGAATTGATGAAGTATGTATAAGGAAATGCAGAAGAATTTTGTTAATATAAGGAATCAGAAGAGGGAATGGAGGGAAGTCATGAGGTCTAAAAAACCTCAAAGATAAGGTTTTGAAATGTTTTTGTGAATGGGGACGGGGGGATTTGTTTTTTGTTTTTTGTAGTGTGGAAATTAACTGTGAGAAAAACAATAAAAATATTTACCAAAAATAATAATAGAATGAGTCATATGGAAACTTCATGTCTAAAGCTGGTGGAATGAAGGAGGAGAGGAAGATATTTTATTTTTTTCTTCGCGTCAAGGGATGATTACTCACCCCCCTCCAGATATAATTTAATTTAGGAATGCTGGAATTCTGCACTCCTGGAGAAAGAATAAATTTGGAACTGTGGTGGAAAGCTGTGTGTGAAACTGTTTGAGCAAGCAGAGAGGGAAATGGAAACTGCTTATACATATATTTTTTAATCAATGGATATTACCCACCCTCTCCCAGACTGAGGAAAAAAGGAAATAAATGGAAATAAAGACTAAAGGTTGAATGACCTGGAATTCTGTTTGGAAATACAATGAAAGCGAAACAATTTCAATTGGCATTTAGACCTGGTTTTGGCACAGAAACTGCTTGGGTTACCCTGTATGATCATAGAATCATAGAGTTGGAAGAGACCCCAAGGGCCATCCAGTCCAACCCCCTGCCAAGCAGGAAACACCGTCAAAGCATTCTTGACATATGCCTGTCAAGCCTCTGCTTAAAGACCTCCAAAGAAGGAGACTCCACCACACTCCTTGGCAGCAAATTCCACTGCCAAACAGCTCTTACTGTCAGGAAGTTCAGGAATACCTCAGTCAGGAGTGAAAGAGGAGAACTGTGTCCTTGTTAATTCTCCTTGACCTCTCAGTGGCTTTTGATACCACTGACCATGGTATCCTTCTGGAGCAGCTGTCCAAGTTAGGGGTGGGTGACACTACTTTGCAGTGGTTCCAGTCCCACTTGGATGGTCATTTTCAGAGGGTGATGCTTGGGGAGTGCTCTTCAGCCCCATGGAGACTTCAATGTGGGATTCTTTGGGGTTCGATTTTATCCCCCATGCTGTTTAATATCTATATGAAACCAATGAGTGGAATTATCCAGAGGTTTGGAGTACATTGTCAGCTGATGACACAGAGCTCTATTTATCCTTTACACCTGCAGGTGAGGGAGTGGAAGTGCTGGACCGATGTCTTACCTCGATAATGGACTGGATGAGAGTCAACAAACTGAAACTCAATCCAGATAAGACTGAGACACTGTTCGTGGGTTGTTCTTCAGACCAGATGGCTGGGAGGCTGTCTGCTCTTGATGGGGTTACACCTGAAGGAGCAGGTACATAGCTTGGGGTACTCCTGGATCCTATGCTGTGGCTTGAAGTACCTTCCATCAGCTTCTGTTGGTAGCCCACCTGCACCCCTATCTGGACAGGGATAGCCTAATTTCCGCCATCTATGCTCTGGTAACCTCTAGCTTAGATTAATGCGATGTGTTCGTTATATATGTGGGGTCGCCTCTGAAGATGGTTCAGAAATTTCAGCTGGTGCAGAATTCAGCGACCAGGTTGCTCACTGCAGCAATATAGTTTAAGAATATGACACCGATCCTGGCCAAAGGCAGTGGCTGCCAATTAGTTTCTGGGCCCAATTCAAAGGCCTTAAACAGCTCAGGACTGTGATACCTCAAGGACCACCCAAAAGACCCCTTATGAACTGACCCAGACCCTGTGATCATCATCTGAGGCTCTTCTTGATATGCCTCCTCCACGAGAGGTCCAGAGAGTGGCAACACAAGAATAGGGTCTTTTCTGCCATGGCTTCCTGTTTGGGGAATGCTCTCCACAGGCAGGCTCGTCTGGCCCCTTTAGGCGCCAGATGAAAGCGTTCCTCTTCAACCAGGCTTTTAGTTGATTTGTGGGAGGGTGGGTTTTGGTTTTTGTTCTATTTTTTGGTGTTTTTTATGCTGTGAACTACTCTGAGATCTTCAGATGAAGAGTGGTATGCAAATTTAATAACTAAAAATAAAAAATATATAAAATAAAATAAAGGTTGTGAACACTGGAAGCCTAAAGTTGCAGTTTGCGATATGTAAGGACCCCTCCTCCTCCTCCTCCTCCCTGCCCCCCACCCCATGCACTCAGCTTAGTAAAACAGGAAAGGGCCAGAAATGGCCAATTATTCTCCATGGCTCAAAGAAGGGCCATGACTTCAGCATGACTTCTGACTGTCGTTCTCCAACAGACTGAACCAATTACTCAAATCTAATTCTCCACTCATCTATAGTACACATGCAATGCAACTGGAAGCAACCCTCAAGCTTGCATACTCCCTTTCCACTTCTCCACCCCTCTCCCCATGGCTAGAGAATGCAGGCATAATAATCAGTGGAAGGGAGATTCCATATTCAATAACAGGGTTCTCCCTATTCAAACATTAACTTATCAGTGTCATAAAGAGGCAGGACAGAGGAGAAGGAAGCAGAAGTTGCATATATGAGGCAATGAGGCAAAGCTGCAATGCTAGCTTCCCAGCAGGGCACTGCAAGGTAACATGTGTAAACATTACAGTATCTGCAAATGTATATGCAACTGAAAATGGGGGGGGGGGTGTCTGTAGACCTCAAGATGCTGCTGGACTACAACTTCCATCAACCTTGGCACTGGCCATGCTGCTTAGGGTGCATCCAAGGCCAAGGCCAACAACACCTGGAAGACACCACTTGAGCTACCCCTGAGTCGGACAGTGGCAGCAAATATGTACTATTGTTCAGGTGAACTGCACAGTAGAATACTATAATGCAGGGGTAGGCAACCTGAAATGCATCTCTGGGTTATTTGTGGGGCATAGGAATTTGTTCATTCCACCACCACCATCCCAATAATAGACCGGCCCACCACATGGTCTGAGGGACAGCCCCTGGCTGAAAAAGGTTGCTGACCCCTGCTATAGGGTAATGAAAACAATTCATAGCCTTAAAAGGTAAACAAACAAAAAAGTCTCAGACTTCCTTGATTCTCTTTTGTGCCAGGTCTATACTGAGATCAGAAGTAGGGCCCTCTCTATAATGCAATGAAGATGAACCTGTGGCTTATTGTGGAAATTGTGCATCCAAAAAAACTATGCAAAGGGTTAATGCTGTAGTATTGAATATTGTGATGTCATATATACAGTATACTGTATAGTTCAGTTATCAGCTTAGAGTTTTAACTGTGAGAGCAGCAAGTGTGTTGGTATGAGGCTGCATGCCTAAGAGCCAGTCTGTAAATATTAGTCACTCAGATATTACCGCTCCATGCCTCTCTTCTTTATTCAATCTGACAAGAGCAAGCACAGCAAGTAAAAGTGATATGTTATTTTTAAACCTTGTGCTGTTTTTCTATGGGAAAAAGAGAACTGTGAAAAAGAACTTCTGCACAACTCTGTAACGTATAATTCCTACACTTATTTGGGGGTCTCTCACAATAAACAGCACCGGCCAGCATGGCCAATGGTCAAAGATGATTCAGATTTGCACCCCTGCGACAATGGCTTCCCAGGTCCATAATTCCCTCTTGAACTGTACCAGCCTAACACCCTCTATATGTTTTTGGAGTCATGTTGTTGTTATATATTTATTTATATCCCACCTTTTTCCCTGACAGGGTCGAAAGACAGCTTACTGATAAAATATGAGCAGCTGAAAACATGGGGGAACAATAACTAAAAAACAAACATTAATAGAATTAAAGCATATTGTGGCATTTGTTTTTAAGCCAACTCATGACACATTGTAAAATTTGTTTGGTCTGTTTATTTTGGAGAGCCATAATTATTGCCAGTTGCTTGGAGAACTTTTTGTCAGGAAAAGTTGTTGCCAGGTTTTAAAATAAATGAATAAACAGAAAGCGAAAGTCACATTAACATAGGATTTTTAAGCTCCTAACTCTGTAACAGAAATATATTTCTTATCAATATTTGTACACAAAGGTCCCAGCCACTTTCTTTCTAATTAGATCAGATTATGTAAGGTTTTATTTTATTTTATTTATTTAAAGAAGCAGTTGCACTTACCACAGCCTTTTCCCCATTACTACCATCTGGATAGTGTGGATTAAGCTGTAAAAAGAAAGCACGTTTAATAAAATTTTGACAAAAGGGAGGTCGATCTTAAACTGCATATGTTATGTATGTTCAAAAGGTCATGAATATTGTTCCACATGCACTTAAGGCTCTTCAACCTTCCTTTCCCACCACAAACCCACCTCCTGACCAACAGCATGCCTATCTTGCGTGAATTAAGTCCCAGTTTCTTAGTCTACATCTAGACTATTGCCAATTCAATTCTTCCACTGCCTCCCTGTAATCAAATGAAAAAGAGAAGTCACACCATATATTGATGACACCACACTCTATAAACTCGCAGGTGACTTCTCCCAGTCATTTCATGAAGATGCTGAAAACCATGGTGGGCAAAACCCTGTGAAACTCCAAATAAAAGTTCTGGTGCAGAAAGCAGCATTTCTGGAACCTGTTCACCAGGCAGGACCAAGACCAGCACAGAACTGTGCCGCCCAGGGATCCAGTCCAGCAGAAGTATACCATAGTCAATGGTCTCAAAAGCCACCAAGAGGTCTGGCAGAAGAGGAATGCAGTTCTCCTGTCCAGTTCCAACCATAGTTCTACCAAAGCAATTTCAGTCCTAACGTCTGACTGAAACGCATCTAGATAATCTGTATAATCCAAACCACCTAAAGGTGGGTCACTCAAGCAACTTGCCCCCCCCCCCAAAGAGAGGATGGAAACTAGTCCAGGTGGTAGAGGGATCTTAGGAGGGTTCTTTGTAGCAATGGTTTCACATTTATCACCCCCTCTACACATTTACTCAATTCCTTCCAGAAAGTTTTAGTGAGCAAGAGTGGGAAAAGTCACGTTTACATATTTCAAATTTCCAAAGTTCCTGCCCATATTCTCAAGCTAAACAAACTGAAAGATATGCATCACAACAAGACAAGCAGATATTTCAGGCACATCCACAGGCACAACAATTTATCTGCAGTCCAATCTGCAAACTGGGCACAGTGAGCCACTGAGACTTATTCTCAACCTCATGTCCTGACAGGCCTAGAATTAACTGAGTCAGGGCCATGGTTGTCATGACAATCACAAACTGCTGAAACGTTCCCTTAGGGCAGTGTTTCCCACCTTGTGCCTCCAGCTGTTTTCGGACTACAATTCCCATCATTCCTGACCACTGGTCTTGCTAGCTAGGGATGATGGGAGTTGTAGTCCCAAAACATCTGGAGGCACAAGGTTGGGAAACACTGCCTTAGGGAACCTCAGCATTAATGTTGAAATTACAGAAGAACAGTAAGGAGGGAGAAGCCCAACATCACCTCAGAGAAGAAAAATATTGAGCAGTGGACTATATGTACACCAAGAGGACCCCAAGGCTGACTGGTAGACAGGACACCGAGAGAGAATAATGGCTTTATTCTACCTCCCCAACTTGCAGGATGCAACACTCAGAAATTGGGGGTGGCGTTGGGAGAGGTTAACACTTTCTAACTTGCCCATCCATATTTCTGTCACACACAAGTTAGGTTAGTATGCTTATCCAGGATCAAATGAATCTAAACCTAAAGTCTGCAGAATAGTCAAGGATGTGAAAAATAACTAGGAGGGGAGAAATAACATCCTTTTAGCCCATCTTCCACACACCACCCTGTCCTTTTCTGACCACCACACTCATACCTGTGGTCTTAGAAGTGGAATGCAGAAGATGGTAGCTCATAGTTCAGAGACCCAGCACTTTTATGAAACCTCTGGAGCTTCAAAGTGTCTATTAACTAATAGCATGTGCTGTGGTCTAAACCACTGAGCCTAGGGCTTGATAATTGGAAGGTTGGCGGTTAGAATCCCCACGATGGGGTGAGCTCCCGTTGCTCGGTCCCTGCTCCTGCCAACCTAGCAGTTCAAAAGCACGTCAAAGTGCAAGTAGATAAATAGGGACCGCTCCAGTGGGAAGGTAAACAGGGTTTCCGTGCGCTGCTCTGGTTCGCCAGAAGCGGCTTAGTCATGCTGGTCACATGACCTGGAAGCTGTACGCCGGCTCCCCCAGAGTTGCGACTGAACCTAATGGTCAGGGGTCCCTTTACCTTTACCTTTGTTGTTGTTGTTTAGTCGTTTAGTCATGCCTGACTCTTCGTGACCCCATGGACCAGAGCATGCCAGGCACTTCTGTCTTCCACTGCCTCCCGCAGTTTGGTCAGACTCATGTTGGTGGCTCTGAGAACACTGTCCAACCATCTCGTCCTCTGTCGTCCCCTTCTCCTAGTGCCCTCCATCTTTCACAACATCAGGGTCTTTTCCAGGGAGTCTTCTCTTCTCATGAGGTGGCCAAAGTATTGGAGCCTCAGCTTCATGATCTGTCCTTCCAGTGAGCACTCAGGGCTGATCTCCTTCAGAATGGATAGGTCTGATCTTCTTGCAGTCCATGGGACTCTCAAGAGTCTCCTCCAGCTTCATAATTCAAAAGCATCAATTCTTCGGCGATCAGCCTTCTTTATGGTTCAGCTCTCACTTCCATACATCACGACTGGGGAAGCCATAGCTTTAACTATACGGACCTTTGTCGGCAAGGTGATGTCTCTGCTTTTTAAGATGCTGTCTAGGTTTGTCATTGCTTTTCTCCCAAGAAGCATTTCGTGACTGCTGTCACCATCTGCAGTGATCAAGGAGCCCAAGAAAGTAAAATCTCTCACTGCCTCCATTTCTTCCCCTTCTATTTGCCAGGAGGTGATGGGACCAGCCATTATCTTAGTTTTTTTGATGTTGAGCTTCAGGCCATATTTTGCGCTCTCCTCTTTCACCCTCATTAAAAGGTTCTTTAATTCCTCCTCGCTTTCTGCCATCAAGGTTGTGTCATCAGCATATCTGAGGTGGTTGATATTTCTTCCTGCAATCTTAATTCCGGCTTGGGATTCATCTAGTCCAGCCTTTCGCATGATGAATTCTGCATATAAGTTAAATAAGCAGGGAGACAATATACAACCTTGTCGTACTCCTTTCCCAATTTTGAACCAATCAGTTGTTCCATATCCAGTTCTAACTGTAGCTTCTTGTCCCACATAGAGATTTCTCAGGAGACAGATGAGGTGATCAGGCACTCCCATTTCTTTAAGAACTTGCCAAAGTTTGCTGTGGTCTACACAGTCAAAGGCTTTTGCATAGTCAATGAAACAGAAGTAGACGTTTTTCTGGAACTCTCTAGCTTTCTCCATAATCCAGCGCATGTTTGCTATTTGGTCTCTGGTTCCTCTGCCCTTTCGAAATCCAGCTTCCACTTCTGGGAGTTCTCAGTCCACATACTGTTTAAGCCTGCCTTATAGAATTTTAAGCATAACCTTGCTAGCGTGTGAAATGAGTGCAATTGTGTGGTAGTTGGAGCATTCTTTGGCGCTGCCCTTCTTTGGGATTGGGATGTAGACTGATCTTCTCCAATCCTCTAGCCACTGCTGAGTTTTCCAAACTTGCTGGCATATTGAGGGTAGCACCTTGACAGCATTAAAATAACATAAAATAACATTAAAAGGACTTTATAATTGGTAAATATCAAGCTAATTTTTGCAGTAAAGATTGGATAAAATAGAGGGCTGAAAAGACTGGAAGAATAAGTTACAGTGTGTAAGGACAGAAGAGAATCCTGCCTCCCGGTAAAGAAGGGAGGCGAGAGGACACTTTAATCTTTGCTCTGATTTCTGCAAGAGCTCTTGCCAAATGAAAGGGGGGGGAGAGAGAGAGATTGTCCTTATGTATTCCTTTATTTAAAAGTTTGAGAAGTGAAATGAACGGTGTATTTTATTAGAATTTCCATCAGAAAGTGAATTTTAAAACAGAGATGGTTTCAATTAAAGGCTTGCTTCTTTTTTTAAAAAAAAGTTTCTTCTCAGTGATTAGATGCCTTCAGGTTTATTTTATTTTTATTTACTACAATCGATTGTAAAATAACAACAACTTTCTGTGGGATGGCACCCCCTGGAGCCCTTTCCAATGACTGCCACAGAGAAGCCCGTTTATTTATTTCTTGGAGTATTTTAATCATATTATCACAGAACTGGACGGTTGGAAGTGACCCCCAAGGATCCTCTAGTCTAGACCAACGCCCTCCAGTGCAGGAATCATAGCACAAGCATATCTCACAAAACAAGTTTGCTCCATCTTCCCTGTGAACAGTCCTTCAGATACAACAGAATAACAGAACCATTCACAGAGTTGGAAGGGAACCACCAGGGTCATCTAGTCCAACCCCCTGCAATGCAGGAATCTTTTGCCCAACATGGGGCTTGAAATCACAACCCTGAGATTAAGAGTCTCATGCTTTACTGACTGAGGTTTGTTTATGTTTCCTGTTTTCTTTCTTTGCCACGCGGCCGGCTGCGCCCTTGTCTTCTTTCTGCCGCTTTTCATGAGTCCTTTTGTGCTGTGTGCTGATGGGTTTCTAGCTTCTCAGATGTGTTGGGAGGGAGGGAGGGAGGGAAGGGGGAAGGAGCCAAGCCTGGTGGCACATCCTGATGCTGGGAAAGCAGGACAAGGGGCTTTCCTTCCTTTAGTTAGAGAGAGAGAGAGACCCCAAATTCCCAAGAGTTGCAAAGTTTTGTAGGAAGAGAAAGTAGCAGCAGGCTTTTGTTTTCCTATGGTTCCTAAGTTGGATTTATTTTATTATAGGGTTCCGTGCGTAGAGAGCAAAGCTTATTGCATTGGTTTCGGTGATAGAAATACGTGTGTGTTTTAAATCTCTGGCGCTGAATGAAACCTCTAGGACTTGGAAGGGCTTAACTTTTGGATTGTGCCCATAGAAGTTATTTTTGGCACAGCCTGTTGTATTGCTGAAGCATAGTACAGTACATTGATTATTGCCTTCATTTTATGGATCAATGGTTTCATTAGACAATAGAATTCGTGTTAAATTGCTGCTTTAGGGGGAACGGATCGTCTGGAACAAATGAATCCACTTTCCATTTCAATGGGAAAGTTCACTTCAAGTTAAGTACGCTTCAGGTTAAAGTAAGGACTTCTGGAGCCAATTAAGTACTTAACCTGAGGTACCACTGTATAAGGAAATTTTCTCCCTTCCCTTTAACTAGATGGGCCTTGGTCTGAAAAAGAAAGTAACTTCATCTATATATATAAAAATGTAACAATCGTGAAACTGCGTTCCACACTTTTCTCCGTAACCGCTTGACCGATCGTCCTGAAATTTTGACACAATGATCCTGGCCACTTCCCGAGCATTGTTCGGGGCAAAAATCCTTCAAATCACACACCTGGGCAGGTACAGACCTCCATTTCCACCAAGTCAAACAGCGCCCTCAAGTGGAATTCCTCCCACAGTACACCCCTCCCTTCCTGTGAAATCTAAGCCACACCCACAAACCAAATGACATCATCAACCAAACAACTGAAACCACCAAGGTGGCCATTATCAGACCACTAGGCCTTTGTTTTAACCCTAACCCCCACTAGGCCCGGGGGGG
The DNA here is from genome assembly GCF_965207765.1 of Zootoca vivipara. NCBI lineage: Eukaryota > Metazoa > Chordata > Lepidosauria > Squamata > Lacertidae > Zootoca > Zootoca vivipara. The sequence continues at coordinate 2,648,031 of NC_142592.1, forward strand.
GTAGATAACCCACAGCAACGCACTTGGGGGCACGGCAAGGGGTTTTTACTTTACAATTTAACACCACTACCCCCCCCAAAAAATCCACAAGACAAAAATAAATACCATCCTTCAAAACGTCATGAGATACGCCGGTTATGGGGGGGGCAAACTGAATAGATCATGGATCGGGACACGTGGGGGCAGTCACAGGGATTAGCCACAACAACGTGCCACACCCACAAACCCTGCCTCCGCCACGAGATCCTGTAAAACAGGAGGCCTTGCAACCACCAACAGCTATTCCACCCCAAGCCCAAAGCCTCTCCCGGCGGCTGCATTAATAAACGCCGGGCAGCATTAGCCAGTCATTCATCATTTCTCCTAGCACACACTTGGGGGCACAGCGAGGGGTTTTCGCTTTATAATTTAGTGGGCGTTGTGTCACATGCGAGGCTCCGGTGGCCATTTTAAAGTAAGGGCAGTCGTGCCCCTTTTAACCTAGGCTTTACCGTGTTTCTCCAAAAATAAGACACCGTGTTATATTTATTATTCCTAAAATAACCCCACATTGGCTTATTTTCAGGGGATGTCTTATTTTTTATTACGCGTCCAGCCTTGCCTCTTCCTTGGGACCCTCCAGAACTGTGCCTATCACTATGTCTTATTTTCGGGGTATGGCTTATATTGCGCAAATGCTTAGAAATCCTGCTATGGCTTATTTTACGGGTATGTCTTATTTTAGGAGAAACAACCGATTGTAAGCCTCTGTTCATATATATATATATATATATATATATATATATATATATATACCCTGTTTCTCATATTTTAAGACATACCCATAAAATAAGCCATAGCAGGATTTTTAAGCATTCAAGGAATATAAGCCATACCCCGAAAATAAGACATAGTGATAGGCGCAGTAGCAATGCCAGCTGCGGCAGGAGGAGGAGGAAAAAAATAAGACATCCCTTGAAAATAAGCCATAGTGTGTTTTTTTGAGGAAAAAATAAATATAAGACATGTCTTATAATATGAGAAACACGGTATATATGAACAACCATGCACTTTCTCTCCCCAGTATAAGTCCTCAGATATTTGCAGTGGCCACCCCCCACCCCATTTACAATCCCCTACCTTCCCCTTGCCACTTCCTGGGTTTTTTATGGAACTGAACAACTCGGGTGCTTCAGAACGCGCCTTCTGTTGCCAGGCCCTTACAGGGCCCGGGCCAGGTAGATAATGTGGCCCTGTTTTTAAGCCTTTTGTTACTTTTTTCATTTTACTGATTGTGAATATGCTGACCGAGGCCCCCTTTAGATTCGGAGGCCCGCACCAAGTGGCCCATACGACCCCCCTCCTTCTGTCTGGGCCTGTCTGTTGCTACGGGGTTATGGGGCTTCGCTATTTGACCCCCCCCCATTCGGGATTTTTTAAGTAGTTCTCTGCGTCCCAGGGCACATCATCACCCCTGATCCTTAATCTAAATATATAGAAATGTTCACGATGCATGCACAGGGGCCAATGTATAGAGATACAGGGGGGAGGGGACAACAGAGGGCTCAGACAAAAGCAAATACTGGGAAATGGAACCCAGAAACTGACATTTCCTTCTCCAAGGGTGGAGGCCAATGTAGGAAGATACCGGGGGTAGGGGCCAACACTCCCCAGGGACAACAGAAGGCTCAGACAGAAGTACATGCTGGGAAATAGAACAGTTCCTTTTCGAAGGGTGGGGGCCAAGGTATGGAGATACAGGGGGAGGGGCCAACACTCCCCAGGGACAACAGAGGGAAGGGTATCCTACCGAAACACAGGGATGAGCTGGGGTGGAGGGAGGAGGGGCAGGATACATCATGGATCGGGACAGGGGGGGATCACAAGAAAGAACCACAACAACGCGTGGCCGGGTCAGCTAGTATATCCATAAGCAAGAGTGTGTTCTCAGCCTTACTTTGCATGTATTAGTTACGTCTTAACTGTTCAGGGAGAAAAAGTTTGTATTCTTGCTTTGAAAACAAACACCACTAGGCCACAGGAATTTTAATTAAGAGGAAAGGCAGACCACAAAAGCCTAAAGCTGGCCTATGTTGCTCTAGCGTGCTATGAAAACAGTTATGAAAACAGCTTGATTTGGGGTGATGTGAAAAGACAACCTTTTTTTACTTCTTATAATTTGTTGTTGAAGTTTTACTCCCAAGGAGTGGTACTTGTGACATTTCCTATCTCAGAGGCCAACGTATCTCAATCAGTTTGGCCAATAGGCACCATTCACTGTTCTGCCCCAAGATGTCCTGGGCCAGTCCTGTTGGCAAGCAGATCAATTCTCTGACCCAACACAATGAAATTCTTCATCTCCCGTTCTCCCTCAGAGAGGTACAATTCTCAGAGTGGTTTAGCAGTCAATCCCTCCTCCCAGGGAACTCTGGGAAATGTAGCACTGTGAAGGGAGAGACTCTCAGTGCCCTACAATTCCCATGATTCTTTGGGGAAGATTATTGACTATTTAAAGTTGTATGGTACTGTTTTAAATGTATAGTGCAGATGGGGCCTAAGATGTCCCTTTGAGGTAATCCCTAGAAATCAAATTTCAGCACTGAAAATAAACTTTTTTGAAATGCTTCTGCTTCAGTCCTTGTGTCTCATTCTCACACAGACACTCAAATACTCCACAGTACTGTATTACAAATACTCCACTGCTCTATGTAAGGAGTGACTGTGCACTGCCACCTAGTGGCATGCTTTTCTTTTTCAGGATACAAAACAGCTTTAAATGTATAGTGGTAGCCTAGTTAGGGGTTGTCAACCTTTTGGGCCCAGGGGAAACTGTTATACACACGCTGCAACCAAGCACACATTGCAGCTTATTTTGTTTACTCCAACATAGTGGTTCATTCTGGAAGGCATGAGAAAAGACCTCTGTGGTTGCTGGTGCCCCCTTAGGCACTATTTTGGTGACCCCCTAGCTTAGATGATGGAATTTCCTGCCTGATGAGATTTACCCTGCCTCTTCATTTGCAAATGTTCACCACCAGGTGAAGAATCTTTCTGCTTAAGCAAGTATTTGGCTTTCATGCTGTTCAATTTTAGTCTCCAGGTATTGCTATATATTGCCATGATGGGGGCAATAGCAGCAGCTGTGGTAAGGGCAGAGCCACCCAACCAACATCGGCACCACTGCAGCCTATCTGGGCACGACAAGAGCAAGGAAATTGTAAGGTAAGGGTTTGTGCAGATGCACCAGTGGAATCAATCCAGTACTGGGCATCTGCAGAGCCCCGACCTCATCACACACACACACCCCAATTCTGGTAAGCTGCAAGGAAGGTGTGTCAGGAGGGTAGCTCAGCAGCTGTGCCCCAGTGAATATTCCCATACCTGTTGCCTCCCCATGTACATTTCACAGCTCTTTCCCCAGTGTTCACATCAGCAGGGCTTCCATTTGTTACTGTCTGTATACACACATGCGATATTGACGTTGATAGGACAAGGATGTATTTACCCTATGCAAAGGTGTTCATACTTTAGCTAGAAGTGAATTAATAATGGAAACTGGCATGAAGCTGGTTTGAAAAACAACTCATCAAACAGTAGCATTTTATAATCCATCTGCATTTTCAGCAATCCATGTGACTATGGATGAAAAACCCAGCAGTGCAAATGCAGTGAGGGCACAGTGAACAGCAATATTGCTTTATTATGAGGTATAAAAAGGGTAAATGCAAGGAAGGTTCCTAATGCACACTGCTTTGCGTCAAATTCATCTATATATATAAAAATGTAAAAATGGTGAAAGTGCGTGTTCCACTTTTCTCCGTAACCGCTTGACCGATCGTCCTGAAATTTTGACACAACGATCCAGGCCACTCCCCGAGCATTGTTGGAAAAGAAAATCCCTCAAATCTCACACCTGGGCAGGTATAAACCTGGTTTTCCACCAAGTCAAACAGTGCCCTCAAGTGGCGTTATTCCCTCAGCTCCTCCTCCTCCTACACCCCCTCCCTTCCTGTGAAATCTACACCACACCCACAAACCAAATGAGGCTGGAAGAGTCACCCTTTCCACCTGGGTCCCAATCCTTGTGGAAAAGGCGACTCTTCCAGCCTCGGCGCATCCACCATTTTGGAGCTGGTGAGCAGGAAGCCGCTGTGGCTGCATGGACACGTCCAGCCCCGATGGGGTTAAAGAGACATACATGCTTCTCTCTCTCTCTCTCTCTCTCTCTCTCTCTCTCTCTCTCTCTCTCTCTCTCTCTCTCTTTTGTTGCTGGGCAAGAGGCGCTGTGCCTTGCCCAGCAGAGAGAGAGAGAGAGAGCATGTCCGTGCTGCCGGCCGCCTCTCATAGGAGCAGCAACCGGCAAGAAACGACAGCTTTTGAGGAGCGGCCGAAATGGTGCTGGCGCTGCCTCTCCTACTCAGGACCAGCGGTGGTGGAGGGGGAGACGAGTGGGAGAGGCGGCAGCAGCAGCACTGCTACCAGCCCGGTGTCAGGAGTATGGGCAGGAGTCAGGCTCTGGGGCCTGTAGTGCTTTGCAGGACTGGGGCATGCCTCAGCTTGTGCTGGAGAAGCAAGGCGTGGCCACACAGGTGAAGTCCTCAGCTTGTGCTGGAGAGGCAAGGAGTAGTCTCTCAGGTGAGGCCACTTGAGATCTCACTGCACCTGGTGGCAGGAGCTGGGAGGGATAAAAGCTCAGCATTTTCCCTTCAGCTCTTTGCCACAGCAACGCTTTCCCTGCCTGGTTGCATCTGGCCTCCTGCTCCTTGGACCCTTGCTTTGCCGACGTCTTGCTCCTTGTTCCTTGGACCCTTGCCTTGCCGACGCCTGGATCCTCGACCCTTGGACCCTTGCTTTGCCTTCGCCTTGCTCCTCGACCCTTGGACCTTCGCCTTGCTTCTTGTTCCTTGATCCTTCGCCTTGCTCCTTGCTCCTGGGCCCTTGCTTTGCCTTCGCCTTGCTCCTCGACCCTTGGACCTTCGCCTTGCTTCCTGTTCCTTGGACCTTCGCCTTGCTTCTTGTTCCTTGATTCTTCGCCTTGCTCCTTGCTCCTGGGACCCTTGCTTTGCCTTCGCCTTGCTCCTCGACCCTTGGACCTTCGCCTTGCTCCTCGACCCTTGGACCTTCGCCTTGCTCCTCGACCCTTGGACCTTCGCCTTGCTTCTTGTTCCTTGGACCTTCGCCTTGCTTCTTGTTCCTTGAGCCTTCGCCTTGCTTCTTGTTCCTTGAGCCTTCGCCTTGCTTCTTGCCCCGTGGACCTTCGTCTCTGCCTTGCTCCTTGACCCTGCATCTGCCTGCTGCTGGACCCTCAGCCCTGCACCTGTTCCTGCTTCTTCACCACCATCTTGCCTCTGGTCCTAACGCCCGCCGACCGGACCGTGACACCCGGCCTCAGCCCCTCCGCGCCCTCCTCCTCCCACCCATCGCTCGCTCACTCATTGCTGGGCAAAAAGCACTGTGCCTCGCCGGCGGGGTGGCTGAGGGAGAAGGGGCTGGCGGCAACCAAAACTCCACGGAAGGGGGTGGGAAGCTGAGTCGCAGCAGCAGTAGCCGGTGCCTCGTCTGCTCCCCTTGCCCTGCATGGCGGCGCTTCCACTCCCGGCTTGGGCGAGCAGAGGGAAGAGCGCGCTGGGTGGAGGCAGCAAGCAGGGAGGAGCGAGGAGGGGCGGGAGCCATGGCTCCGGTGGCGGAGGCATCCCTAGCTTCCAACTGCAGCGGCAGCTGAGGGATCCCGCTACAGGAGCCATGGAATTAGCTCCATAAGACGCCCCGACTTTTTCCCCTTCCTTCTTTAGAGGGAAAGTGTGTCTTATGGAGCGAAAAATATGGTACCTAAATGCAGACGGACGTTTACCCTCACCAGGTTCAACGTGCTGCCATCTGCCTTATTGCAGGGCAGATTCAAGGGTAAATTATTTGCAGAATGAGTCTGCCCCTGATGGAGGTAGAAACTGTCTCTCATGTCTTGTTACGTTGCCGTTTCTAGGGGGAGATACGCTCGGCATTTATCATCCCTGTTACACAAAAATCTCCAAATGGGTCTGAACTTCCATGTCTAAAACTCCTGATAGAAGACAAGGATCCAGAGATCACGCTAAGGGTGGCCAAATTCCCTACGTTTTATGGTGTGACTGCCATAAAACCTAGGGAACAAGCTGTAATACCAAAATGATCAAGGTTTTAAATGAAAATTTTATGTTATATTTTAGTGATTAAGATTTAACTTATATATATTAACTGCTGCTATATCTGTATTGTCCCTGTTATACCCAATTGCAATTGCAATGATTTTTCTGATATTGTAATTTTTCTGATATTTATATTTTTCTGACCGTAATAATAAATTCATTCATTCATTAAGTCAGCAACCCATTAAGCTCATGTAATACTTAGACTTTCTTTCAAATGTATTTAGACTCATCCATACCCTTTATTCAGTTATTTGAAGGTCCCAAGTTAAATTCCTGGCAGTTCCAGTTAATAGGATCTCCAGGTGATAGGAAAGACCCCTGCCTAAGATGCCATGTATGTAGACCATATGGGTCTGAATGGACCGGAGGTCAGAATGAGCAGATTCATATTATGTGTAAAACAAATGTGTTAAATCCACAATATAAAAATTGTCCTCAGTTCAATTTATACATTTTCCCTATTATTTAATCTACCACTTATTACTTCCCTTTTTAAAAGAATTCTTTTAAACATCTGACAATTATTAACAATAATAAGCAGAACTGCTCCAGAAAAAATTACTTTAGGTCATAATATTCTGAAAGAAAATATGACTTAACATAAAATTACAATATTTATCCTTTAAAAAACCCTCAAAACATACTTGCATTTGCTTTCATGGGAGGTAATTATATAAGAGGCAACAATTTCCCCCAGAATTTATTTCTGTATTCACTTGCAATTTTCGATCTTAGATAAGATGTTACTTTCTCCATTATAGCCGAATCCCGAACTTTAGTAAGTCATTCTTTCCAACAAGGGATTAGTGCAAATTTCTAGTTTGGTCTCATGCACAAGGTTTTCTGTAACATTTGTTATTTCCTGTATTTTAGTTTAGTTTAGTTTGTTTTGTTTTGTTCCAGCACTATGACCCCAGTGTGGATGGATGTGCGGATGCAGAATTCGCCTCCACAGTCACTTACGGACTCACTGTTAAGACCGTGTTCATGGAAGACAATCTTACTCAGTTACAAGTGATAGCCAAAGAAGAAGAAAGATAATTCACAATCTAACCTTTAAGTAAAACACAAAAGGCTTTCCTCTACACTGTGTCTTCCCTGACTTTTTTTTTTAAAAAAATATTAAAATACTTTATTTCAGGATCTTAAAATTTACATAATACAAAAGATCTACAGAAAACATGAAAAGAAACTGAAAAACCCAAAGAAAAAACCAAATCTATAAACAATATACATGAACCAGAACTCAAATTCGAACATAGGCCAAACCAAACATACAAAAATCATAATAACCAAACATAATAATCAGGAATAACGTGTATATATATATATATGTACCTACATGCATATATATACTAACTCAAAAAGCTAACTGATTCGCACATTACACATCAGGCATAATGCGGAAAAAAAGAGAAAAGGGGAAGAGAAAAAAAAAACACAGAGGATGGTACAGAAACCAGAAAATCAGGGAGACACAAAAAAAAAGGAAAAAACAAAAACCAAAATACTTCCAATTGTCTGCGTACTGATACCTTGTGTTGTAATTTTATCTTTACTTGTTTTACTCCAACTTTCGCGCCCGGCCACTTCCGGGTAGATTTACCTACTTTAACCTGAAATGTATTGTCCATCTGTACAGATTTTATTTTAAGCAAATCACCAACTCCGATTTTAATCCTTCCTTTGTTAGATATTCCTCTAGTAACTTCCATTCCCTTTGGATTTTTTGATTTGGGGTGTTTCTTATGTAAGCTGTCATCTTTGCTAAATTCATATACTCTATTAATTTATTTTGCCAATCCCATAATGTCGGTATCTTTTCCCCTTTCCATCTCTGTGCTATAAGAGTCCTTGCCGCTACCACCGCGTACAGTAAGATGTTCTTCCTGTCACTGGGTATACCCTCGGGTATCATGCTTAACAGGAACAGCTCTGGGGTCTTTCCAAATGTGCACTTTAGCATCCTCTTTAGCTTCTCATAAATCATATTCCAGAACCCTTGAATTTTTTTTGCACTGCCACCAGCAGTGCATGTACGATCCTACTTGCACATGGCACTTCCAGCACTTATTTGAGCCTTTTTTATAAATCTTTACTAATTTTTCTGGAGTTAGGTGCCACCTATATACCATCTTCAGAATATTTTCCTTTATCGCTGTGCAGGCTGTGAATCTTATACTTTCTGTCCATAATTTCTCCCACTGTGTACAATCAATAACCCTGTCGAAATCCTGTGCCCACTTTACCATAACAACTTTGACTATCTCATCTTTTAAATTCCATTCCAATAAGAATTTATATAATGCTGCCAATTGTCTTCCCCCACCTTCAATTAATATCTCTTGTAATTTTGATCTTTTTTCCTGGAAGCCAATTCCCTTATGTTTCATAAACAAACTTTGAATTTGATTGTACTGCAGCCAGCTTGCACAGTGATTCTTGATTTCCTCATATGATTTCAGAATATATTGGTTGTCTATCACTTTTATCAGGTCTTGATATGTTAACCATCTATCTTTATTTCCTCCCCCCCCCCCAGGGCCGTCATCTCGAGGGGCGATGCCCACCACAGTGTCTTCGGTTCCAACAATTTCCTATACTCCAACCATACTCTAAATATTGAATTTTTAATCACGTGATCTGAAAATTCCTTATAGATCTTTTCATTTTCTTGTAAGAGATAAGCATGCCAGCCAAGAGAGTTCCTGAAACCTTCTAGATCTAATACTTCTCTATTCTCTAATATAATCCATTCTTTTAGCCAGCACAGATTTGCTGCGGCGTAATACAGTTTTAAATCCGGTACACCCCAACCTCCTCTCTCTTTGCTATCTGTTAGAATTTTGAATTGGATTCTAGGTTTCTTTTTGCCCCATATAAATCTACTTAGATCTCGTCTCCAATTATCAAAAATCTCATTTTTCCCAATGATCGGTAACATCTGGAACAAGAATAGGATTTTTGGCAATATCATCATTTTTATAGTCGATATTCTTCCCGTTATTGATAACTGTAAGTTATCCCATTTCTCTAAGTCCCTTCTAATTTCCTTCCACAACCTTCCATAATTTTCCTCGTATAAATTTACATTAGTTTTGGTCACTATTATTCCCAAATACTTTACCTTTTTTACCACCTCCCAACCCGTGGCCAATTCTAATTTTTTCGCTTCATTTTCCCTCATATTTTTAGCAATCATTTTTGTTTTCTCTTTATTGACCCTAAATCCTGCTATCTCTCCATAACTTTCTAATTTTGATTTCAGCTTTCCCACGGAATCTACTGGTTCCTCTAATATTATCAAAATATCGTCCGCAAAGGCCTTAAGTTTGATTTCACTCTTTCTAGCCTTTAATCCTCTAATATCTCTATCATCTTTAATTTCTCCTATCAGGCACTCTATTGATAAAATAAAAAGGAGGGGGGACAAAGGGCATCCCTGCCTCGTTCCCTTTTTGATTTCAAATTCCTCTGTGACTTCGCCGTTTATTATTAATCTTGCTGATTGCTCCTTGTATATCGCATTAATTGCCCTTAAATAATTCCCCTCTATCCCAATCTCCTCCATTGTTTTTTTCATAAATTTCCAGATCAGATTATCAAATGCTTTCTCAGCGTCGAGGAAAATAAAAGCTACTTTTTTACTCGGATTCCAATCCAAAAACTCGATCGCATCCAAAAGTATTCTCATGTTATTACACATTTTTCGCTTGGGCAAAAAACCTTGCTGTTCGACACCCAATATCCTATTCAATACTTTCTTCAGTCTGTCTGCCAGAATCAACGCAAAAATTTTGTAGTCCGAATTTAAAAGGGATATCGGTCTATAATTTCCAACTTCTTCTTTCTTATTATTATCTTTTGGGATTAATACAATGAATGCTTGTTGCCAGGATTTAGGAAATATTCCTTTTTCCAAAATTTCATTAGCAAGTTTTTGATATATCCCAATTATTTCATCCTTAAAAATTTTATAATGTTGACCTGCTAACCCATCCGTCCCGGGAGACTTTCCTTGTTTTAATTTACTAATTACGCCAAATATTTCTTCCTTTAATATTGGGTTGCTTAACTCTTTTTTCTCTTCATCTTTTAATTTGGTCAAATTTAAATTTCTAAAATAATTTTTTAATTTTCTCTCATTTATATCTTCCTCTTTATATAGATTTTTATAATATTTCCAAAAACATTTTTGGATATCTTCCCCTTTTGTCCAATTTTTCTCCCCCTCCCTAATATTTGTGATTAAACTGTTTTCCTGTTTTTTCCTCAATTGCCATGACAGAAGGCGTCCGGCTTTCCCTCCTAATTCGAACTGTCTTTGCTTTGCCCACTTTATCTTCTTTTCGATTTCATCCCCAATCACCATTGACAGACTATTCTGTAATATTTGAATCTGATTTGCTATTTTCGTCTCCTTTGGGGTTTTCCCCAATTCTTTCTCTTTTTCTTCTATTTCCTTTTCTATATTTTTAATTTTTTCCCTTCTCTCTCTGTTAATTCTACTTTTCTGTTGAATATAAAAGCTTTACTCGCCTCCCAAACTGTTGTAATATCCGTGTCCTCCCTCATATTTATTTGAAAAAATTCCGTCAATGATTTTTTCACCTTTGCGACGAACACCTCATCATTTAATAGCCCTTCATCCATTCACCACCTACCCTTCCTTCTTTCTTTCTCTTTCAGACTTACCATCACTGGGTTATGGTCGCTAATTGATTTTGGTAAGATTTCACTCTTTGTTAATTTTAGCATCAGATTTGTTGATAGCCACATCATATCCAGTCTGGCTGCTGACTTTTGAAGACCTGAGTAATGAGTGAATTTCTTTTCCTTAGGATTACTTATTCTCCAACTATCCTTTAGCTCAAATTCATCTATTAAATCCCTAAAGTCTCTTGGTAACTCTCCATTACTCTTTCTCTCTTTATTCGTTCTATCCAGTTTCGCATTCCAGACCCCATTAAAGTCCCCCGTTAATATAATTTCCTCCCCTTCTATTAACTTGCCCATTTGGTCTTTCAACTTTCTGTAAAATCCTGATTTGCAACCGTTAGGTGCATAAATGTTAATCACTATCACATTACCACCTGGCAGGAACAACCTTGTACCTACCATTCTTCCTTCTTCATCCTGGAGGATCTTCTCTGACTTAATATTTCTCCTTACATAAGTGGCTACCCCCCTCTTCTTTTTCTCATCCAGCGCTGTGTGTACCTCTCCCAGCCTTTTATTGTCTAGAACTCTCTTATTTCTACTGGCTACATGCGTTTCTTGAAGGCAGATCACATCCCAAACACCTTTTTTTAGAATGTGTTCTACCTTATTCCTCTTCAGTTTATTATTCAGCCCGTTCACATTCCATGAGATCACCTTTAAATTCATCACTTTAATATCACACTTTAATATTCCAAACTAACCAAAACCAAAGGAAAAAGATATTTACTCTTTACACTTAGTCAAAAATAGGCAAGGATAAAAATAGCAAAGAGACTTACTGTGAGGGACAGGGGATATCGCGAAGTCCCTCCCCTCCTGAGTTCAAGCCCATCCCCGAGCACAGGGGAAAGCAGAGAGAGTTCTGATTCCAGTGGGGAAGCAGGAAGTCGTGTCCGAGGCTCAGGCAAGGTAGCGGAGCCAGGGTCCCAGGTGGGACAGGAAGGGGCAAATAAGGGGGGGAGACCCATCCCCCCAACTCCGGAATTGCACAGAAAGCGGAGAGGAAAGAGGATGGGTCTACCCAGGCTTTTGTGTTGGAGAAAGACGCGCCAAAAGCCATTCGGAGGTTCTGAACCCGACTGAACACATAGCTCCATGTAAATAGCAATGACTTCAGCACTGTAAATACGCAGCACCAATAAAAGAATAAAATGCAGAGCTGTGTAGAGTCGTTACTCTGAAGTAGCCCACTCCGGCCACTGTGACACTTACTATATCGTTAAATTATATCGCTGAGTTCTTCTGATAATTTCTAAACCAAAACCACCCCTTTAAATGTCTACCGATGTCTAGGGTAGAACTTAAACAGCAAAACCAAAAAAAACACAAAAAAAGTAAAGCTTCACAGACTCAAAACATACTCAAAACATAAGGGGGGTATACAACCAAATTCTTGCCCCCTCCCTCTTCTATTGTTCTATTTGTCCTTCTTCAGTATTGTTCTCACCCTCCTCCCCTCCTATTTCGTTCTTAAGCCTTCTACTATACCTCTCCGCCGCTTCAGCTGTTTTTATTGTCTTCCTTCTTTCCTTATAGAAAAAGGTTACACCCTCAGGGTACTCCCAGGTATACCAAATACCCCTCCTCCTCAAAGCATCTGTTAAACTTTTATAATTTTGTCTTTTTAATCTAAATCTTTTCGGGATTTCTTTGTAGATAGCTATCACTTTCCCATCTATCACAAGTTCCTCCTTCTTCTTCTTTTGTAAAATCTTGTCTTTCAGTAATGATGAGTTCATGTGGACCATGCAATCCCGTCAATTTTGTCTTTTTATCCATCCTCACTCTGTAGATTTTGTCCACATCCATCCATAAGTCCTCTTCTTTTACTTTAAGCCACGCAGCCAGTTCCTTCACCAGCCTTTCTTCAATCCGCTCATTTTGGACCTCCGGGACGCCTCTCATTCGGAGAATCAAAGCCCTTTGCCTCATCTCAATTAGTGCTATCTGGTCCTCTAGTTCTTCGCATCTTTTTTTCCAATTCCTTTGATCATCCTCCTCCTTATTTTGCAGCCTTCTCAATTCTTTGGTCTCCTGCACCACTTTCTTGATAGCCTCCTCCTGTTTGTTTACTCTCTGATTTATTTCATTTACCGCTTTATCCAGCTCTTTATTTTTGGTGCTTAGCTCCGCAATTTGTCCAGACATATCTGTAATCATTTTGGAATTCTGTTCTAGTTTGGATTCAACAGATTCCATTTTGGACTCAACCGCGTCTAATTTATCGCACAGGGATTTGTTCATCTCTGAAATAAGTTCTTTAATGTTTGCTAGGGCGTCATTATCAGGAGATGATGATTGTCTCCTCGCTTGGCTTGCTGTTGTCGTTGTTGTCTGGGCTTTGGTTTTGCTCATCTTGCTAGACTTATGACCTCCTGTTCTCGTAGATGCCCTGATGTATTCTCTTTTACTGGGAGTTCCCCTCTAATGGGCTTAAAATAACATAAGTTTCCAGTCACTGGGCAGAGAGTGAAATTCCACGGCTTTGAAGCACAGTTTTTTTGAAGTGAGGGTTCCTCCCTCCTCTAGATGTCGCTCTCAACCTCTTATTCCAACTCCTCACTTCTTTCTTAATGGCAGAGGTGGGTATGTCGTCGCAGCTCACTTCCTTGGAGAAGGGGGAAGTTCACAAACAGGATGAGTCTGCTGAAATTAATCCTCCATCTTTAACAGGCTCCGCTCCAAAGTCAGGGAAATAAAATAAAATAGTCTCCTCCTCCCACACGCCAAACTTGCCTTGCTTTCAATCACGCCTCCACTCGCCTGCTGCCTCCACAATCTTGTGCCAGCACAGGCTTGTTACAGGCTTCGCTAAAATTTCCTCTGCTTGGCAACAACCTGGTGAATGCTTCCCCTTAATTAAATGTTTGTAAAAGTCTGTACAAAATCTCTCCTTTACAAGTATTCTTTCTCAGTACCGCACGGCAACCCTCCGACCTTTCTTCCTGCTTACCGCCTTTCTCTCCTTTCACCTCTCCCGCCTCTGTCGTGTTCTCACCCCCGTTAGCGGGTTTAGCGGACTTTCTCAAACTTCTTCTTCTTCGGTCGAAGTGCCTCAGCGCTTGCTGGTTGAGACCTCAGAAAAAAAGCGTCTTGCCACAGAGCCGCCTGTAAGTTTTGCGCTTCGCTTTTCTCCCCCCCCCTTCCACCAAACTGCGGTGCCGGGAGGGTGGAGTTCCGTCTCACGCGCCGCTTTTTTCCCCCTCCGCGATAGCCCCGTGCTATCGCTCAATCCAAGGGGGGGGAATTTTGACGCTACCCCCCCCTCACGCTTTGCTCTTGGCCGTCGGGAGGTTCTCCAGTTGCGAGACTCCTCCGAACGCGTCTCAACACCAGCGCGCCTTGACCGGAAGTCCTTCCCTGACTTATTTTTATTGCAGTTTTTCTAGATATCCACAGTCCCCAAATGATTTGATAAGACAAATAGATGTCTTATCTTGGCACATTTTCCTGGGCTTCCAGGTTAAGAGTTGGGAGCAAGACACAAATGGGAAAGAGATCAATCTATCAACAGGTTTAGACATAAGGGAAGAACAGGTGGGGAGAAAGCTACCGTACTAAGCACACCTACTTGGGATTCATCCAAAAGCAACATTTTCACTACAGAATATATGTGCCCACAATAGTCCTACCAGAAAGTGAGGGACATTTTAATTCTGCAGCAGTGTAAGGATGCACATGCTCTGTCCTCATCTACCAGTATACAGGCAGTGGCGGAGCTTCATCCTCCAGCACCGGGGGGGGCGGAGGCAGGGGCGGGGCTGGCGCACGTCCCAGGGGCGGGGGGCACTGCCCGCACTCCTCTTCCTCCAAAGGTTAAAGACTATAGGACACTGTTGCATACCAGAACCAACACTGAAGAGGGACATGACTGCAAGGCAAGTAATTGATAAGCCAAGTGAACTCCCTGAAGAGAGAGACAGAACTGTAAGGGGCTCTGTAACCAAAAGGCCAAACAAACAAAATACTTGGTAAGTGATGAGAGTTCTGGACTTTTTCCTGGAGGAATCAAGGAATTACCAGAACCCCCTCAGTTTGGGGGCTCTCAGGGCACATTGAACCCAAAACTAAACCATCATACTGAAGGGAAAGCAGCAAGCAATCTCATAGAGGCAATCTCATAGAACTGTAGAATTGGAAAGAACCCTGAGGTCCACCCCCCCCCTGCAATGCAGGAATCTGCAGCTGTCCCATACGGGGATCAAACCTGCAACCTTGGTGTTATCAGCACCACACACTAACCAACTGAGCTATCCATTCTGTCACTTTCTCCTATGTGATCCTGATCCTCAAATCATTCTTTGATAACTCATGAAATGCACCATGACAATGGAGTTGATGTTTGTACAGCGAGCATTTGTCCACAGTTCCCCCTCCATATAAGAACTGGGGGGGGGGGAAGAGCCACCATGTCCTCCTGAGGCACTTTCAAGGTTAGAGATTCCCAGCTGAAGAAGCAGGGTAGTCTCACTCTCTTCACAGAGTCACACCCAGGTGGCAGAGCTGCCCTTCAGAAACCAAGGGGCATGGGTGCCTCAGTCCCTCAATGGGCTGCTTAGAAGAGGTGGCAGTAACCATGATGAAGAAACTTCCCAACAACAATATGGTTATTTCCAGTCCAGATCAGGCAGGCCGCCCATTACACAGGTGTGCCTGCACAGTCTGGCTTTCCAGCAGCATCCATGCTCTTAGAACAACATGCAACCTGGCCCAGTGACAATTCCAAAAGAGCAAAGGCTCTGCCCTGTTTTGTCAACCCCAGTTATTCCCCCTCTACCACATCCAACTGTCGGTGACTCTTACCTCTGCAGCCAAGTAGTTTCCCGTTGCTAGATGTTTAAATCTGAATAGGCTGTTCCATTGCCCTGCTCCTCCACGGCATGGGTCATGATGCACTACCTGTGGAAGTCGTGCGTGAGATATATTACATAAAGAGAATGCTTGGATACTACCCTTTAGGAGGTAAATATTATTAACTCTCTGAATCCAAGCTAGGGAAAACATCAGAAGCATCACACAGTACCTCTATTTCCCACAGAGCTTTAGAACTAGTTGCAGAAGTGGCTGACTGGCGCAGTGTTGTGCGAAGGAAGATATGTTGCTTCTTCTGATACTCATCACAGGTCAGAAACTTCTCCTGTTCTGCATGGAACAATCTGACAACATCTCCCTGAAGAAACACAAACACAAAAGTGAAGCTTTGCCAAAGTTATCGTAGCAAGAATACTTCTCTGTTAGATTCAAGTGTCTATACCATTTATTTAATGATTAAGGTGTCCATGATGTGTTTGAAACCAAGGTCTTCCCTTCATTATAGTCAAGCATTATAGTTGGTGGGCAGCAAGACAAGAACAGGCCTTTACTGTGGAGGCTCACCTGGCACCTTCATTATTCTTCTACCAGACCTTTAATTTAATTTAATGTAATTTAATTTAACTTAAACAATATATGGGTGCAATTGCTTTTGTTTGTTACTATGTTGTATATTTTTGTCTTTTTATATTGAAACTGCCCTGTGATTCTGGGATGAAGGGCAGTTTAGAAATAATAATTCATTAAAGGGGGAAGAGGAGATGGATGCAGTTTGCTCGCATACTATGCGAAGAAACACAAGCAGCTTGCCTGGTGGATTAGTGCTGCTATTGTGTACCAGGAGAGAGAGGTGTGAGGTAGTTGAGAATTTGGGGTTGTGCCAATGCACTGGCGGAGCCAATCCTGTTCTCATGGTCGTGTGCCCCCAGAGCCCCAACTTCACCACCACCTTCTCCCTCCCTTTCCTCCCTTTTTCCAAAGCAGCAACTGCTACTTGAAGGCTATTGTTGCAGCTCTGTCCCAGCAGGTTAGCTGCTCATGCAACAAAATCACCACTCTTCATGGCTAATGAACAAAAGAAAACAATATGGAACAGATTCATTTTTATTCTATTTAAAACCAATTTCAAACTACATGATTTGTGGTCTCTTGCTCATGTACAAAAAGCAAAAAACAAAAACCCCAATACCCAGTATTACCATTTCAAAAACATCAATATTTTCCTCATTCATACTTACACCTTTGAGTACATCTTCTCTGTAGCAACTATATTTCATGAATAAGGTTATCTTCCAGCTGGTATTGCAGTTGACTGCATTTACCTGTAGTCAAATGCACAGATAACCATAGGTTATGTTGCAGAAGGCCCAGACACTAATGCTTCTGGAGCATTACAATCTGACAAGGCTCATGCTTGCCAATGTCTACTATGATAGCTGTTGTTTTCAAGACAATCACAATTATATTATTCCATTGACACCCCACCGCCCCCAAAAATATGGAATTAAACAATTATCAGTAAATACATGAAGCTTTGTTGGCGGGACCACTTGTCTAGGTTGCTGTTAAAAAGGAAAAGGAAAAAGTAATAGTCAAGCTCACAGAGGATAAGAGAGAATCAGAGAATCATAGAATCATAGAGTTGGAAGAGACCACAAGGGCCATCCAGTCCAACCCCCTGCCAAGCAGGAAACACCATCAAAGCATTCCTGACATATGGCTGTCAAGCCTCTGCTTAAAGACCTCCAAAGAAGGAGACTCCACCACACTCCTTGGCAGCAAATTCCACTGCCGAACAGCTCTTACTGTCAGGAAGTTCTTCCTAATGTTTAGGTGGAATTTTCTTTCTTGTAGTTTGAATCCGTTGCTCCGTGTCCGCTTCTCTGGAGCAGCAGAAAACAACCGTTCTCCCTCCTCTATATGACATCCTTTTATATATTTGAACATGGTTATCATATCACCCCTTAACCTTCTCTTCTCCAGGCTAAACATACCCAGCTCCCTAAGCCGTTCCTCATAAGGCATCGTTTCCAGGCCTTTGACCATTTTGGTTGCCCTCTTCTGGACACGTTCCAGCTTATCAGTATCCTTCTTGAACTGTGGTGCCCAGAACTGGACACAATACTCCAGGTGAGGTCTGACCAGAGCAGAATACAGTGGTACTATTACTTCCCTTGATCTAGATGCTATACTCCTATTGATGCAGCCCAGAATTGCATTGGCTTTTTTAGCTGCTGCATCACACTGCTGACTCATGTCAAGTTTGTGGTCAACCAAAACTCCTAGATCCTTTTCACATGTACTGCTCTCAAGCCAGGTGTCTCCCATCCTGTATTTGTGCCTTTCATTTTTTTTGCCCAAGTGTAGTACTTTACATTTCTCCTTGTTAAAATTCATCTTGTTTGCTTTGGCCCAGTTGTCTAATCTGTTAAGGTCATTCTGAAGTGTGATCCTGTCCTCTGGGGTGTTAGCCACCCCTCCCAATTTGGTGTCATCTGCAAACTTGCTCAGGATTCCCTCAAGCCCATCATCCAAGTCATTGATAAAGATGTTGAACAAGACTGGGCCCAAGACAGAACCCTGTGGCACCCCACTAGTCACTACTCTCCAGGATGAGGAGGAGCCATTGATGAGCACCCTTTGGGTTCGGTCAGTAAGCCAGCTACAAATCCACTGAATGGTAGCATTGTCTAGCCCACATTTTACCAGCTTCTTTACAAGAATACCATGGGGCACTTTGTCAAAGGCCTTGCTGAAATCAAGATAGGCTACATCCACAGCGTTCCCTTCATCTACCAGGCTTGTAATTCTGTCAAAAAATGAGATCAGATTAGTCTGACATGACTTATTTTTCAGGAACCCATGCTGACTTTTAGTGATCACAGAGTTTCTTTCTAGGTGATCACAGACTGTTTGCTTAATGATCTGCTCTAGAATCTTTCCTGGTATTGATGTCAGGCTGACTGGGCGGTAATTGTTTGGGTCCTCTCTTTTCCCCTTTTTGAAAATAGGGACAACATTTGCCCTCCTCCAGTCTGCTGGAACTTCGCCTGTTCTCCAGGAATTTTCAAAGATTATTGCCAGTGGTTCTGAAATCACCTCTGCCAGTTCTTTTAATACTCTTGGATGTAGTTCATCTGGCCCTGGAGACTTGAATACATCTAAACTAGCCAAGTATTCTTGTACTACCTCCTTACTTATTCTGGGCTGTGTTTCCCCTGCTGAATCATCTGCTCCATATTCTTCAGGTCGGGCGTTTTTTTCTTTCTTGGAGAAGACTGAGGCAAAGAAGGCATTGAGGAGTTCTGCCCTTTCTCTGTCCCCTGTATGCATTTCACCATCTTCTCCTCTGAGTGACCCCACTGTTTCCTTGTTTTTCCTTTTGCTACGGACATACCCATAAAAGCCCTTTTTGTTGCTTTTAACCTCTCTGGCGAGCCTGAGTTCATTCTGTGCTTTAGCTTTTCTGACTTTGTCTCTACACGTGCTGGCTATATGTTTGAATTCCTCTCTGGAGATTTCCCCCCTTTTCCATTTTTTGTACATATCCCTTTTAAATCTTAACTCAGTCAAAAGTTCTTTAGATAGCCAGCCTGGCTTCTTTAGGCACCTTCCATGTTTCCGTCTCATTGGTATTGCCTGAAGTTGTGCTTTTAATATCTCCCTTTTAACAAACTCCCAACCATCATGAACTCCCTTCCCTTTTAGTATTACTGTCCATGGGATTTCACCCAGCGTTTCCCTAAGTTTTCTGAAGTCGGCTTTCTTAAAGTCTAGAATTTGGACCTTAGTATGCTTGGTTGCTCCTTTCCGCTGGATAATAAACTCCAGAAGAGCATGGTCACTCCCACCTAATGATCCTGCCACTTCTACCCCACTAACCAAGTCATCACTATTGGTTAGGACCAGATCTAAAATGGCTGATCCTCTTGTTGCTTCTCCCACTTTCTGGACAATGAAGTTGTCTGCAAGGCCAGTGAGGAATCTGTTCGACCTTATGCTCTTGGCTGAGTTTGACATCCAACAAATATCAGGATAGTTGAAATCCCCCATTACTACTATCTCACTTCCTTTGGAATGCTTGGCCATCTGTTCCAGGAAGGCATCATCTGTGTCCTCAGTTTGGCTTGGGGATCTATAGTAAACTCCCACAATGAGATCACTGTTGTTTTTCTCTCCCTTAATTTTGACCCAGATACTCTCAATTTGGCTTTGAAGTTTTAAATCCTGGATCTCTTCACAGGTATACATATCCCTAACATATAAAGCTACTCCTCCTCCTTTCCTGTTTGGTCTATTTCTCTTAAATAGATTGTATCCCTCTATTACTACATTCCAGTCATGAGACTCATCCCACCAGGTTTCAGTGATGCCTATTATGTCATATTTAGTTTGCTGAGGATGGTCTGGAGGCACATGTGATCAGTATCTGGATGGGAGATAACTGGGGAACTCCATCTACACTGCCCTGAGTTCCAGGATGAAAGGTTGGGGTGCAAAACACAATGTGCAAATAAATAGGCAAGTAACAGATAGCTAACCAAAGTCTCAACATGTAAAGGCAGTTTACCTCTGACTACCAATTGTTGAGAACAAACAATAGGAGATGGCGGCCACCTAGACACTCTTGGGACAAAATGCACATTTGTGGGGGGGGGGGGGGAATGCAGCCACTATCTCTATTACCTAGTAAGTCATACACTTTCATATGATTTTTAGAATGTCAGTGCTCTGGTGCCTGTTAAAAAGAAGAAAACATTAGTAAATAAAAACAGCACAGTGTTGTTGAGTGGCAGGAAGCAGCAATGGCATGGGAAAGGTGTAGTTATGGCCTCCTAAAATTTCCTCTTCTGTACAACTATTAAAGGTGCAGAATCCCGAACCTCTTTTGCATGGAGCTACTCTACGTCAGTCTATTAGTTCTAGTTTCCTCTCAGTCTGCTACTGATCCCACACCCTAACTCTACATACCAGAACCACAGGCTAGTTAAATACAGCTCACCTCTTTGCACCCAGGGTTATCCAGAAGTTCGATGTTGCTGGCATGAAGAGGCTGCCCTGCACTGACCGGCATCAGTACAACTTTGTCCCCTACAACAATCTGGAGGACAGAAGTTGGAAAAGGAGTTATATATCGTAATTCAATTTCCTTTCACACGTACGATTATTTTAGTTCCTTCTCCTCTTCCTCCTGTTTAAAGTGAGACCCCATTCATAGGCTTGGTATAATAGCTAACTGCAGGGTGGCCAGATGCAAAAGAGAGCAGAGTTCCTCTACCTTTAACAAAAGGTTCCTGTATCTTTCTACAAAAGCTCAACTTGGCTGAAATTCCCTGTTAAAGGTACAGGAGCCCAGTCCTCCTTTGCCTCTGGCAGCCCTTAGATAAACTATGAAATCTCAGCTTTCAGTTTTCCAAATAAATAAATGTCCTGGGAATTGTAAGAAAGAGTGAGGTTATTAATTTGTTTTTTTCTGGAATGAGCTTTGCAAATTGAGTGGTTGGCTCTTTCATTATTTATTTATTTATTTCCTTTAATTTATGAGTCACCTCCTATGAAACATCTAAAAACAATAAAAACATATATAAAACAATCTCATTTTTTTAAAAAGAATAAATAAATGTATGTATAAAAACAATTTCACATCCAAGATTAATACACCTGAACAAACTGAACAAAAAGTTAACAAAAAAAAATATTCCTCATCCCAATGACAAACTTAGTTGGTCTCTAAGGTGCTGCTGGAAGGATTTTTTAAATTTTGTTTTGACTACGTCAGACCAACACAGCTACCTACCTATAACTAAAAAGTTAACAGTACAATCAAATATGTCCCTACACAGAAGTAAGGCCCACTGAGTTCAACAGGACTTACTCCTGGAGAAGCATATATAGAATTAATTTGGGAGAATATATTATCTCTGGAAATTTAATTTTAAATATATTTTAACAGTTTATAAATAAATAACAATATGTTACTGTGAAAAATGGCCATATATTAAAATCATAGAATGGTTAAAACACACAAACTTCTAAGCGGAGTGGGGGTTCATTCAAAGGCAACTTTTTACTAGTGTCATCCAGAACAGTCCACATTATGACAGCTACCCCCAGATTCTTAAGTCATTTTGGGGGGGGGCACTACAGAAATACAATCACATTGCAATCAGTGGCAAAATTCTGTTGATTTCTAGTGACCTGGACTGCCTCTTTTACCACAGATTTCTGTGATTTTCTATCCAATCTCACTTGCCCAGGCTTTTTTCATTCTTCACATTTTTAGACTGTTGCTTTGCTTTCAGCAGACATGTGCTGCCTTTCAGGACTAACACTCCCAAGGTGCTCACAACAGATGCAACAGTGGATTCTGTACATTTGAATAATTACTCTCTAAAAATGTGTTAAATCTAGTCTGGCACTCATCTGCTCTATTTGTTTTGATTATATTGTTCCATTGCTTTTAAACCTTTATTGACTGATCTGAGACACTGTCAGCTGAAAAGCAGAAAAAGGAATGTCCCAAATAAGGTAAACAGATTGATTGTGGGGATAGTTCCATTGCTAGCTATATCCACTTGCTGGTACGGTATTATATACAATTGGTTCTTGGAAACTTGACCTCTCAAATTGCCTCCCACCTAAAAAGAAAAAGATCATTTGCATTGTATGAATTTCTATACAGGAAGACGAGAAATATCTTAAGATGCAGTGCAGTAAGATTTTACAAGATCTGATCTAATGACATACAGGTGATGGCAAAGTCCACAACAATTCAGTGTACATTTCATCATTTAGAACAATTACACACACAAGCTAGAACCACAAAGTGACTGATATGAATGGTGAACACGAGCCATGCTTTCTTTGGAACGCATGCACAAATGTCTTTGCTCCTTAACTCATTTGCCAAAATTTTGAGAGGAAGCAAAGTTCATACTTTATGTATGGTAGCTCCAGTAGAACTGGCGTAAAGATGCAGATCAGCTGACTAAATTCTGGCAACTGATTGGTTACAGCTTGAGGACGGTCAAGAATACTTATGTAGGTGAGTGACACATTAGCTTTTATTAAATCATGGGGTCACCCAACAAACAATATTGAAGGCTCCTTGCTTCCTAGTACTTCAACACTCACATTGTCCTGCAACTTTAATATCTCTCTGGAGTTTCTGCTCTTTCTCCTCCTAGTTAAGCCATACAGCAGGAGTACCCAGTAATTGGAGATGGATCCCTCATTAGGGTAGAGTCACTCAGTGCAGAGCTCAATGGACGCAAATGGAAGCTTATTCTGATGGGCAGCTAATTAATCCCCTTGGATAGGGGTTATGTCATTCAAGCTGCATTACAAATAAGCCGTTTGCTGTGGTTGTTCCGTCACTTTGGTACTAATGCAATTTGAAAAGAAACAACTCTGAAGCACCTTTGTGAATCAAAGAAGAGTTTGGACAGACCGGCAACAAAGTCTGTAAACAGGAAATTTCAATTTTTCTCTTGCACTCAAGGGAGAATGCCACACTGTTCATTTATTAGACAAATTATTTATTTAGCTGTTTGCGGGCAATTACTGTGAACAATTTTTCTTTACTTAGAATCACACAAGTTCCCTTAACTGTTTGCAAGTTTTATTCTACCTAAACCCCTTAGGATCCACAGAGTCAGAGATTCCAAAGACATCACTGAGCCGGATAAGGAAAGCGTTTAGGAGACGGCACCAAGCAAACATAGGAAGGCAAGAATCATTATGGCAAGGTCAGAAGTCCTCACCATACCTGCAAAGCTCTATAAAGCCTCAAGGAGGGATGGCATCTTGATGTCTTTTCTAGAAGCAAGTAGTAGTTGTTTTTAATTAGCACACTTTTATTAACATTTGAAAGACTATTATCTAACAATATTTGACCAGTTAATTGCCAAGCCTAAGTAAAGTCAGAAATACTGATTTGGAGTCACTATTTTTTCCTGGCATTTTTTTAAAACAAAGATAGAAATAAACACATACATATTTTTAAAGCCAGAACGTCTCCAATAAGAATGTGATGCCCTTTTTTACTTAATGCAAAGTGTCCTTGCATGCCATGCTGCAAAAAAACATTACTTACAGCCATGTAAGCCATGTAAGGTCAGAGAAAACAAACCTGCAGAATTGAATCAATAATTCAAAATTCACTGAAAGTAGAAATCAAGCATAAGAATTTTTTTTAAAGACCCCCCCCCCAAAACCCTCCATGTTAGTGACATTAACTGGTTCCATGTCTGAAGTCAGCAACTACCAACCCTGTGACTGAGTCTAGCCTGGGGTGGCTGCTATCTGGCCACAAAGGGCTTTGCCTTTTCTCACCCATTACCACTGCTGCTGCCTAAAGACAGTGTTTTCAGGGGTGGCACCACAGCCATAGAATGGCTTCCCAGAAAGGTCTGCCTAGTACCTACTCTGTGCTTTTATCCACAGCAGGTGATGAGGTCTTTATTCTCCCAGGTGTTTTAGAATTATTTTAGTACTTCTTAGATCGTTTCACTGCTGCTAACCTTCACTAGTTTTATATTGTGTCATTTTATTTTGCTGTAGATCTGGTGCATTATTCTATTTTATTATTTCAACCATTACTGACAGCCACCCAGAGCTCTATGGCCATTGGGCAGAACAGAAGCCTAGCAAGTAAATAAATACACCTAGGACAAGTTAAAGGGGAACTGTAGGTGACAAGAGGCCTGGTTACCTCGCAAATTGGGTCCTCCCTAACAAGTGGGACCCAGCAATCAGGCCTAGGTGTTGGGGCGGGGACAATTGGAGCAGCCACAACACCCTATTGGTGGTCCCTCTAACAGGGTGCAATTGGGCTAAGGGCATGCCAGTCAAGAGTTAGAGGGACCACTATATATTCCCTGCATGTGACCTTAAAGATCTTCTTTTCAGGTCACAGTGCACCAGAACACAGGTAGGTAGCCGTGTTGGTCTGAGTCGAAGCAAAATAAAAAAATTCCTTCAGTAGCACCTTAAAGACCAACTAAGTTTATATTTTGGTATGAGCTTTCGTGTGCATGCATCTGAAGAAGTGTGCATGCACACGAAAGCTCATACCAAAATATAAACTTAGTTGGTCTTTAAGGTGCTACTGAAGGAATTTTTTTATTTTTCACCAGAACACAGACAGACATACCTGTCTCCGTTGCCAGCCTGAAGGAAAAGCAGTGATCCTCTGTGGAAAGCTCTCTTCAAACGGTGAATCATTCTAATCTTCCCCCTCTATTTATTTGTCCTTTCATTTACTTTCATTGTGTTCAATTTGTAATTCCAATCTTCCATTTTTCTTTTGTTTTTCTTTCATCCTCCCCAACCCTTCCTACCCCCCACCCCCCTTCCCCCTTTGATTTATTGGGGTTCTAGCCCCTTTCGGCGGCTTTGCCCAGTAGCCCCTTCCGGGAGTTTTCTTCTGCGCACTTATCAGCTATCCGATCTTCAGCACGTGTCGGGCTTTCTTTTAGCTGCGTTTGCAGCGCAAAGGCTCCATTTGCCGCCAGGCTCGCTTGCTGCCGCTTCACGCGGCTTGCGGCTAATTTTGCAGCTTCCTTACTGGTACTGAAAGACTCCCTCTCGTGCATAAGATTAATTTGCTGCTGATTATTGCATCAATTGTTTAATTATTGTATTGAGCTTATCAGATGGGAGTCAGTGTGACCGCCATTTGCAGGCCCCACCCTTCTTCCTGGGGTAGCCGATTTAGGTGGGAATGCTATCTTAGGTCTGGCGGCCATCTTGTTTTGGCAGGAAACACCATTTTGTGGTGCAGTCCTCAATTAATTAATTTTCCTTATTGCATTTAAGAATATAATGGCAGTAAAGCGTAATCCAAGCCCACCTCTCCCTGTGCGGCGGACAATACGGACCCCATCTCAGGCCCTTCATTCCACCCCGCCTCCGGCTTTGCCCCAGGCCATTGCTCACCGCCTGCAATCTGTCATGGCTGATGTGGGCTCTGACCCAACGGCGTTGGTCAGACTTCATTCAGAAATGGATTCTTCGGCACAACGTTTTTCTAGCAGGCCACCCGCTTCTCAGCTGGGTCCTTCCACTGCTCCCACTGTATATGAGATCCAGGCCCCTTCCAAGAACTAAGACAGCGAGCAACTGGACCCTTCAGGGGCTTTATTCTCCCAGCTCTAGCAACCTGCTCCCACCTAGAGAAGGGAGCACAGGGGGAGAGTTCAGGCCCTCCTAGAGGAGGCCCATCACCTTCGGCCTAGTCTCACCTGCAGTCTGCTCCCCTGGCCCCCGGTCCTTTAGACCTTCCTGCTGGGCAGCGTGGGAGGGGCAGTTTGGGTTCTGCGCAAAGTTGCTTGCACCCTTCTCTTTCTCATTCTCTGCAGGTTTGCTCCCCCCCCTCAGAGGGAAGTGTTCCATGTCCAATCTTCAGAGGAAGAGTGCCATTGTTGTGCCAAGGGTGCCATTGTCTGGGAGAAAGCGGCATAAGACCAGTCATATAATCATAGAATCATAGAATCATAGAGTTGGAAGAGACCACAAGGGCCATCCAGTCCAACCCCCTGCCAAGCAGGAAACACCATCAAAGCATTCCTGACAGATGGCTGTCAAGCCTCTGCTTAAAGACCTCCAAAGAAGGAGACTCCACCACACTCCTTGGCAGCAAATTCCACTGCCGAACAGCTCTTACTGTCAGGAAGTTCTTCCTAATGTTTAGGTGGAATTTTCTTTCTTGTAGTTTGAATCCGTTGCTCCGTGTCCGCTGCTTGGCAGGGGGTTGGACTGGATGGCCCTTGTGGACTCTTCCAACTCTATGATTCTATGATTCTCTGGAGCAGCAGAAAACAACCTTTCTCCCTCCTTTATATGACATCCTTTTATATATTTGAACATGGTTATCATATCACCCCTTAACCTTCTCTTCTCCAGGCTAAACATACCCAGCTCCCTAAGCCGTTCCTCATAAGGCATCGTTTCCAGGCCTTTGACCATTTTGGTTGCCCTCTTCTGGACACGTTCCAGCTTATCAGTATCCTTCTTGAACTGTGGTGCCCAGAACTGGACACAATACTCCAGGTGAGGTCTGACCAGAGCAGAATACAGTGGTACTATTACTTCCCTTGATCTAGATGCTATACTCCTATTGATGCAGCCCAGAATTGCATTGGCTTTTTTAGCTGCTGCATCACACTGCTGACTCATGTCAAGTTTGTGGTCAACCAAAACTCCTAGATCCTTTTCACATGTACTGCTCTCAAGCCAGGTGTCTCCCATCCTGTATTTGTGCCTTTCATTTTTTTGCCCAAGTGTAGTACTTTACATTTCTCCTTGTTAAAATTCATCTTGTTTGCTTTGGCCCAGTTGTCTAATCTGTTCAGGTCATTCTGAAGTGTGATCCTGTCCTCTGGGGTATTAGCCACCCCTCCCAACTTGGTGTCATCTGCAAACTTGCTCAGGATTCCCTCAAGCCCATCATCCAAGTCATTGATAAAGATGTTGAACAAGACTGGGCCCAAGACAGAACCCTGTGGCACCCCACTAGTCACTACTCTCCAGGATGAGGAGGAGCCATTGATGAGCACCCTTTGGGTTCGGTCAGTAAGCCAGCTACAAATCCACTGAATGGTAGCATTGTCTAGCCCACATTTTAGCAGCTTCTTTACAAGAATATCATGGGGCACCTTGTCAAAGGCCTTGCTGAAATCAAGATAGGCTACATCCCCAGCGTTCCCTTCATCTACCAGGCTTGTAATTCTGTCAAAAAATGAGATCAGATTAGTCTGACATGACTTATTTTTCAGGAACCCATGCTGACTTTTAGTGATCACAGAGTTTCTTTCTAGGTGATCACAGACTGTTTGCTTAATGATCTGCTCTAGAATCTTTCCTGGTATTGATGTCAGGCTGACTGGGCGGTAATTGTTTGGGTCCTCTCTTTTCCCCTTTTTGAAAATAGGGACAACATTTGCCCTCCTCCAGTCTGCTGGAACTTCGCCTGTTCTCCAGGAATTTTCAAAGATTATTGCCAGTGGTTCTGAAATCACCTCTGCCAGTTCTTTTAATACTCTTGGATGTAGTTCATCTGGCCTTGGAGACTTGAATACATCTAAACTAGCCAAGTATTCTTGTACTACCTCCTTACTTATTCTGGGCTGTGTTTCCCCTGCTGAATCATCTGCTCCATATTCTTCAGGTCGGGCGTTTTTTTCTTTCTTGGAGAAGACTGAGGCAAAAAAGGCATTGAGGAGTTCTGCCCTTTCTCTGTCCCCTGTTTGCATTTCACCATCTTCTCCTCTGAGTGACCCCACTGTTTCCTTGTTTTTCCTTTTGCTACGGACATACCCATAAAAGCCCTTTTTGTTGCTTTTAACCTCTCTGGCGAGCCTGAGTTCATTCTGTGCTTTAGCTTTTCTGACTTTGTCTCTACACGTGCTGGCTATATGTTTGAATTCCTCTCTGGAGATTTCCCCCCTTTTCCATTTTTTGTACATATCCCTTTTAAATCTTAACTCAGTCAAAAGTTCTTTAGATAGCCAGCCTGGCTTCTTTAGGCACCTTCCATGTTTCCGTCTCATTGGTATTGCCTGAAGTTGTGCTTTTAATATCTCCCTTTTAACAAACTCCCAACCATCATGAACTCCCTTCCCTTTTAGTATTACTGTCCATGGGATTTCACCCAGCGTTTCCCTAAGTTTTCTGAAGTCGGCTTTCTTAAAGTCTAGAATTTGGACCTTAGTATGCTTGGTTGCTCCTTTCCGCTGGATAATAAACTCCAGAAGAGCATGGTCACTCCCACCTAATGATCCTGCCACTTCTACCCCACTAACCAAGTCATCACTATTGGTTAGGACCAGATCTAAAATGGCTGATCCTATTGTTGCTTCTCCCACTTTCTGGACAATGAAATTGTCTGCAAGGCCAGTGAGGAATCTGTTCGACCTTATGCTCTTGGCTGAGTTTGACATCCAACAAATATCAGGATAGTTGAAATCCCCCATTACTACTATCTCACTTCCTTTGGAATGCTTGGCCATCTGTTCCAGGAAGGCATCATCTGTGTCCTCAGTTTGGCTTGGGGATCTATAGTAAACTCCCACAATGAGATCACTGTTGTTTTTCTCTCCCTTAATTTTGACCCAGATACTCTCAATTTGGCTTTGAAGTTTTAAATCCTGGATCTCCTCACAGGTATACATATCCCTAACATATAAAGCTACTCCTCCTCCTTTCCTGTTTGGTCTATTTCTCTTAAATAGATTGTATCCTTCTATTACTACATTCCAGTCATGAGACTCATCCCACCAGGTTTCAGTGATGCCTATTATGTCATATTTAGTTTGCTGTACCAAGAGCTCAAGTTCATCTTGTTTATTTCCCATGCTCTGTGCATTAGTATACAGACATTGAAGACCGTTGATCATTCCCCCATGTCTCTTATTTAAGGATATTTTCGTCCCACCACTAGGTCTGCATGCTACTTGCTCCATTTGGTCCTTGACATTTGGATGATCATCTTCAGCATTTGATAGACTCCTACCTTCAGGACCACTGTCTCCCTCCACCACATAAGTCAGTTTAAAGCCCTCCTGATGAGGTGTTTGAGTTTCGTGGCAAAAACATTCCTCCCAACTTTTGTGAGGTGCAGTCCATCACTTGCCAGAAGTCCATCTTCAAGAAACTGCAGACCGTGATCTAGGAATCCAAACCGTTCCTGTTTGCACCATTTGCGAAGCCAGTTGTTCACTTCCCCTATTTTCCCCTCTCTCCCTGGGCCATGTCGTTCAACTGGGAGGACAGAAGAGATGACAATTTGTGCATCTAATTGCTTCAACTTCCTGCCCAGAGCCTCATAATCATTTTTGATCTTCTGTAAGCTATGGCTTGCAGTGTCATTGGTTCCCACATGCACCAAAAGGAAGGGGTATTTGTCGGTGGGTTTTATGATTCCTTGCAGCCGTTCTGTTACATCTTTGATCTTGGCCCCAGGTAGACAGCACACCTCTCGAGACATCTTGTCAGGCCCACAAATCACTGCTTCTGTACCCCTCAGTAGGGAATCCCCAATCACCACTACACGCCTCTTCATAGGCTTGGTTGGGATTCTTCTAGTCATTCCAGACGCAGGGCAAAAAGACGCAGAGAAGGGGAAAGCTCCTTCTCAACTGGTACGTCTACTGAGTCCTCGGAGGATGACGACGATGCAGCGCTTGGCCTCTACTGGGGCCATGGAGAAGGGGCTGCAGGCCTGCCCAAGTGGGCGTGGCTGCACAGGGCTAACACTCAAGGAAAAGATACGGCTGCCTCTGGAGTGTGTCTAAGGGATCCCTATGAGAGACACAAAGGTCTCTACCAACACGGTTAAGGATCTTATTCCAGGTGCCCATCTCTCCTCCAGATTGTGCAATAGAATTCTGAATGGGCGTTATGTAGACATTTTTAAGTTGCTCTCCCCCTAGTAAGTGCCCTAGCAAAGACAAGTCATCTGCTTCTGCAAAGGGGAAGACCTCATCTGGCAAGGTCATAAAGACCTTAGGAAAAATGGCTGGATGCCTTCCAGGTGTTTTCTGGCATGGTCTCAGCTGCTTACCTCAAACACAGTTTATACCTTTGGATTTATTTGTCCTTGGTGTGTGGGGCTTATTCGCTGGCTGGCTCTGAAGCTGCCATTACCTATGATGAGACCTCTCGCCATAGAGCAGGGATCCCCAAACTAAGGCCCAGGGGCCGGATGCGGCCCAATCACCTTCTAAATCCGGCCCGCGTCCTTTTATTTAAGATGCATCTCTGGGTTATTTGTGGGGCCTGCCTGATGTTTTTACATGAGTAGAATGTGTCCTTTTATTTAAAATGCATCTCTGGGTTATTTGTCGGGCATAGGAATTCACCCCCCCCCAAATAGTCTGGGGGGGTCTGATGACAGTGGACCGGCCCCCTGCTGAAAAAGTTTGCTGACCCCTGCCATAGAGCATCTAAGATCCCTTCTGCTCGTTGGGATCGTAAAGATCTCAATGCGTGGACAACCTATGTTTCCCCTCATTATGAGTCCAAATCTACCAAGCAGTCAAAGAGCAAGCCAGAGCCCAAGAAGCAGGGCAAGTCTCTAGTTTGCTGGGAGTACAACAAAGGATCCTATCAGCATGCAGGCTGTAAATACCCCCAAGTTTGTAGCAAATGTTCAGGCAGTCATTGTGCCCACCTCCTGTGGAGTTGAACGGCCCTTTCGAGGTGCAGGATGGCTGGCCCTTTTAATGCCCTTCCTTATTCTGACCTGCATCTATCACCTTTAGGTGTGGTGCCTAACAAGGCGCCTGGTGAATACCGCATGATTCATAATTTGTCCTTTCCAAGTAAAAGATGCTATTCCTCCTAAATTGTCTTCAGTCAAATACACTACTTTTAAATTAATCAAGAGTTTTGGAAAAGGTGCATTGTTAGCAAAATGTGACATTGAAGCAGCTTTCCGCTTGCTCCCAGTTCACCCCTTGGATTTCAGATACCTGGGTTTTCAATTTGAGGGCACATTTTATGTAGATAAAGCTATGCCTATGGGCTGCTCTATCTCCTGTGCAGCTTTTGAGGCTTTTAGCACGTTTCTTAGTTGGGCCCATCGGGAGAAGGGGCATGACCCCTTATTTGGATGACTTTCTTTTAAGCTCTGCAGCTGATTCTAATGAATGCTTACTGCTGCTGCAGGCCTTTAATGACCTTACAGCTGAGTTGGCTGTACCCCTGGCTGCTGACAAAACCGAGGGCCCATCAACAAAACTGTCTTATTTGGGTATCCAGTTGGATACTGTGGCGCAGACTTCCGCCTTGCCTGAAAATAAAATGTTGGCTTTACACGAGCTAATTTTAATTTTTCTGCCATGTAAAAAAGTTACCCTGAGGCAGATCCAGTCCCTTTTGGGGCATTTGAATTTTGCCTGCAGAGTAGCGGCTCCAGGCTACCCTTTCTGCGCTCGCTTAGCCAGACTGTCTGCGCTATCCATACCATCGGGTGTGATTAAATGGTGAAGTTAGGGCAGACTTCCAGATGTGGCTCACATTTCTGCAGGATTTCAATGGTGTGTCACTATGGCAAGATGCCTTGAATTTGCAGTTTGATTTCCAGGTCCATTTGGATGCTGCCAGCTTGCTCGGCTTTGGACTCTATTTTAGAGGCCACTGGTGCGCTCAGAGGTGTCCAGGGGCACAGTGGTTATTCGCAATTTAACATTTCTTGAGTTTTTTCCCATAGTAGTGGCAGTGCACATCTGGACCAAGGAGTTCCAGGACTGCCGGGTCTGTTTCTGGACTGATAACCAAGCGGTGGTGAGCGTTTTGGCGGGCAATCATCCTGCTCCAGTCAAGTCTGTGCCCTGCTGCACACTTTTGTGCTGTGCTGCCTCAGGTTTAACATAATCTTTTCTGCCCATTTTGTACCTGGCACTAATAATGACATTGACGATGCCCTATCCCGATTTCAGATGCAGCGCTTCAGATCGTTGGCGCCAGCTGCCCAGCAGTGTCCGGAATATTTCCCACCTCATCTCTGGAGCCTTGGCAAATCATTGTCATGCAGGGAGTAGTGGCATCAATTTCTCCTTCTACCTTGAGGTCTTATAAGAAGGCCTGGATTGACTTTCTTTCCTTTACCGCTCAGCCTACTGGTGGCCCCGTTCCTAATTGTCCCACAACACAACAAGTGTTGCAATATTTGGCTCATTTGCACACTTTGGGGCAAGCGGTCAAGTCCATCCAAATTCAAGCTTCCGCAATTTCCTTTTTTCTGCAAGTCCCTCTACAAAAGGGATCCCTGTGCTAAATTTGTGGTGAAAAAAGCCCTTGAGGGTTGGGGAAGGCTACAGCCTCCCGCCACGCCAGGTAGATGGCCAGTTACTTTTGAAATGCTTTGCAATATGTGCAAGCAGCTGAGGCTTATTTGCTGGTCCACATATGAGGCAAGACTTCTCGCTGCAGCCTTTCCAGTCACATATTTTGGTGCATTGTGTGTGGGCGAGGTGGTACTGGAGGCATCCAAAAACAGGGTTTCCAGGGGTTTACTTTTGCAGGACATCCAAGTGTCCAATGCTGAGCTGGTCCTGACAGTGCGCAATTCAAAAACAGACCAGCTGGGCAGAGGAGCTGTGATGTGGCTGCCTGCCACATTCCAGCCCAGCCCCTGTCTGGTTAAGGATGTCAAGAGATATTTGCTCCTTTGCCCACCTGGGGGTGTTCCCTTTCTCATCCATCAGGATGGGTCATGCTTAAGTCGCCATCAGTTTGCTGCAGTAATGCGCAAAGCAATCGCAGCTTGTGGCCTGACAACCAGCGAATTTGCACCTCATTCCTTTCGCATTGGGGTAGCCACTACGGCTATGCATTTGGGCCTGTCAGTAGAAAGGATCAAGGACCTGGGCCGTTGGAAATCTGAAGCGTAAAAGGGATACATCCGGAAACAGTGCTGAGGTGCACTTGCTAATTGTTTGTTCATCTCCTAGATCCGCCTCCCATGCATATCTGGATTGCGGGCCACAGCATCATCCACTGGGCCAGCAAGAGGGCGGTGGAGTCTGGTTTGGACAGAGGCTCGGCCTTCCTCACCATGTGTGGCTGTCCTGGATATCCAGATGAGGCATGCGTTGGGGGGAGCTTCTTCCAACGTTGCGGGTGAAGGTGTCCGAGATGGCACGCCTGCTGCAATGGTGCTCCAGCTGGGCAAGAACGACCTGCTGGAAGCTCCTGGTCTGTATCTGCGAACCCGCAAGAGTTGCTTGCAGCTCTTCCTGGACTTAAACTTTTCTGGTTGCAACTGCTGCCATGACGCAATTGGAGAGGGGGTCATTGCCCAGCTGCCACCGAGCGGGCCTTGAGGCGCATCCAGAGCGCAGTGGCCAAGAAGTTTTTGTCTCTTGGCAGGATGGCCATCCGTCACCCAGGCATTACCACACGCAATGCATCCCTGTACAGGCAGGACGGGGTCCATTTGTCTGTATCTGGGAACGATTTATGGCTGACCTCCGTGTCAGCGTGGTTAAGGGATTGGTTACAGGAGTGAGTGGTTGGCGGGAGCGCTCACACTCTTTGTGGCTGGCAGATAGGCTCTGGTTCTTGTCAATAGGGGTGGCAGGATTCCTAGCCAACCCTATCCATGGGTATTCCTGTAAAAGGAATCCAAGGACTGATGGTTGGTCTTCCCCGTGCGGGGTTGTGCCCTGAGCCCGAGTTCAGGGCTCATCTGGGGGAGGCGGCAGATACTGCTGCCGGCCTCTGTCCCAGGTGCTCACCCATAGTCTGATTTCCAGTTGCTAACTGGAGTCAGCGCTGTCTGCCCGAGTGCAGGCGCTTGCCAAACCAGAGCCTATGCAACCACACACTTGATTTGTAATCGATAAAGTTGTGGCCTAAATTCTGCCAAAAACCAAACCAAAAATCTGAGTCCTGTCTGAATGTATTTTAGGCCGGGTTAAAGGGTCTCCACACACAAATGAAACAATGGCTGTGCTCTCCCTCCACTTTCAGAGGCAGCATGCCTCCATACAACAGTTGCTGGGAATCACAAGCAAGGGAAGTGCTGTTGCACTCATGACCTCCTTGCAACTTCTCAAGGGCATCTGGATGGGCTTTGTGAGATCAAAATGCTGCATGAGATCGGCCTGTGGTCGGGTGCAGCAGAGCTCTTCAGGTGTTAATAGCCCATTAGGTCTCCCCTTCTTACTTGCTCAGTTCCCTTGAATATGATTTCTGTCCCATACCACCTTTTAGAATAATATCCCAAGATGCCACTGCATCAGGGTTTAAGCACATTGCATTATGGAGCAGAGCAACAAGCGCTGCACAACAAGGGTCATACAAAGTCCTAGAAATACTTTGGATGGGGAGGCGGTAACAGTGCCTATTCCAGCAACTCCCAGAAGCATATTTCATTCACTTACATTGTCACCTTCACTCCTCAATTTCCAAAAGGGCTGGATGTAAAACCAGGACCCCTCATTCCCAGCAGCATCCAGAGAGACCCGCATAGCATTCTTCTCCAATAGGGCTGGCAATCTCTTATTCACCGTAAGGTATTTGTTGCTTTTTATGTGAAGTAGCTGTAAATAAAGTAAAACAAATGAATGTACACATGTGTTCTGGTTGAAGACTGGCCACAACTCAACCCACAATGAGGCCTCCTTTACACCAAAGGATTAATGCTTGTTGTAGCCAGCCAAGAACCACACAGAGGGATTGTCAAACACCTGGTTGGTGACAGTGCAAGCATTCAGCTCAGGAGGTCATGAGATGTGTAGGCCAGATTTACAGCCGTGATATCACAGTTAGCAGCGCAAACATGTTTTTTGAGAGAAATTAGACTTACACATGAAATCACTTCTGACAGTCTGAAAAAACACTATGCTTTAACATATTTCAAGTGGGTTTAACAACCTGTTCTTTGGCAAATCATTGTAACTGGGAATAATTTCAATTATCAAAACATCACCTCAAAACAATCCAACATGGGAGTTTGTATGGTTGAAGGCAAGACAAGATATTCAGCAATCATAAAACAATATGTTCGTTAGGTGGTTAAGTGTAGGACTGAATTCCCACCTGACTTTTTCTTGTCTGGTTAACCATCTCCAGGGGTAGCCAACAAGACGCCCTGCAGACATTGTTGGGAGCAAACTCCCACCATCCCTGTGTTGATTTTTATTTATCTTAAAGTAGTGCATGCTCTAGTTATCTCCCGCTTGGACTAGTGCAATGCACTCTATGTGGGGCTACCTTTGAAGGTGACCCGGAAACTGTGATTAATCCAGAATGTGGAGCTAGACTGGTGACTGGGGGCGGCCGCCAAGACCACATAACATCGGTCCTGAGAGATCTGCATTGGCTCCCAGTAGGTTTCCGAGAACAATTCAAAGTGTTGGTGCTGACCTTTAAAGCCCTAAATGGCCTCGGTCCTGTATACCTGAAGGAACATCTCCACCCCCATCGTTCAGCCCGAACACTGAGATCCAGTGCCGAGGGACTTCTGGCGGTTCCCTCATGGCAAGAAGTGAGGTTACAGGGAACCAGACAGAGGGCCTTCTCAGTAGTGGTGCCCTCCCATCAAATATAAAGGAAATAAGCAGCTATCCTATTTTTAAAAGACATCTGAAGGCAGCCCTGTTTAGGGAAGTTTTTAATATTTAATGCTGTATTGTTTTTAACACTCAATTGGGAGACACCCAGAGTGGCTGGGGAAACTCAGCCAGATGGGCAGGGTATAAATAATAAATTACTATTACTCAGGAACCAGGTTGGTTTCAGAGGTGTATGTTTGCAGGTTGACCTACTTAGCTGCACACCTGTGGTCTCTCGACTTTTTGCCTAAGTAAAAGGGGAGTTACTTACTGCACTAGGTGCAGAAAGGGATGTGATAGGATAATTGGTTAATTGAAACTGTATTTAATTTGATCAAATGTATTGTAAAGGCTTGCAGCGTTTGGCTGTTATATTTTTGAAAATAAAACTAAGAAAATATATTATGGACAGCTTTTTATTTCTACGCTCCATTCGCTGTGCACACTCTGTGTTGTTGAAGAAGTTCAACAACACCCTGGTCATTGGCTGAGACTGATGGGAGTCCCACAACATCTGCAACATCAACATCAGGTTGAGGAAGCCTGCTCTAGGCAATGTAATCACAGCTCATGCTTACTGATTTCACACATCAAAAAATCTGCTGTGGAACTCCCACTGCAGAGCTGATTGGTAGGGCATGGAGGTATGTAATCTTTTCACACTCCATGCCATTTCTGATATATTTAAACTCCTGCTCACCTTGAGGTTTTGAGAAATTGACAGTCTAGTTTTCAAAGGCTCACCTGTATGACGTTGCTGTACTTCACAATTTCACCCAGCAGTTTCCTGTTCTCACATTCATTCTGCTTTTGTTCCAGTTCTGCGGCATGCTGCAAAATAATCACGGTTTCTTGGAGTTTTTGTTTCATTTTTGTAGTTTAAGTCAAAAACTGTTACATGAGCTCAACCTATCAACCTTTAGTACTGGAGTGTGTGGGGAATTTTTTTCAGATGGAGCACAGATGGTATAAATAATAAAAGTATTATTATTATTATTATTATTATTATTATTATTATTATGGGCAACCCTTCTGGGAGGCACATGCTAAATGTGGGTGGAGTGAAAGGCAGAAGACAGGTAGGGCCAGATGCAAAGATAGGGAGAACAACACATAGAACTCTTACTTTCGGCCCCATCTGCACTATCCATTTAAAGGACTGTGATACTACTTTAAACCATCATGGATTCCCCTAAAGCATCTTGGGAACTGCAGTTTATAAGGGGCTGAGAGACACTTATTTTCCTCACAGAGCTACACTTCTCAGAGTTCCCTGGGGAGAGAGATCAATTGTTGAACCACTCTGGGAATTGTAGCTATGGGAGATGATGAAAGGCAAGGCAGTGGAGGGGGGAGCTGGGATGGGGCAAACACATTGGCAGATCCAATCCCGCACTCCTACTGATGTGCTTGCACCAGACCAACCTCCCAGCCACCTCACCCATCTCCCTCCTAGTTTGCAATAGCAACCCACCTGCCAGGGAACTAGCAGAGGGACTCCGCCACACCCAGTGAGCCACCTCTGGGAGTAAGAAGGGAGAGAGCATAGTCCTTAGATGAAACAAAACAGGGCAGTTTTGAGTCATCTAAATTTGCTGTTTCTCAGCCCAGTGGAATTACCAGCTGGGATAAAGTAATTTTAGCTTTGCTGCTGAAGAGCTAACAGCTGTCCATCATGGCACAAACCAACAGCTGCATTAAAAGGCAAAGAAGCCTGGGAGCTCAGGGGCTACTCACTTGCAGCTTCTTCAGCAATGCGGCTTCCGTGTGGTTCCCTTGTTTTGCTTGCTTGGCTTTCCAGTATTGTTTCTGTGCAGAGTATCGGTTCATAGGGCAGACCTTAAAAAGGCAGTCTGAAGACAAGAAAACAAAATCACGTTTGTTTCTTCTTTCCTTGCAGCAGTCAGCTACGAGATTCTGCAGATGTTTTTGATTAGAAAAAATCCTCCAAATTTCAGTTGTGGGGAATGACAAGCAGGAGAGTGCTGTTGCGCTCATGTCCTGCCTGTGGGTTTCAAACCAGCATTCTGCTTGGCTGCTGTGAGAAGAGAAAGTTGTGCTAGATGTGCCTTTGGTGTGTTTGCATACAGAATGCCTTCAGTATTGATTAACACAGCCAAGCCTCAGATCCTGGAGCATCTGAATAGCCTTTAAGAATAAGGCTTCTGAATTCGGCTCAAGACCACAATACCTCAAGGACCGCCTCTTCCCATATGAACCTACCCGGACCCTGAGATCATCATCTGAGGCCCTCCTTGAAAGGTTCAGGGGGTGGCAAAACGAGAGCGGAGCCTTCTCTGCAGTGGCTCCCCATCTGTGGAATGCTCTCCCCAGAGAAGTTCGCCTGGCGCCTTCACCATACACCTTTAGGCAAGAGGCAAAAACATTCCTTTTCAACCAGGCCTTTGCCTGACTTGATCTACATCCTATAACCTTTGTAAAAATGCTGGCTCTTGGGGAGGGTACTTGGGTTGTTGGTTTCGTTTTGGTTTTATGTATTTTATATTTTATGTAAACAGCCCTGAGACCTTCGGGTGTAGGGTGGTGTAAAGGTAAAGGTAAAGGGACCCCTGACCAACTCCGACTCTGGGGTTGCGGTGCTCATCTCGCGTTATTGGCCGAGGGAGCCGGCGTACAGCTTCTGGGTCATGTGGCCAGCATGACAAAGCCGCTTCTAGCGAACCAGAGCAGCACACAGAAACGCCGTTTACCTTCCCGCTGTAGCGGTACCTATTTATCTACTTGCACTGCATGCTTTCGAACTGCAAGGTTGGCAGGAGCTGGGACCAAGCAACGGGAGCTCACCCCATTGCAGGGATTCGAACTGCTAACCTTCTGATCGGCAAGCCCTAGGCTCAGTGGTTTAACCCACAGTGCCACCTGCGTCCCATATAGAAATTAAATAAATTGTGGTGTTGATTTAGAAAATGGCGTGGCATACCCGATCCTCTAGAGTTTAGAAAACGCATTGCAGGCAGGCCAGCAAAGTGACAGGTCAGGAGGTAAAGACACAGGTCAGTTGTACTGGATGGGACATGGTGGATCTGGGAAGATCGGGTTAGATCTGGTTGGTGCAGGTCTGGCAGGAGAAGACCAGGATGGGTCAAACCTGGGTCAAGAGAAGAACAATGGGAAACAGGAAGGGTTCTGGAAAAGTACCAGGAGTCACAAGATGGAGAGGAGGGGGGTGTTTAAAGAGCAGGCATGTGACAGGTACATGCTGAAGGGGATGTGAGGCTCACCACTTCCCTCATGGCCGAAATTTTGGGTGTTGGCAGGAAGTGACATGTACCAAAACATTACTATACATGAGGTATGCTCCTGTCATTGGTTGGAAGTTACATTATGAGTTAATCATTAGCTGTCAAAGTTGCTATCAATAAAGACAGGGTTGCCTTTTGGAACTCAACCTTGTCTCCCATCTTGTTACTGGCCACCCATTGCAACAATAAATAATAAATACTACTATCCCTTCTTCTTCTTCTTCTTCTTCTTCTTCTTCTTCTTCTTCTTCTTCTTCTTCTTCTTCTTCTTCTTCTTTTTGGTCTCATATTCACCGGGTGTAAAAAATAGTAAACAATAAAAGCTGATTTTCACAGACCTCTGCTCATGGGCCACTCTAGAGCAAGAAAAGCTAACAGCTCAAGAAATTTAGTGCTTTTTCATCCAGTCCGTCCTAGATTTTCTGCGGAAGTGATGAACCAGCAAAATGCAAGGAAATGTGTGGTGTAATTCAAACCATAAGGTCCTGCCTTTGTAACTTATCCCAGCACTATCAAAAAAAAAGCTCCAATAGACAAGTGGGGAAGATTCAAGAACAGCACGTGAAGACATTGGAAAACTCCAAACAGGCTTTAGAAGGCACAGCACAGCTCATTTTATCATATGTGGTGGACATGCCCTAAGATAAAAGGCTTCTGGGAAATGATTTATAATGAAATGAAAAAGATAAACAAAAATACATTCTTGAAAAAACCGGAGGCCTTTCTACTCGGAATAGTGGGGGAAGAAATCCCCAAAAATGATGTTAACTTCTTTATGTATGCCACCACAGCTGCGAGGATTTTAATTGCAAAATATTGGAAAAAAGAGGAATTGCCTTCTTTACAGGAATGGCAAATGAAAATGCTGGACTTTATGGAATTGGCAGAACTGACAGGAAGACTCCGAGATCAAGCGAGTGAAAGAGTAGAGGAAGATTGGAGAAAATTTAAAAAATATTTAGGGAATTATTTTTGAAAGTAGAAAGTGTGAACATCTAGGGAATTACAGAAGTTAAGGCAATAGGGAGAAAAGATGAGTTTATAACGTGGAAAATTGATATTTAGATATAAAGATGAGAATAAGAAGAATTAAAGGGACTATTATGAATGAAATGAAAGTAAAAGTGATGAAATAGAAACTGCTACAGATGTATTTTAAAAGAAAATCAGATAGTGGGGAACTGGGGAAGCTAAAAAGACAATGATTTAAAAACGTTGATTAAAGATGACATGTTTTTGTTTTGTTTTATTTGTATTGATGTATTTTTGTATTTTTTTGTTTTTTTTGTTGTTTTATTATGTGTTTGATGTTTATATGTTATAAAATGTTCAATAAAAAATATTTTAAAAAAAATAGAAGGCACAGCACATGGAACAATTCCTGCCACTCCCCAGAGGAGGAAGAGACATGTGGTGGTGATAGACGACTCCCTGAGGGGAACAGAGGCAGTAGTGTGCGGAGGAAACAGGATGTCACAGGAGCTGTGCTGTCTTCCGGGTGCACAGATTCACAATGTGAGGTAGAAATTGCCAAGTCTTATAAAGCCTACTGACCACTCCCCCCTCCTTCTGATTCATGTGGATACAAATAATACTGCCACACACAGCCTGCAACACATAGCAAGGACTATGAGACACTGGGCAGGGAGCTGAAGAGACTTGGGTCACTGGTAGTCTTTTCATCACTCCTTCCTGTTGAAGGTCGTGGCCAAGAAAGAGAGAAGAAAATACTATGGCTGTGCAGGTGGTGTCATCAGGAAGGATTTGGCTTCTTGGACCATGGTCTCTGCTCCTTGAAGAAGGACTTCTGGCGAAAGATGGGCTGCACCTCACAGCAGTTGGCAAGAATGTCTTTGCTAAAAGTCTGGAGAATCTGATCAGGAGAGTTTTAAACTAGATCTTGAGGAGGAGGGAGGGAGACAACATTGCAAACAACAGAAGAGCACCTGGCACTGGGGATAAGAGCTTAATTGATGCACAGGAAACTGAGGCAGGGCTCCAGAAACCTGCTAAAGGGCAATAAACTACAAGAAGGAAGCAGCTGGAGGGAATGGAATGCCTTGTGGTTTCAGTTGTCTCTCACAAATGCACAGAGTGTGGGAAACAAGCAAGATGAATTGGAGCTTTTAGTACAGGGTGGCAAATACAGCCTGGTGGGACGAGACTCATGGCTGGAATATAGGAATTGAG
The DNA here is from genome assembly GCF_965207765.1 of Zootoca vivipara. NCBI lineage: Eukaryota > Metazoa > Chordata > Lepidosauria > Squamata > Lacertidae > Zootoca > Zootoca vivipara. The sequence goes on from NC_142592.1 coordinate 2,689,248, forward strand.
GGGTATAACCTGTTCAAAAGGAATAGACCAAACAGGAAGGGAGGAGTAGCAGCATTATATGTAAATAATGTGTACACTTGTGAAGAAATCCATGACCTGGAGCATGAAAAGCAGATTGAGAGTATATGGGTAAAAACTGTAGGAGAGAGAAATGACAGTGACCTTATAGTGGGAGTCTGCTATAGACTGCCAAGCCAGACTGAAAAGTTGGAGGATGCCCTACTACGGCAGGTAGTACCCTAAACATTCAAAAAGAAGAGATATATTAGTCACGGGGGACTTCAACTTCCCCGATATCAAACTCAAACTCTGCCAAGAATGTAAGGTCTGGCAAATTCCTCCATTGCCAGAGGGTGGAAGAAACAACCAGGAGATCACCCATCTTGGACCTGATCCTCACCAATAGGGAGGAACTGACCAATGAAGTGGCAGCACTTGGAAACTTGGGCGGAAGTGATCAGGTTCTCCTGGGTTTCACAATACAGAGGCAAGGGGAAACTGAACATACTTGGAAACATACTCTGGACAATAAGAAGATAAATTTCAAAAAGCATAAGGAGCTACTGGGTGTGATCCTGTGGTCAGAAATACTCAAAGAGAAGGGAGCAAAAAGGATTGGAGTTTCTTAAAGGTGAAACATTGAAGGCCCAAATAATAATAATAATAATAATAATAATAATAATAATAATAATAATAATAATTTATTATTTATACCCCAGCCACTCTGGGCGGCTTCCAACAGAAAAATGAAATAAAATAATCTATTAAACATTAAAAGCCTCCCTAAACAGGGCTGCCTTCAAATACAGACACCAACAAGAAAGAAAAGTGGAGAGCATCTAAGGCAGGCATCCCCAAACTTCGGCCCTCCAGATGTTTTGGACAACAATTCCCATCATCCCTGACCACTGGTCATGTTAGCTAGGGATCATGGGAGTTGTAGGCCAAAACATCTGGAGGGCCGCAGTTTGGGGATGCCTGATCTAAGGAGACCAGTGTGGCTGCTAAGGAGCATACAGATGAGCTGAGAGTTATGAAGGACATGTATAAGAAATGGAAGAAAGGGAAAATCACAAAGGAGGAGTATACACGAGTAGCCAACAGTTGCAGGAGGAAGGTCAGGCTGACTAAAGCTCAGAATGAGCTCAGGCTTGCAAGAGAGGTTAAAATTAATTTTAAAAGGTTTATTCGGCTATGTCCCAAGTAAGAGGAAGAACAAGCAAGTGGCAGGTCCTCTGTGTGGAGAAGCTGGAGAAATGCTATTGAGTGACAGAGAAAAGGCAGAACTACTCAACACCTACTTTGCCTCTATCTTCACCCAAAAAGAAAACAAGGCCCAACCTGGTGATAACAAAGTGAATGATGTAAGGAGGGAGCTGCAGCCCAATTTAGGAAAGAGGTGGTAAATGAATTCAAATCTCCAGGGCCTGACAAGCTGCATCCCAGAGATTTCTCCATCCAGGCAAGCAAGAGGCATTATTACAGTTCAAGGACAAATTCCAGCCACGCAAAAGCACCTGAAGAGGACATAGAGCAGGAGATAGTTTTGAGGCCTCAGACAGAGTGTAATGGACTGGCTGAATGCATAGAAGTAGTCTGAAATGGAAGCTCAGAGCCTGGGCATTGGTGGCGGGATGACAATGAGTGGTCAGAGGGCAAAAAGAGGTCAGACTGGGAGTAGGAAGTGTTGGAAGCTGAAGAGACCACAGGGTTTGGTGAGCAGGAAGAAGCTGTGGCAGAGAGCTGTTCAGAATCAGAGGCTGGAGATGAGAGGGGCCCAAGAGACAAATATGAGACAGGCTGCTGAAGAAGCCTGGGGTTCTCCCCTTCCTGTTGTGACCAGCTCAGCTCCCCTCTGGTCTCCCAGAACACACATTGAAATGAAGAGGGAATACAAAAAGAGACAACAAAGGAGTATCTGGTTGCTGGGGAAGGACCCAAGGGAGGAAAAGCAAATATACAACCTGCTCCTGTTAGGCAAAGATCAGAAGACAACCCGGACAGTCGCCAGATTCTGTGTTCAGATCTGCAGACAGAGACCTTCCCCTGAGCCAAACTAGTTCGTTTGAAAGTCCCTAAACCTGGTTCCCCGAGCGACCCAGGGCCAGTACTCTGCGGCAGCTTATCTTAAAGTTTTAAGTATCTTTACGCTCACTGTATTTATAAACATTAATTTTATCGTTGAACAAAGTTTTATATGTATGTTTTGTCCTTTGGGATTGTTCCCCCAAACGTGTTTTAAAAGCTGGTCTCCGACCGTAATAAACTATTCAAACATACACGAGGGCATTTCCCTCACCATGCCACACCCTCTTGCCAACATACACAAGTGACTCCAATGTCAATTTCTAAGGTGACGGTTAGAGTTAGTTTTAATGGAAAACAGAACTTGGAGACAGAACTTTGGATAAGGAGCTTGTCGCTCTGGGAAATTAAACAGAAAAGGAAAAGGAACGCATTTCCTCACAACTTCCCTGTGCCTTGGCAAACAATTCAGCTGACATCAAAGATTAATCTGAGGCAGGTGATTTGGAATTTGGCATGTATTAAGTTCTACTGTAGCCAAAAGCAATTGACAAGTTCAGCTTTGTTTAATGGATAAATCAAAAACACCATGTTGAGCTACAAAACAAAAACATGAGTGTCAGTGCCCATCTTAGAAACAAAAGGGCAGCCATGCACAAAACAACAGGGAAGGTGCGCAGCCTGGGAGTCATTTTGGACTCACAGCTATTCATGGAGGCGCAGGTCAATTCTGTGTCCAGGGCAGCTGTTTATCAGCTCCATCGAGTACGCAGGCTGAGACCCTCCCTGCCCGCAGACTGTCTCCCGCTTGGACTACTGCCATGCGCTCTATATGGGGCTACCTTTGAAGGTGACCCGGAAACTGCAACTAATCCAGAATGTGGCAGCTAGACTGGTGACTGGGAGTGGCCACCAAGACCACATAACACCAGTCTTGAAAGACCTACATTGTCTCCCAATTCAAAGTGTTGGTGCTGACCGTTACAGACCTTAAACGGCCTTGGCCCCTTATACCTTATATCTCCATCCCCATCGTTCAGCCTGGACACTGAGGCCCAGCGCTGAGGATCTTCTGGTGGTTCCCTCACTGGGAGAAGTGAAGTTACAGGGAACCAGGCAGAGGGCCTTCTCACTATGGCATCTGCCCTGTGGAACACCCTTTCATGTTTAGGGAAGTTTTTAATGTCTGATGTTTTATTGCATTTTTAATATTTTGATGGAAGCTGCTCAGAGTGGCTGGGGAAACCCACCCAGATGGGCAGGGTATAGATAAGTATGTTGTTGTTGTTGTTGTTGTTGTTGTTGTTGTTAGACAATTCCAATTATCTGCTCTCGGCTTTACGGAACAGGCTCAGCTCAGTGGCAGAAGGTCCCAGGTTTAAAAGCATCTCCAAGTAGGATAGAGTGTCACCTGCCTGAAACCATGCTAATCAGTGTAGACAATACAGAACTAAATGCACCAGTGGTCTGACTTTCCATGCTCTTAGGCTCCCATTGCCTTTGCAGCTCAGCATCCATCTTAGAGCCATAAGGATGATCTTTGGTCATTAGTAGGCTTGATGGCACATCTTGAAATGAAACTCAACCTGCACAGGGGCCAGGATGAAGGACAGAGGAGCTGCTGAAACCTCCTCCCACCTGCTAATTTTGACACTGAATCAGCCTGTTTCCTGCCATGTCTCATCCAAATGGACTTCCACCTGATCTGCCAGCCAGGAGGAAAGCAGCTAGGGAAAGGGCAAACATTCAGCATCCTGCTTCCACCTGCTCTTCTTTTAAAAACCTCTGGTTTTATAAGTGTTCAATACATCTAACACACAAGCCCACCACCTTAACATCTAGTCAGGACCTATCACAGGACCTAACTGTAGCCTGTAAGTTTACCCACACTGTGTGCTTTAAGCTTGTTGTGTATATCTATATATATAAAAATGTAGGCATTGCGCATGCGGATGAAACAGCCTTTCTCCATTACCGCTGAAACAAAATTGGGCAGAACGTACCTTGCCCATCAGGGAGGGATCTGGCATAAAAATATATATCAAAAAACCACACCTTTCACACCTAAAATAATGATTAAACACAAAAAGTGGCACCCAAATTAGACATCACCACCAGAAGCTCGGAAGACTCCAGCAGCCGCGCCACAAGATGACATCACAAAATTCCACAGCAACCAACTGAAAACAGTCCTTTTGCAGCAACAAGGCCCAGCTTTTTCAATAGGCCGCAGCATTGCCAAGCAGGGAAAAACAAACAGAATAGGGCCTTTCACAATGGGGGAGGGGCACAGGGATGAGGCACAACAAAGGGGGGGAACACATAGCCATGGGGGGGAGGACCCTGAGTCAGCCAAAGCAGTGGGGGGTGGGTTGGGATAGGGGAAACTGAGTAGGCCGACTGCCAAAACGGCCATTCCACCTCCAAAGCCCAAGCCCAAAGCCTCCCCCGGCCACTGCAGCATTAGGCAGTTATTCATCATTTCCCCTAACAGGCACTTGGGGGCGCGGTGAGGGGTTTTTGCTTTTGAATTTAGTGGGCGTTGTGTCACATGCGGGGCTACGGTGGCCATTTTAAGTAAGGGCAGTCGTGCCCCTTTTAACCTAGGCTTTATACTATGATTGATTGCCAGCCTCTGCGTCTTTTAAAATAAAAATAAAAACATGCACTTTGTCTCCCCAGTTTAAGTCCTCAAACCAACACCACATCCTACATTCAAAACACCTACTCCAAAATTAGAAAATCCAAATAGCCAAAACAAACAAACAAAACACACAACAACGCCCAAATCATACAATACCCACCAAAATAAATGACAACCCCCAAAATAAAATTAAACAATAGTAACTTCTGCTTCTCATGTTCTTATTTTTTAAAAAATTAATCTCTATATATGCATGCGCAGTAGCAAATGTATGGAGATACAGGGGGGAGGGGACAACACTCCCCAGGGACAACAGAGGGCTCAGACAAAAGTAAATACTGGGAAATAGAACCCAGAAACTGACAGTTCCTTCTCCAAGGGTGGGGGCCAATGTAGGAAGATACCAGGAGGAGGGGCCAACACTCCCCAGGGACAACAGAGGGATCAGACAAAAGTGCATGCTGGGAAACAGAGCCCAAAGGCTGACAGTTCCTTCTTCAAGGCTGGGGGCCAAGGTATGGAGAAACAGGGGAAGGGGCCAACACTCCCCAGAGACAACAGAGGGCTCAGACGGGGGTGGGTGGGGGGAGGAGGGGGCTTGATAGCTCATGAGTCAGGACAGGGTGGGGCCAGTCACAGGGATGTGCCGGAGGGGTGGGGGGAGAAGGGGACTTGATAGCTCATGGGTCGGGACAGAGTGGGGGCAGTCACAGGGATGAATGGGCAGGATAAGTCATATGTTCCTGAGACTTCCGGTCTGGCGCCATCACCGCTCGGCGCGGGTTCCTTGATCTCCGAGGTCCCTAGTGCTGCTGAGGAGGGGTGAACCGCGCGGGCGACACGGTCACCCAGAGAAAATCCCAGATTTGGCTTTCTGGGAACGTGGAGATCCGGCAGAGCTTCACAAAGTCCCGGTTGTTGCCCAGTAAGCTCTTTTTCAGAGCGCCGTGAGCAGACAGACGAAGCATCGGATCCATTCGCTACCTCAGCGGCGTGAAGCCCCAAGCCGGCGATCGTGGAGCGTCAGATACCTCAAAAGACGAATTGGGCCGTGAGTAAACTTTGGAATTTGGCAAAGATTGGATTTGGCCAGGAAAGGGGAGTAAAAAATAGGGAACGGAGGTCGCGCCCCCCTGTAACGAAAGAACTGGGAAACAGCTACATTGCCTTTTAGCGTAAAATATATAAACAACGAAATCCCCTTTAAGCAGACTGCAAAGCTCTGTCCTTGGCAGCAGAACCAAGGGAAAGAGACTTGATTTTGTATTTGTGATTCTGCAAACAATGATGGGAGAAGGAAAAACCTCCCTATAAACCGGGAACGGCTCCCAGGAAGCCGCGACCAGCCGCCATTACGTCGCAACAAAGTGGCAGTGGGAAGGATACATTTATTTGACTGAACTGTCTACATCTCCGATTTAAACGTGGAGTTAATTGAAAATTTGCAAAGATTTGGAGGAATCAATCTGAACAATCCGTACAATTTTTTAAATAAGGACAAGGATCAGCTCAGACTTTATTTTGGATTCTATATAGAAAGGAAAATAAGAAACGACACCATCTTGGAAAAAGATCCCATGCCAGGCTTGTAATATGACACGACAAAGGATTCAGCTAGACAAAGCAGAGAGTCAGCGACTCGATAAGAACTATATACAGCAGCTGCTGGAATTGGCTCAAGAAATATTACGTGACCTTCGCAAGAACAAAGAACCCGACTTAGAGGAAAACTCTCCACCATTAGAAGAAACGTCGAAGCCACAAGCAAAAGACACGGGACTCAAAAACTCTAAATCATTAGAACAAATCCAGGAGGAGCGAAGAAATTGGAACCTGTGGCAACCGGTGAGAGAGGGAACACAGGACATAGATTTAAAACAACGAGCTCTGGAAGAGGAGATTTGGGATCAGGTTCTCCTAGTGAGAGGGGGAGAACCTGCCCCAAACAGAGACTACGATGCTTGGGCTAAAGATTTGGAGGGGGTTTGGAAGGGTGCTTCCCTAGTGGGAGAAGGGAAGCACGATCCAAACCGTGAACAAGTGGAGGGATTGAAGAATGTAAAAAATGAAAACTGGCATGGGGCAAGTGTAAAAGACTGTGCACAACAGAAACAGAATGGGAGGGTGGGAGAACAGCAGGGATTGGAGCAGACAAGAGTTGGTGTAGGTTGAAAGATTTAGGAATTTCAAATGATGGACGGATTAAAAAGGTCTGAACTGGAATACTGTAAGGGACTGGTCGGATTCCAAGGGAAACGTTTTCCGGGGGAGGGAGGGGTGGTCTAGATGGGATTTTGTTTATTTTAATTTTCTTTAGAGTAGTAGAATTGGCATATAGAGGGGTACTTAAGGGGGGAAATAGAAGCTAATAGGGTTTAACTAGTGTTAGATATGTGCAGGTATGATTCTTTTTTATTTGGAGTATTATAGAATTTAGGATTTGGATATGTAATATTAGATGAGGTTTGTGTGTTTGTTTGTTTTTTGCATATTATGAAAGCTGTCGGAATGGGGTTTAGAGCAGATTCGGGAAAGGGAGGGCGGGGAAGTCGAGAAGTTATAACCAAGTAATAAGATTGTTATGAGAATATTTGTTTCTGTATTTCTGTATTTATATATTTCTTTTTCTTTTTCTTTTTGCCTTGTTTATTTTTTTCTTTTTTCTTTTTATGTTTTGTATTTTTGCGTTTTTGTTGTTTGAAAAATCATCAATAAATATATATATATATTTTTTTAAAAAAGTCATATGTTCCTGCAGAGTGGGGGGAATCACAGAAAAGAACCACAGCAACGCGTGGCCGGGCCAGCTAGTGTTATAATACAACTTTTCAAAGCACAAGTGCAGTACTGGTACACACTGCAGAAATCTCCTGAGTCACCTAGCTCCCTGTAGCATCTATCAACGTATCAGTCTGATATGCCACTTAACTTTATGCTGCACCACCACATTTGACGTCAATTTCACTTTGAGATGGGAATGTGGAAGAGGGTTATCAGCCAATAATGTCAAAACGAAATAAAAAAAAATCCTTCCAGTAGCACCTTAGAGACCAACTAAGTTTCTCATAGGTATGAGCTTTCGTGTGCATGCACGCACACGAAAGCTCATACCTATGACAATAGTTGGTCTCTAAGGTGCTACTGGAAGGATTTTTTTATTTTGGTCTGACTACATCAGACCAACACGGCTACCTACCTGTAACTAGCCAATAATGTGTTATCAAGGCAGTATGGCTTGAGGGTAGTGCTGATATAACTGAGTCTGTGAAACTCACAAGTGCATAATGCTAGAATATGACAAAACCCAGGATCTAACTCTTCGGGTCCTGAAGAGTTGGACATGACTAAACAACTAAACAATAACAACAATTTCAAAATATGTAAGCTATGTATCAACTTAGGCAAAAAGAGGATCCACTGTATTTCTAAAATTAACTCTCAATTGCATACCTCTGAATTTCTTAGGAGGATTGCAGAGATCACCTGCCTCTGGTTGAACCACACATCTGTCATCCACCAGCCTAGAAGGAAAAGCATAATGCATAGACTTCATTATTATTTTCAAATCACTGACGTAAGTGAAGTCAACGTATCCAAAGAAAGAAGTATTCTCTCCAGGTCAACTTAGTAATGCAGAGTTCTGTCTAGAAACTTCAAGGCAAATAGTTTTACTCTTCATTGGAGAAGAAATTTTGGCAAACTTCGAAATGTTTAATAGTTTTATGCTTTCACTTGACTTAAAACAGACAATGCAAGATTGTGGAGCAAGCTCCATATTGGGTACAATATTATTATTATTATTATTATTATTATTATTATTATTATTATTTGTACCCCGCCCATCTGGCTGGGTTTCTCCAGCCACTCCAACAAAGATTAAAAATACATTAAAATTTCACACATTAAAAACTTCAACTGTCTTCTAAATGTTAGGTAGTTATCTATCTCTTCGACATCTGATGGGAGGGCATTCCACAGGGTGGGTGGCCACTACCGAGAAGGCCCTCTGTCTGGTTCCCTGTGACCTCACTTCTCGCCATGAGGGAACTGCCAGAAGGCCCTCAGCGCTGGGCCTCAGTGTCCAAGCAGAACAATGGGGGTGGAGACGCTCCTTCAAGTATACTGGGCTGAGGCCATTTAAGGCTTTAAAGATCAACACCAACACTTTGAATTGTGCTCAGAAACGTACTGGGGGCCAATGCAGGTCTTTCAGGACCGGTGTTATATGGTCTCGGCAGCCGACCCCAGTCACCAGTCTAGCTGCCGCATTCTGGATTAGTTGTAGTTTCCGGGTCACCCCACGTAGAGCGCATTGCAGTAGTCCAAGTTATCCAAGATAACTAGAGCATGCACCACTCTGGCGAGACAGTGCAAGCAGGTAGGGTCTCAGCCTGCATATCGGGAGAAGTGGGCAGACAGGTGCCCTGGACACAGAATTGACCTGCGCCTCCATGGACAGCTGTGAGTCCAAAATGACTCCCAGGCTGCGCACCTGGTCCTTCAGGGGCACAGTTACCCCATTCAGGACCAGGGAGTCCTCCACACCAGCCCGCCTCGTCCCCAAAGAACAGTACATCTGTCTTGTCAGGATTAAACCTCAATCCATTAACCACCATCCAACCTCCAACTGCCTCCAGGCAGTCACACAGGACCTTCACTGCCTTCACTGGTTCTGATTTAAAAGAGAGGTAGAGCTGGGTATCATCCGCATATTGATGGACAACCAGCCCAAACCCCCTGATGATCTCTCCCAGCGGCTTCATGTAGATGTTAAAAAGCATGGGGGAGAGGACAGAACCCTGAGGCACCCCACAAGTGAGGGCCCAGGGGTCTGAACACTCATCCCCCACGACCACTTTCTGGACATGGCCCAGGAGGAAGGAGTGGAACCAATGTATAACAGTGCCCCCAGCTCCCAGCTCCTCTAGACGGTCCAGAATGATGTTATGGTTGATTGTATCAAAGGCCACTGAGATACAGCAGAACTAGGAAACAGCTCTCACCTTTGTCCCTAGCCCGCCAGAGATCGTCAAATAGTGCGACCAGGGCAGTTTCAGTCCCATGATGAGGCCTGAATCCTGATTGGAAGGGATCCAAATGGTCTGCATCCTCCAGGCGTGCCTGGAGTTGTTCAGCAACCATTCACTCAATCACTTTGCCCAAGAATGGAAGATTTGAGACTGGGAGATAGTTGGCCATACTGGCCGGGTCTAAATATGTTTTTTTAAGAAGCGGTTTAATGGTCGCCTCTTTCAGCGAGTCTGGGAATGCTCCCTCACAGAGGGAAGCATTCACCACCTCGCAGAGCCCATCGCCCAGCCCATCCTGGCTTCCTTTTATTAGCCAGTATGGACAAGGATCAAGGAAACAGGTGGTTGGTTTCACTCATCCAAGAAGCCTGTCCCCATTCTCAGAGGTAAGAGATTGGAATTGATCCCATGCAATTCGACTAGACAGGACTCCAGCACTCTCCTGCCCCGGCCCTACTCCCACTGTGGAGTCTACCTCTTTCCGAATTTGATGGACTTTATCTGCAAAAAAACTTTGCAAAATCGTTGCAGGAGATCTTGGGGTCTTTACAAGGCCCCGATGGTAAAGGTGGTTCCATTAAATTGTGAACCACCTTAAGGAGTCTCCTGCTACTAGTTTCTGCAGATGCAATAGAGGCGGTGAAGAAAGTCTTCTTCACCATCACTATCGCCACTTGGTAGGCTTGACGTTGAGCCCATGTCCAGTACGATTCAGAATGAGTTTTCTGCCACCGGCACTCTAGCTGTCTCAGCGATTGTTTCCTCGCCTTCAGCGCCAAAGAAAACAAAGGCTGTCCGGGCTCCATGCAGTCAGAGAGGGCACTTCGGAGCCAGACAGTCGATAGCCCTGGTTAACTCCGCATTCAAGCGAGCCACCAGGGAATCAGCTGAAAGGCATTCAACATGGGGTAAAGCATCCCCTACCACTGTCTGGAAATCATTTGGATCTATTAAGTGGTGGGGGCGGACCATCCAAATTAGTTCCACCTCCCTGCAGAGGCGAAGGGTCGCAGAAAAGTTCAGTTGCACCAGGAAGTGATCTGACCATGGCACTTCTTTTGTTTCACTTTTATTTAGTGTCAGATCACCCACATCACTAGAGGTAAACACCAGGTCTAAGGCATGTCTGTGACTATGAGTTGGGCCAAACTTATTCAGGGACAGCCCCATGGAGGCCATGCTTTCCACAAAATCCCGAGCGGCCCCTTGTAAGGTTGTGTCGGCATGGATGTTAAAATCCCCTAGGACAACCAAACTAGGTGTCTCCAGGAGAACATCCGCCACGACCTGAAGCAGCTCGGGCAGGGAATCCTTGGTGCAGCGGGGAGGTCGGTACACCAAAAGGAATCCTGTACTGCCCCTATTGTCCAACTTCCAGAACATGCACTCAGAGAACTGGGTATTCCCAGCAGGACACCTGATGCAAGCTAAAAAAGGTAAAGGGACCCCTGACCATTAGGGTTGCTGCGCTCATCTCGCGTTATTGGTCGAGGGAGCCGACGTACAGCTTCCAGGTCATGTGGCCAGCATGACAAAGCCACTTCTGGCGAACCAGAGCAGCACATGGAAACGCCGTTTACCTTCCCCGCTGTAGTGGTAGCTATTTATCTACTTGCACTTTGACGTGCTTTCGAACTGCTAGGTTGGCAGGAGCTGGGACCGAGCAACGGGAGCTCACCGCATCGCAGGGATTCGAACCCCTGACCTTCTGATCGGCAAGGCTCTGTGGTTTAACCCACAGCGCTAGCCGCGACACAAGCTAGTGACTTCCTAAAATCACTGCAACCCCCCTCCCCGCCCACATGACCTGGGTTGCTGTGCATAAGAGAAACCTGGTGGACAAGCAGCAGCTAAAACAGGCCCATCTGCTTCATCCAACCAAGTCTCTGTCACACATGCCAGCTCAAGTCCTCCATCCACGATCAGGTCATGGATGGCAGTGGTCTTGTGAATAATTGACCTGGCATTGCACAGCAGCACCTTCAGGTCGTGTGAGTATCCCTTGCTGATTCCAGTATCCATCTGGTCAAGACCAGACCCGGAGGCAGTGATAGTCTTCAGACAACGACTAAGCCTGCCTCCTCGGTAATGACCTGGTCTGGTCTTAGCATAACTCCTCCTCCTGCCCATGATCACTGAGATCGGATGTCCCAGTGCATCCTGCTCACCCACCCCTGTGGAACTTGCCCCAGCCATTCTATCAGGCAGCCCTGATCCCACCCCTTAAAACCAAAACAGAAACTATACAACAACCAATAAAACAACAAAAACAAAAACAGAACAGTTATAATAAAATTAATCCCCAACCAGATGTGCATTCCACCCACCCAGCCCCCAACAAAGCAAAATGGGGGGGGGAGAAAAAAACTTAAAATGCCACTGACTGCTTAAGGACATTTTAAAACACATCAGACACTTGGAACAGGGAAGCAACAGCAGGACAACCCCTCACTTCCCCGAGAGTTTGTTCCAAATGAGTCCAGCCCCACCCTCTAGGCCAGGCTTCCTCAACCTTGGCCCTCCAGATGTTTTTGGCCTACAACTCCCATGATCCCTAGCTAGCAGGACCAGTGGTCAGGGATGATGGGAATTGTAGTCTCAAAACATCTGGAGGGCCGAGGTTGAGGAAGCCTGGCCTAGACTCAGGCAGAGAAGAAAGGGCCGGGCTCCTTTGCCTTGAATGAGAGTGCAGGGGAAGCACTGTTGTCCTCACCCCAGCATGACATCTCCTGCTCTTCTGTACCCCATCTTCCCTTATCTCTCTTTATAATGTGTAGAAATGTAGACTGTAAGCACCTGGGCTTACAGGGGACCTTTCTCTTTGTTATATCACTTAGTTAGGCATTGCCACAGGAGTCCTTTTGTAGCTGGGAGTGTGAAGGCCTGGGCCCCACCCCCTGGGCAGCTGGAAAAGGCCTTGGAAGGGAGCAGGCCCTGCAGTCCTCACCACAGCCGATGGTCCAAGGCAGGCTTCCTCAAACCCAGGGGACAGATGGGGCCCTTGAGGCTCTTTCATGCGGCCCCCGGCACCCCCCGCCGCCTGCTGCTGCCACCCGCACTTAACGGTGTGTCGTGGCACAGCTGCCCACTTCCAAGTCGCCAGAGTGTCAGAAATAGCTTGTGTGCATGTGCGAGCATCATTTCCGGTGCACTTCCGGGCCGGAGGAGGCCCATGCTCATGCGCACAAGCTATTTCCGGTGTTCCGGCAACCCGGAAGTGTGCCAGAAATCGCGTGTGCACATGTGTACGGGCGCGCACTCCAGCCCGCAGCACAATCAGCTCTGGCGGCACCGGCCCTCGGTGACGTAAGTTTGGGGACCCCTGGTCCAAGGCCTCACTGCAGCAGGAGTCTCTTATAGCTAGGAATGTTATGTCGTGAGTGCGATTTCAGCTCTTCGTGAAGTCAGCTCAGAATAGTGAGTCAGCATACTAGCAAGGAACTGCTAGCAGTCAATTATAACAAGAACAGTCTTCTTTATTGCAGTAGGAACTTGACTAACAGGAGGGAAAGGGTGAGCTCCTTTTATACTCTCAGGAGCAGGGGTTGGGGAAAGGATACATTTAGATTTTGACGGGACCCTATCAGAGTGGGGATCCAAATTGTGCTAACAAGTTAACCAATAGCAACTTGAATCACCCTGGAGCGGGAAAGGCAGTTACAGAACTAGCAGAGAAACTCATGTACTGCACACAAATTAAACCAATACATAACAAGGAGTGTGAGGGCCTGGGCCAGCTGGAAAAGGCCTTGGAAGGGAGCAGTCCTCACAACAGCCAATGGTTATTCTGTACATTGTCTATCTATTTTACCAGCCAAACAGACAAACACCAGTGTTTTATACAGTGCTTTTTTCAGGGGGTACTCAAGGGTACACAATACTGGCACCTCTTTTCTTTAAAAAAAAGTGTGGCACTTACTGTAACAACATCATGGTGAGTACAGGCACCTATTTTTCTAGGGGGGGAAACCACTGGTTTTATATATACACGGGGGGGGGTGCCTGGCATTTATTAAGTTCTCTTGTAGCCCAAAGCAATTGCCAAGTTCACCTTTGTTTAATGGAAAAATCCAAAACATCATGTTGAGCTACGAAGCAGAAACAGGAGTGTCAGAATTGGCATTATTTTCAGCTCTCCCACCCCACAATATTATAATCTCAATTACTTCTGTTGCTCATAGTTCAAATCCTGAAATAGTTCATCATGAAATAATTTTTTTAATAGTCTAAAATAGGATCATTTCCTTAGGGATCACAGAAACAGTCCAATCTCTGGCAATAGAGATGCCATTTGTCTTGGAAGAACATTGCTAGCAGTGCTGATGGCACACTTGTTCCTGGGATAGGAAAAAACTTATTTGCAAGCTCCTTTAACATCGGGAAGGATGCCTCATGTGCCTTCTACCACATCAGAAGGCATTTGTCATTGTCCACTGCTGGCATAGCCATATAGTCTGTGGCTTCTTTCTGCCCCAAAAGAAAGGTACACACAACACAGTCCCCCCCTTTATTCTGAAGCAACCTGCAAGCCAAGAATGGGGGGGGGGGTTCCCTCCCACTTGCAGCAAAGAGAGAGAGAGAGAGAGAGAGAGAGAGAGGCAGCAATAAAAGAAGTTCATTGGAAGTATTTTGCACCAGCCTGCTGGCAAGGAAGAGCTGAGTGAGGCAGCGTTAGCAAGGGCTGCACAGACAGGAAGAAGCATTGGCTTCTCGGTTCTTCCAATATTGTGCTTTCTGAACACCACATACACGATTTGTGATATATTGCAAGGTCATTTTTTAAAAAAAAAAACGGTTATCACAATTTTATTTAAAATTCAATATCAGACGATATATCAATTTATAGCACAGCCCTCCACCCCACAGTCCCTTCTGATGTTCACCAAAGATGCAGTTGGGGTGGCTGGGATGTTGTTAATGGATGAGACCCCCTTGTCCCACCTCAATAAATGACTTCCCCAGAGGTAGAGTCAATTGTTGCCTGGGAGTGGGTCCCAGCCAACAGATTGTTTGGGCAGATTCCACCGGGGGGGGGTGCAGTGGGACACCCCATCTCAGTGATCACGGGTAGGAGGAAGAGTTATGCTAAGACCAGACCATGTCATTACCGAGGAGACAGGTTTAGTTGTCTCCATGTCTGGTCTTGACTGGATGGATACTGGAATCAACAAGGGGTCTCCATGACCTGAAGGTGCTGCTGTGCAATGCCAGGTCAATGATTCATAAGACCACTGCTATCCACAACTTGATTGTGGATGGAGGACTTGACCTGGCATGTGGATGAAGCAGATGGGCCTGTTTTAGCTGCTGCTTGTCCACCAGGTTTCTCTTACACACAGCAACCCAGGTCATGTGGGCAGGGAGGAGGCAGTGATTTTTAGGAAGTCATTAACTTGCACCAGGCATCCTATTGGGAAGACCTAGTTTTCTGAGTGCATGTTCTGGAAGCTGGGCAAAGGGGCAATATAGGATTCCTTTTGGTGAACCAACCTCCTCGCTGCACCAAGGATTCCCTGTCCGAGCTGCTTCAGGTCATGGCGGATGTTCTCCTGGAGACACCGAGTTTGGTTGTCCTAGGGCAGGGGTTGGCAACGTGTGATCCATGGGCCGGATGCAGCCCATGAAGACCATTTTTCCGGCCCCTGAGCTGCCCCCGAACTGAGCCGCCTGCTTGGCAAGTCCCCTGCGTGCTGTGCTAACCAGTGTGCCGCAGGGACTCACCGAGTCTGCACATGCACAGATACCAGAAATCGCTTCTGCGCAGGCGTGATTATCGGCATCTGGGCATGGGCAGAAGCGATTTCTGGTGCTGCGGACATGCACAGACGTGATTTCTGGCATCTCGCTGCACCCGTCCGCCCCACGGACGATCTCCGTGGGAGTGATCCAGCCCATGGCCAGTAAACCTTGCCGACCCCTGTCCTAGGGGATTTTAACATCCATGACACAACCTTACAAGGGGCCGCTCGGGAACTTTGTGGAAAGCATGGCCTCCATGGGGCTGTACCTGAATAAGTTTGGCCCAACTCATAGTCGTGAACATGCCTTAGACCTGGTGTTTACCTCTATGGATGCGTGTGATCTGACACTAAGAAAGTGAAACAAAAGAAGTGCCATGGTCAGATCACTTCCTGGTGCAACTGAAATCTCTGTAACCCTTCCCCTTTGCAGTGAGGTGGGACCGATTTGGATAGTCCACCCCCACCACTTAATGGATCCAAATGGTTTCCAGAGAGTGGTAAGGGATGTTTTATCCCATGTTGATGGTCTTTCAGCTGATTCTCTGGTGGCCTGCTGGAATGCGGAGTTAACCAGGGCTATTGACTATCTGGCTCTGAAGCACCCTCTCCAATTGCATGGAGCCCAGACAGCCTTGTGGTTTTCCCCAGAGCTGAAACAATCCTTGAGACGGCTAGAGAACCGAATCAGACCAGACACAGGTTAGAGCTGAACGTCTTGCCTACCAAGTGGCAATAGCGACGGCAAAGAGAACCTTCTTCACCACCTCTACAGAAAATAGCTCCAGGAGACACTTTCGGGTGGTTCACAAAAGGAACCACCTTTGCCATCAGGGCCTGGTAAGGACCCCAAGATCTCCTGCAACATTTAGGGAAGTTTTTAATGTGTGACATTTTAATGTATTTTAATCTCTGTTGGCTGGGGAAACCAATTTGTAACCTGGGGATGGGTTACAAATAAATTTTATATATATATATATATATATATATATATATATATATATATATATAGTAAAAATTGTGAAAGTGTGTGTTCCACTTTTCTCCGTAACCGCTTGACCGATCATCCTGAAATTTTGACACAATGATCCAGGCCACTCCCCGAGCGTTGTTAGAAAAAAAACCCTCAAATTTCACACCTGGGCAGGTAGAAACCTGCTTTTCCACAAAGTAAAACAGCGCCCTCAAGTGGAATTCCTCCCAAAGTACACCCCCTCCCTTCCTGTGAAATCTACACCACACCGACAAACCAAATAATGACATCATCAACCAAGCAACTGAAACCACTAAGGCGGCCATTATCAGACCCCTAGGCCCCTGCCAGGCTGCTAGGCCCCCACTAGGCCCAGGGGGGGGAGAGGGGGAGAGCGCCCAGGTCACAGGTCGCAGCACGGCCTTTGTTTTATGTGGGTCCCTGCCAGGCCGCCAGGCCCCCACTAGGCCCGGGGGGAGGGGGAGTGTCCGGGTCGCAGCCCTGCCAGGCCGCCAGGCCCACACTAGGCCCGGGGGGGTGGAGAGGACAAGCGCATGGATCGCAGGCCACAGCACGGCCTTTGTTTTATGTAGGCCCCTGCCATGCCCCCACTAGGCCCGGGGGTAGGATAACCCACAGCAACACACTTGGGGGCGCAGCAAGGGGTTTTTACTTTAAAATTTAGCACCACTACCCCCAAAAAATCCCCCACCAAATAACCACAAGACAAAAATAAATACCATCCTTCAAAACGTCATGAGATACGCTGGTCACGGAGGGGTGGGGGACACAAACAAAATAGATCATGGATCGGGACACGTGGGGGCAGTCACAGGGATTAGCCACAACAACACGCCACACCCACAAACCCCGCCTCCGCCATGAGATCCTGTAAAACAGGGGGACTCTGAGGCTCAGGGGGATCTGAAGGGGGCCTATTACCCTCCATTTGACAGACTAACACACAGCAACGCGTGCAGGGCCAGCAAGTTATTAATATTATTATTATTATTATTGTAAGGGGGAAGGCTTATAGGGAACACCCCCCCCCCATCAGGTCGAGTTCCTCCCCAAGCAGTAAGTCAAGCACAGGATCAGATTACAAGAGCCAGGAAACAAAAAGGGAGAGCTAAGGCTCTGGCAGCATCAGAGAGCCCTTGCTCCAAGGGGAGGGAGGGAGGGAAGGGGAAGAAGGGGCCGACAGTGAGTCAGTCAGAAGGCCATTTCCCCCCACGCCAGAATTCAGGCGAACGGCTCCCCGTCGGAGCAGGGGGGGCGCTTCACCGTTCCCAGGCTGTTATGTTGGGTGCGAAACAGAAAGCAAACACTGCAAGATTCTGACTCAGACTGAGGCAGAGATGTTTTATGGACACTTTGCACTGTAAATAATATGCACCAATAAAAACATCTGAAAGACAAGCAGATGTGGAGGGTCGTTACTCAAGAGTAGCCACAACAACCCCTGACAACAATTATTGTTGTTGTTGTTGTTGTTGTTGTTATGCAGCAAAGTTTTTGCAGATAAAGTACATCAGATTTGGAAAGAGGTAGACTCCACAGTGGGAGCAGGGCTGGGACAGGAGAGTGCTGGAGTCTTGTGTAGTAAAGTTGTGTGGGATCAATTCCAATCTGTTACATCCGAGGATGGGGACAGGCTGCTTGGACGAGTTAAACAAACCACCTGTCTCCTTGATCCTTCCCCACCCTGGCTCATAACAGTGAGCTGGAAGGACTGGGTGATGGACTCTGCAGGGTGGTGAATGCTTCCCTCTGTGAGGGAGCCTTCCCAGACCCACTGAAAGAGGCGGTTATTAAACTGCTCTTAAAAAAAACATATTTGGACCTGGCCTATATGGCCAACTATCGCCCAGTCTCAAATCTTCCATTCTTGGGCAAGATGATTGAGTGGGTGGTTGCTGAACAACTCCAAGCATACCTGGAGGATGCGGACCATTTAGATCCCTTCCAATCGGGATTCAGGCCTCATCATCATGGGACTGAAACTGCCCTGGTCGCACTGGTTGATGATCTCTGGCGGTCTAGGAACAAGGGTGAAAGCTGTTTCCTAGTTCTGCTGGATCTCTCGAAGGGCTTTGAGATCCTTCTGGACCATCTAAAGCAGGGTTCCCCAAAATAAGGTGCAGGGGCCGGATGCGGCCCAATCGCCTTCTAAATCTGGCCCGCGGATGGTCCGGGAATCAGCATGTTTTTACATGAGTAGAATGTGTCCTTTTATTTAAAATGCATCTTTGGGTTATTTGTGGGGCATAGGAATTCGTTCATTTTTCCCCAGAATATAGTCCGGCCCCCCCACAAGGCCCTGCTGTTTTAGCATATTTGCTGAAGGGGAAATGGCAGTTGCCAGAAATCAAAACTACATGGTGGAATTATAGAGAAAATTTTCACCCATTTACATCCTCAAGAGAACACCTCCCACATGAAGCTGCTTCTGCACTGCTTTTCACAACTGAGACTCTGCTTTATGTCCTGCCATCTTCAGAGATGCACTTGGCGGAAAGTGGGCCTTTGCAATATGATATAGGGCCTCCTGAGCAACAACTAGGGTTGCCAAACTTCAAGGGCTGACCTGAAATCTCCATGTTTGTCTGCCAGCTACCAGGAGCAAGGGGAAGGTTTCATTTTGCAGATGGGTGAAAGTATCTTTAAAAAAAACTTTATTGAGAAGACTGTGTGTTGCAAGTTTCAACCCAACCCAATTTGCTGGCTGCAAATTATTGCAGGCTCTCCAGGGGGTCTTCCTATTCCACTTCCCTGTTTCTAATTAACTTCCATCTCCAGGGCTCATAGGTTGGAGGAAGTGCAGAGGAAGAAAAAGTACTGCGTTGGGCTCAAGTGGAGGCTATGCGTGAACATGAGTACCTGGTGCGAGATGTAAGGAGATTGAAATATACTCGGAGTCAAGAGTGAATTTCATGCTCTTTATTCAGCTCATAGTCATCCAGGAGGAGAAGAGAAGACGAATCGCTCTTTTCCCAAAACCATCTGCTTATATACATTATTTACACAATGGGCCTTGCGTGATTGGCTACTTCAGGGCTACACCTGTGGGCCAATTATATTGTGGATTGACTTTTGCCTGCAGCCTGATTGGCTGCTCCTACAGGCCAATCAGGTAGCAGATTCACTTCTGCCAGCCGCCTGATTGGCTGCTCCAGCAGGCCAATCAGGTTGCGGATTCACTTCCACCTGGAGTTGGATTGGGTAGCTCCCGCTGATTCTGAATCCTATTGTTCTAGGATTCAGCTCAGTACATAACACCCCTCCCCTCTAAGTTCCAGTCCTGCCCGGGAAGTTGCATTCGTAGTCCCCAAGGTCTGCTGGCCGCCTCCGTGTGCGTTGTGGCCTGGGGTGTTCCTTGGTCAGGGGTTCTGGTTCTGGCTCGTGTTCCGAGGCTGCTGGCTGTGCCGGGGCTGTCTGGTCTGGCGCCACTGAACCACTAGGTTGTAGCTCTGGTTCCGGTGTCCTTCCAGCCTCGGGGCGCCCCTCTGTGCCTACTGCTTCTGCTTCCTCTGCCCACCCCTCTCGCTCTACAGGCCTCACTGCCCTGCTGTCCCCTTGGGACCCCTCTGTCCCGCTCTCCTCCCGGGTTCCTCCTGGGAATCGTCGCCGTATCTGGTCGCAGTGGCGGCGCCAACATTGCCCCCCTTCCGTTAGTACCTCGTACGACACGGGACCGGTCACCTTGGTGACTGTGGCGGGTACCCATGCTGGGCCTGCCCCAAAATTCTTTGCATACACTGGGTCCTGGGCCACAAATGTCCGGGGGTTCCTGCCTTTCCCCACCACTACCTCATCCTGAGCTCTGTCGGGGTGAAGTCGGTCCAGTCTAGTTGCAAGGCGCCGGCCCATTAGTAATTCAGCTGGGCTCCGGCCCGTCGTTGTGCTTGGGGTGCTGTGCTGTGCTAGAAGAAATGCGGCAAGGCGGTATTCCCAGTCCCCTTGTGTCATGCGGCGGAGGCTGTCCTTGGTGGTCCGCACCATGCGCTCCGCTTGGCCATTGGTGGCAGGGTGGAATGGTGCTGAGCGGATGTGGCGGATGGCGTTCTGCGCTGTGAAGGTCTGGAACTCCTCTGACGTGAATGCGGTTCCATTGTCCGAGACGAGGGTGTCAGGGAGCCCGTGGGTCGCAAACAGCTTACGTAGTACCCGGATGGCTGCCGCCGTAGAAGTGGATGGTACCAGTGCGACCTCCAGCCATTTGGTGTAGGAATCCACCACTATGAAGAATGTTTTTCCCTGGAAGGGGCCAGCGAAGTCCACGTGCAAGCGTGACCATGGATGTCGGGCGGACTCCCAGGGCTGGACTGGGGCCCTTGGGGGATCCGGGCGGGATTCTTGGCAGGTCTGGCAGTGTTGGACCCAGGCCTCTATCTCTCTGTCAATCCCCGGCCACCACACATAACTCCTGGCAAGGGCCTTCATCCTCACTACCCCTGGGTGTGTCTCGTGTAGGGCTGTGAGGACCCTTTTGCGGAGGGGCTGGGGAACAACAACCCTGCTTCCCCATAACAGGCACCCCTTGTGGGCCGACAGTTCATGTTTGCGGTTTGTGTAGCCAGCGAATTCTGGCCCGGGGCTGCTGCTGGGCCATCCTCGCCACACCCAGTCCAGGACCCGGGAGATGACCCTATCTTTTGTGGAATGGTGCGCAACTTCTTGTGCCTGAATGGGTCGGTCGGGAAGCAGCTCCAGGGTCATAACCTCTTGCGCAGGCGCTGGGTCGGGGCCTGTTTCTGGTAGTGGTAGCCTGCTGAGGGCGTCTGCGTGGCCCATCGCCTTCCCAGGGCGGTGGATTAGTGCATACTGGTAGCCGGCAAGGAAAATTGACCACCTGAGGACACGTGGAGACAACACTTGGGGGGTCTGCTTCTCAGGGGCAAACAGGCCAAGCAACGGCTTGTGGTCAGTCACTATGGTAAAGGGCCGCCCATACAAGAAATCATGGAATTTTTTTACGCCCTTCACGATTGCCAGACCCTCCTTGTCAATCTGTGAGTAGTTTCGTTCGGCTGCAGCAAGCGTCTGGGAGAAGTATGCCACCGGCACCTCTCTTCCATCCGGGAGTTGGTGTCCCAGGACAGCGCCGATGCCATAGGGAGAGGCGTCGCATGCCAGCACCACTGGCAGCCTCTCGTCGAAGTGTGCCAAGACCGAGTTCGAGACGAGCAAGTCCTTGACTGCCTGGAATGCGGCCCTTTGTCGCTGGCCCCACACCCAAGGGGCCCTTTTATCTAGGAGTCTGTGTAGGGGCTCCGCTACCGCTGCCTTATGGGGAAGGAAGGCATGGTAAAAGTTCAATAGTCCCAAGAATGACTGAAGTTCGGGCTTGCTCTTGGGCGCTGGGGCCTCACAAATGGCCCGTACCTTGTCACCGGTTGGATGGACCCCTTCTGCGTCCACCTTAAATCCCAGAAAGTCCACCTGCGGCACTCCCAGTAAACACTTTTCCCGCTTCACCTTGAGGCCCGCCGTCTGGAAACGGTGCAGGACGGAGCGGAGGCGGTCCTCAAATTCCTCTGGTGTGGGCCCGGCGATCAGTACATCATCGAAGAAGGGGGTGACACCAGGAATCCCTTTAAGGAGAGAGTCCATTAGATTCTGGAATATGCCTGGTGCCACGCTAACGCCAAATTGCAGCCGCTTTACTCTGAATGCCCCTCTGTGCGTCACAATCGTCTGAGCCTCTGCTGTGGCTTCGTCCACAGGCAACTGTTGATACGCTTGGGCCAAGTCCAGTTTGCCAAAGATTTTTGACCCAGCCAGGGTGGCGAGGACATGGCTGACCACTGGCACTGGGTATGCATGGGCCGTGAGAGCCTTGTTTATGGTGCATTTGTAGTCTGCACAGATGCGGACCGAACCGTTAGGCTTGACGGGTGTGACAATTGGAGTTTCCCAGGGGGCGTTGGGCACCGGCTCCAGCACTCCTTGCTCCACGAGCCGGTCCAATTCCTCGTCTATGCGGGGTTTCAGGGCAAACGGGACCCGGCGGGCCTTGTGCCTGATGGGTCGTACAGCGGGGTCTAGCTGTAGGGCAATGGGGGGTCCTGTATATCGTCCCAATGCCCCATCGAAAACCCCTGGAAACTCTTTACATATGGCGTCCACGTCCACTTGTAAGCTAGTGCGGTTCACCCCGGTAACGGCTAGCCCCAGAGGTCCAAACCATGCCAGTCCCAGTAAGCTAACGTAGGGGCCCTTAACTACCAGCAAGTCCAATTGTTGCTTTCGCCCTCGATATTGCACCCTGAAGATCCCCACCCCCATAGTAGGGACCTTACGTTTCTGGAAGTCCCGGAGGGTGAATGGGGCCGGCCTTAGTTTGGGACCCCCATTAGGGCACAGTTCCCTTAATGTTCGGGCCGAGATTATGGATAGAGTTGAACCCGTGTCCAGCTCCATGCGGCATGGGGCTCCCTCTATCTGTACCTCTATATAATTTTTCTCTGTGCTGGGATGGGGCAACTGGAATACCTGGTAGTCCGTGATCTCCGTCGAGTTGCCTTGGTGCATGGTGCCGTGTGACCTGGGGCTCCTGGGTCGGTCATCTGATGCTTGTCGACGGGTGAGTCGAGCCCGACACACCCGGGCGATGTGTCCCAATTTTCTGCACTGCCTGCACTCTGCGTTGCGGAAACGACAGGTCCTCCTCTCGTGGTTCTCCCCGCAGCTTGCACAGTTCCCTCCTTCTCGTCGAGGCTGCTGTGGTGTGTGTGCTGCTTGAGTGCGCCGCTGTACTCGGTGTACTTCCTCCCTGTCAGATTCGGATTCGTCGGTGAGGTCTTCGTGGTAGACCCTCGGTTGGGATGGCGGGGTCGGTCGTGCCTCTTGCGTTGACCTCTCGGCGGCTTCGGTTGCCAGGGCTTCCTCCAGAGCAATCTGGAACGTGAGGTCTTTTTTGGCGTAGAGGCGTCGTTGCAACATCTCGTCCCTCAGGCCACCGACGAGGCGGTCACGAAGCATGTTCTCCAATTCTGAGAAGTTGCATAACCGGGCGGCTTGGCGGAGGGAGGTCACAAACCCAGTTATGGTTTCCCCCGGGGCTTGCCGTTTTGCGTAGAAGGCATTTCGGCAAGCTACCACCGAGGGCTGTGGTGAGAAGTGCTCCTTCAGCCGTTCCATTATTGTTTTGTAAGAGACGGTAGCGACATCTCTAGGTGCAAGGAGAGCCCGGGCGATTTCAAACGTCTCCTCTCCACAGACGCTGAAGAATGTCGCCCTCTTCATGGCATCGTTGGTGACTTCTTTCGCTTGCAGGAGGAAGTTGAAACGGGCGGCGTACCCTTCCCAGTCTCCTGATGCTGGTTTGAATGGCGAGAAGCTGCTGTCGGTTGCCATTCTGGGTTCCTTGGGTCCTGGAGCTGAAGCCTGGATGCACGGTGCGATGCAGCGGTGCAGCAGGTGGCGGTGCTGCGGTGCAGTGCGTGGTGGCGGTCAGCTCCGCAGGATCCCACCTTCGTCGCCAGTGAAATATACTCGGAGTCAAGAGTGAATTTCATGCTCTTTATTCAGCTCATAGTCATCCAGGAGGAGAAGAGAAGACGAATCGCTCTTTTCCCAAAACCATCTGCTTATATACATTATTTACACAATGGGCCTTGCGTGATTGGCTACTTCAGGGCTACACCTGTGGGCCAATTATATTGTGGATTGACTTTTGCCTGCAGCCTGATTGGCTGCTCCTACAGGCCAATCAGGTAGCAGATTCACTTCTGCCAGCCGCCTGATTGGCTGCTCCAGCAGGCCAATCAGGTTGCGGATTCACTTCCACCTGGAGTTGGATTGGGTAGCTCCCGCTGATTCTGAATCCTATTGTTCTAGGATTCAGCTCAGTACATAACACCGATGCAGAAGTGAGCAGAGCACATGAAGAGCAGCAGCAGGAGCTAAGCCTTGCTACCTCTGCCTCCTGTAGCAAAACCTAGATGGCCAACTTTTATTATTGAGTGAGTCCAAAGAGGTGAAAACAAAAATTAACCAAGGAAGAATGGATTGCTGATATGGTGCTGACCAATACTAAACTACCAACTGTTCACTAAGTGGACCCATACAAAAGAGAGATAGAGTATTCAGGCATATTGTCGGCTCAAAAGTGTGTTGTGGGGAATAGAGCTATGTAATTGCTGATTGAAGCAGAAAGCCCAAACAGCTTCCAGCTGACATAGGGTGCTGGTTCTTCATCTCTCTGGCCTAGAAAGCAAAGCTATGAACGGCTGGCAGTGGAACAAGTAAGTTGTCACTAGGCCAAACTCTTAACATGAAGGTTTTCAGTGTTTCCTAAGGAATTAGTACCCAGTACAAGTCTTGCAAAGGGACCTGGAATGCAGAAACAGGATGGAAAACAAGAGCTAGAAGGTAATGTGCTGGGAAAGCTCTGCGTTTCAGTTAGTTTATTATAAGGTTTCCTTTCATTGTGTTCAGAGAAAATCCTCATTTCCCTCACTTCATTCACTGCTTAAACCTCACAGAAAGCCAGCCAATGCTATGGGTTCACTTAGGCAAAGAGGAGGCAACACTGTGGAAAGCCTAATCCCAAAGAGAAGCAGAGTTTGTTTGGGTTTATACTGAGACCCAAATGCCCCTTCCAGGACCTTCTTATTCCCCAGCCCCATTCATCATGGACAGCGTAACACAGCTGGCATCCAAGATGGGTCATGGTTGCTGTCATTCCCCCCCCCCCCCGCCCAACACACACACCACACCACAGCCACCACCTCTTTTGTTCATCTGTCCCCACAAAGAGTGCCTTTTCCCTCCATCCTCCTCCTGCCTGCTGCATCCTCCCTACTGTTCTCACTCACTTCTGCTCCCACCATCGTCTCCAATCTGGGGCCAATCTTGCCCATCAATGGCATATTTAAAAATTGGTCAAGGTGGTAGCTGAGAGTACTTGTGCCACTGCCATTGTTTTGCTGATTTTGTTCTTGTGGTTTGCTTTATATCCTGTGGTTTATATTGTACAGTAGAACCTCGGCTTACGTTACCCTCAGGTAACATAAACTTCAGGTTGTGAAAGCGGCAAACCCAGAAGTATTTTTCCGGGTTTCGCTGCTCATGCATGCACAGAAGCGCTCTACGTGCCACGTGCATGCGCAGAACAGGCACCCCTGCTTGCAGAAACCTCGGGATCCGACTGGAGCTCCAGAACGGATCCCGTCTGCAACCGGAGATACCACTGTAGTGATTGCAATGTGTGTTTTTTAATGCTATTGTCATTATTGTGAGCTGTTTTGAGCTCAGCATTTGCTGTTAGAAAAGTGGGATGCAAATATTTAATCAACTCAATGCAACTCCCACCATTTATCTTCAAGCCAGGAAAGGCTTCCCATTAATGTAAAATAAAAAAAATTCCTTCAGTAATTCCATTAATGTGTCAGGCTGCTGTTCTTTTAAAATGCAAGTTGTCCATCAGCTCCACGCAGGGCTTTTTTTCAGCCAGAACTCACTGGAACTCAGTTCTGGCTACTGTCAGGTGGGCACCATTGCCATTATAAGAAAACAAGGGAGACATTTATGGTGAGTTCCAGCACTTCTTTTTCTAGAAAAATAGCACTGACACAATGTATGGAATAAGTTTAATGGAGCAGGATTATCCATATATTGTTAGGCATTATTCAGATAACAGCTACTGATAGGAACCACAGAAAACTGGGGATGCCATGTTGGTTAAGATTTGTTTGAGTCTAAAGGCTGAGAGGGAAGGGTGTGATTTGAGGAGGAAAGGGAGAGGCCAAAGGGTCCAGGGACCCAGTCCTATGCCCAACGGCCCCCAGAAAACGGGAAACAGCCCTGGCATTATCTAACAGGTGGCTTTGTGAATTAGCATAATGACTTCCAGTTAGCATATAGGGGAAAGGTGTAGATAGAACTTATTGCAAAAAGCAGTAAATTGCCTCAGGTTGTGACTGCTGTAATGTCATGTGGTAGCAGAAATGCTCCTGGCACTGCTGATGTCCCTATGTCAAATATTAGGTCCCTAGGCCAGCCCCAGGGCTGTTCTGGTTCCAACATGGTGTGCTCCTACTTCGGCTCAACTCCTACTGGGGCTGTGACACTACTCTGAAGTGCCAGCCTGACACCTTGAGAGCACCACAAGCCCCCACTTGTTCATGCGCTCAAAAAAGAAAAACCAAAGCCATGCTGAGCTGTTTATTCCATGCAGCTGAAGCCCATGCTGACTGCTGAAATCACCTTTCCAAGTTTTATTGCATAATAGCAATACCCTAAAGCAACTCAGCTATCTTCTGTGACATACTGTACTTTTCTGTCTATAAGACGCCCCCATGTATAAGACAACCCCCACTTTTTAGCATGATTTTAAAAGAAAAAAACAGTCTTATACACGGAAAGGTACGGTAGTTCTATGTTCTTATCATGCAAACACTTTCTTTTGCCAGAGGAAGAAATGCATTGTTTTGCATTGGTTTTCTTATGCTACCATGAAACCAGGAACTTGGTTGCTAAGTGAGCCTTAATCGAGAGCTGTGCCCCACTAGGCAACAGTGATATGGCATGGAAAAATTTCAACTACTGTCTTTTTTCACAGGAAACATTCCAATTTTAGAAATACATTGTTTCATGACATTAATTATTAACATTATTAATTAATACAAGTCAAACGGAGCAACTGAAATTATTACACATGGCTAAACCACAGTTTAGCATTAGAAGACAAGGCAAGGTGGGACTTGTAGGGTCCCTTGTCCTCTGATACTGCCACAAGGAGAAGTTCATTTTGCTTCCATTTTAGATTAATCACAGATTTTATAACATCAAGTCCTGACAAACTGGTTAATCTTTGTTGGTTGAAAATAAATCAACCTACAACCATATTTAAGAAACTATAATATTTCAACCAGCCATGAATAAAATTAACCACAATTTAGGGTTCAGGTAGAATCCCAAATCTGGTGATCTAAAATGGAGACAGAAGCTTCTGATCGCCTCATGGCCATGCTAGAGAAGAAGAGAGGGTATCGTGTGCAAGTCCAAGGTTCACAAAAGATTGTCCCTGCAAAGCTAACCCATGGTATAGTTCTGCTTGCAAATCAGGCTATCGCTATTCAAATCCAAAATAAATGATTGAACCAGGAGATGATCCCAAAGAAGCACATAATATGTGAACAACTCTTCAAGCATGCTAAAATTAGTATGAAGAGCATTTTGGGTGTTTTCATTTTCTTCTTAAAATCTAAATAAAGTAAGGGAAGTGTATGCTATTGAGTGGTGGTATCTTAAAATATTCACAAGCATTCCAGCAAAAATAAATTTCAAGCAAAGCTTTGAATTTGTTTGAATACGACACTTAACTACACAGGCAGTACAATCTTCAACCCCAGATCTGCTGGCTTGGTGGGGAAAGAGGAGTCCCATCAGTGGGGCACAGAGTTGCATTGCTGAGACTCTGCACTATTGGTGAAAACTGTTCTATGGGTGCAGATCTGCCCACAGAGCTGCTTCCACTGGCAGAAGCTGGCTTTAGGACACAAAATGGGACATTCTGCTAGCGAGGCTGCCAAGAATCAGCAGGATCCCAATGGCTCAAGTATTGAATTGATAACCTGTGCCTACACAGCTGGGGGGGTTAAGGGGGAAAATGTGTCACCCTTCCTTCCCTGACACAAGTCGGCAGGGCTTTGGAAGAGGCAGGTTCCCCACCATGTCACTCCCCACCTCCACTCCAGTTAGGCCTGTGCTGGATTTGATCTGGATTTACTTTCTACACAAACTAATATTTTCCACATATTTCCATTCAACAGCATTTTCCTATTGGAAAAACTTTTCAGAGTTTCTGCACAGCAAGTAGAATTAACATGACATACATGCTTTGTTTTGTTGCCTAAATGTAAATCAAATAAACACACTGAATTAATTTTGGGCAGCAGGAAATAATTGTGGAAAACGTTTCAAACATTTCCAGGAAACCCCCATCATTACCACTCAGCTGCATTTCCAATCCTCCTGCCCCCATCTCTGATCCTGTGCCTTTTAAAGAGCACCTGATATGGAGACATAAAGCAGGTGACGTTTTTCTTGGCATGGAAACACACCACAATTCTGACCCCTTGGCCACTGCTGCTGGAGGTGGTCAAGCTAAAGGTGTAGAAATCCCATGGAAGGCAGAACTGCAGCAGTGCTGTTCTCTGGTTGGCTGAATTTTTTCACAAGTTTATACTGTTTAAATCCATTAAAACCAACGTGGTTTAAGAAGCGTAACTGTCCATAGAATAAAACCCACTACTGTGTGTTTTATTACAGATAAATTGGAATTTCAGAGTTTCAAAAGGAAACCACATACCAAACTGGATAGAGCATGGAGCTGCTTTGTTCCAGAGTAAATCAACAAACCCTTCATGATTCAGACAATCCATGAGACACATCTACTGACTGCCTCATGAGTATGTATGTTTGCTTTGGATTTAATACACATCATGGAAACTATTATAAAGCTTTCCCTTGGCTTTCAGAGAGAATTACAGTAGGACCACAAACAATGTAAATGCAGTCCCTCTTTTTGGGAGTATGTCTCTGGCAACCATCACTACATCTTGTGATAGTGTATCTACTTGTGATAGTGTATCTTAACTATGATGTGCTGTATGAAGTAGCACTTCCTTTTGTCTGTCCTAGACTGCACAAATTCAGACTGCAAATCAGTTTTAAATGCTCCCCCATTCAAACCTATAGAGAACTAGCACATTAGGGGAAAGGGTAAGTTATAAACCTTCCTTACATCTAGTTTTCTGTGTGAATAAAGTCTTTTTGTGTGTGTACAGGCAAGCATCCAACAACAGCCCCCTTGAAATTCCAAGTGATACAGGCCAGGAACATCTGTTTGTGGAGACTATCTGAATCAACCTATTCAGATACAGATACAAATGAGAACAGAAATGTGACATAAAACCTGGAAACTAATGCAGGTTTGCTCTGTGGAAGCCTGGAGGCTTGTCAACTATAATATTCAATGAAGTACAGTTATTCAGCCCACATTCCCTTGGATAAATTGTGGTAGTCACTGTTCACTATACATATGAAGTATACCACAAAGTTTGAAGTAGTTCTTACATCAACAGTGGCATAATGACTATCTTTTTGTTTTTATGGACCAGGTTTATGCTATGGTAACTATTCTCAGGCTGATTGATTGAAAAGCTTATCGGGAAAGCAGCTATTGCAGAGAGGAGCTGTTGCTTTAGTAATCGCATGAAAGCAGAAACCTCAGCAGGAAGTGCTATTATGCAATAAGCCCGCTGCTTGAAAACTGGCACCTCAGTTGACTTGGGTGAATAAACTGCACATCCATAAACTTTTAACATCCATGAGAACAGGCTCCTGATCATGTTTAAATGGCTTATTGTTTAAAGAACTGAGCGGAGGGTTACTTTAAAAGAAAAAGTGGGAAGACGTACACATGCAGCAAGTCATCACAATGCTACAGTCAGTGATCATGCATGTGTGAACTGACTATGTAAAGAAAAATCTGCAGTTCCCTTAAATTTGCAGCAGTTAAATAAGATCTTTCAAAACGTATAAAAACAATGAGACCAATTTCTCCCCACACTTTTTTTGCTTTGATACCAAATGATATTTTCACATATGATACTGAAGACACTTTTGTGCTTCTCCTGGGCTATTTGTGTACACATATGAACAAACTGAAAAGGAAGTTTTAATTTTTTAAAATCAAATGCACATTCTAGCTAATGCAGATTATTAGATCCAAATAGGTAATGTATGGAATGCAAAAGGGGGGGGGGGGGTATCAGCATGATATGACAGTTAGCCATCAGTACTGCAGCAGCAGAAGCGGGAAATAAGAAAATAAGAAATGACAGTCTTGTGCGTGTTTACTGGGAAATAAGCAGCGAAGCTTACTTCCGGCAAGCATTCATAGGGTCAGGTGTGCAAGGGTAAGCACTTTAATCTCACTGATCCCTGGCAAAATCGATCACCTTACTTAAGGCTGCGATCCTATGTAACTCACTTCACTTAGCGGTAAGTCTCACTGAACTCAACAGGGCAGACGTGGACAAAACTGCACTGCAACGCCTTTCCCACGGATACAAGCGCGTCTTAAAACTGCTGTCCTTTTGGTTAGATCGCCGCCGCTCTCACTTTCCTCTGGGCAGCGCGCGGTTACAGCTGCACGCAGCGAAGTTGCCCGAAGTTTAAGTGACCTGGCTTTTTTAAATAACTGCCTACGTTTTTTTCTCTTCCTCTCTTTACGCCGCGCAACAGCAGAGGCTTCAGTGCTGGGGTTGCGGCCGCTGCCATTCCTCTCCAGCTATTGCTTCCTGTGCCTTACAATTTTGGTGTCCTCTTTCTCTCAAAGTCAAAGAAGGCTGAACAGCAGTAGCTCCCCTGGAAATCGAAAGTAAACAAGAACTGCAAGAAGCGCACAGGAAATGTCTTCTAAAAGCAAGACGCTGGTAACCAAAGGCGCGCACCCGAACCCGCGCAGCCCTCCGCTGGGGCGGGATCCTCCCGTTCCCACAAGCCTTACCCCAGAGTGCTGATGAAGCCGTTCACCGAGCCCTCGGCGTAGAGTGAGACGATATCCCCGATGTACAGAAAGCTAGACATTTTGTCAGACATCTTGTTTCATCTTCGACGAGTTTTCTTGCCTACCAAAACCCCTTTGTTAAAAAAATACCTTGCAAAAAATGGTTCGGGCAAACCAGCAGGGCGGTCAATTTGCAAATGAGTTCTTCAAACCCCCCCCCCCAGCCAGCCAGCCACGAACAGCGCCAGCTGGTGGCGATCAGTGCCTCCAAGGAGATGTTGCAGCTCGGGGCGGGGGGAACCCCAGACTCCTGGGTTTGCTCCTGGGCTGCCACTTTCCACAAAAGGCTCCCTCTTTTTGCCCCTCTCCCCGCTTATCTCTAAAAGCGCAGGAAACGTGGTCCCTGCTACAGCAGTTGCAGCCTTGCTCGTCAAACCCTCCTCTTCCTTCTCCTTTTCGCCTCTTCGTTTAACTCCTTGTCTTCTTTTAACCCTCTTAATTCACGCTTCTTCCTGCGACTCTTCTTCCTGCACCTTACCACAGGTAATCCTCTTATCAGCCCTGCTCCAGCGCCCTGATTTCTCCAGGTTTTTCTGCCTAAACTGAAACTCTTGCAAAAAATAAATTAAAAAAAACAAAAACCAAGAGCTGGTTCCCATTGAGTCAGCTGAGGATAGGCTCCCGCCGTCGTCCCAACCAATCGCAAGAGCGGACTGCACAGTGGGGAGGAGCTCAGGGAAGGTAAAAGAGGACGGGGGAGCGGAATGCCCCAAGGTGTGTTCTCTGCTGAGCAATCTCTGCCTGTGCTGTTCAAACAAATGTGGGGAGATGATTCATGCCGTGCAGCTGTTTTTTAAGAGAAAGGACGCCTCAGTGCCGTCTGCATATGCTGTCAGGAAGATTTTTGGGCATCACATGGCAGGACAGTCTCAAACAAAGATGAGCTTTCCCAAGCCCACATTCCCAGCATGGTTGCACTTCTGTGTCAGGGACCTCTACACTGGCTTGGTCATGTACACAGAACGACAGATGGCAGGATCCCCGAGGATGTGCTCTGTGGGCAGCTGGCTTCAGACACGACCTGTTGACAGACCAACTCTGCGATACAAAGATCATGGGCGTACCCAGTGAGGGGCGGGGGGCAGCTGCCCCCCCCCAGAAGCAAAAAAAA
The DNA here is from genome assembly GCF_965207765.1 of Zootoca vivipara. Classification (NCBI taxonomy): domain Eukaryota; kingdom Metazoa; phylum Chordata; class Lepidosauria; order Squamata; family Lacertidae; genus Zootoca; species Zootoca vivipara. Next base: position 2,721,353 of record NC_142592.1, read on the forward strand.
AAAAATTAAATGGTTATCTGCTCTCAGCAAAACTTCTATCTCTCCTGCAGCCTGCATCACAGCAGCGCTGCCCTCTCTGTCTAGCTCACGGGTGTCAAACACAAGGCCCGGGGGCCAAATCCGGCCCGCCAGACCTCGTCATGTGGCCCGCCGAGCGCCCCAGCCAGCGGGACCCAGCAGTGGGACCTTGCTGCTGAAGCGCCGCGCCAAGAAAGCGCCGACAAACAGCTGGGGCCGGGGAAATGCTTTTTGCCCCTGGGTCCCTTCGCGCTCTTTTCTGGCGCTGAATCAAGGTGGCGACCCCCCCTTCCCTTTCTTTCTTCCTTTATCTCGTTCTTATTCTTTCTTTCCCTCTCCTTCCTTCTTTATCTCTGTCTTCTCTCCCTCTTTCTTTTTCTTTCCTTCTTTATTCCTTCTTTCCTACTCTTCTTTCTCTCACCTCTTTCCTTCCTCTCTCCCTCCTGCTCCCTCTTTTCTTTCTTCCTTCCTTCCTTCCTTCCTTCCTTCCTTCCGTCCTTCCCAACTTTCTTCCTCTCCCTCATTCTTATTCTTTCTTTCCCTCTACTTCCTTCCTTCTTTATCCCTTTCCGTCTTCTCTCCCTCTTTCTTTTTCTTTCCTTCTTTATTCTCTTCCTTATTTCCTACTCTTCTTTCTCTCCCCTCTTTCCTTCCTTCCTTCCTTCCTCTCTCCCTCCCACTCCCTCTTTCCTTCCTTCCTTCCTTCCGTCCTTCCTCCCCTCCCCTCCCCTCCCCTCCCTTCCCCTCCCTCTCCCTCTCCCCAGAAACATAGGATGCTGCTTTATACTTCTGGCCCTTAAACCCTGGAACCAGGAGAGCAGCTCCAGTGAGTCAACCTCAGCCAGTCCCTTTGGTGAAGGGTGGTGGCTCACTGGCAGAACATCTGTCCTGCATGCAGAAGGACCCCAGCATCTCCAGGTACTAGTAGCTCTGCAAAGGTCCTGCATGAAACCCTAGCGAGCCTCCACCACCCAGTGCAGTTACCAAAAATCATTTTTCAATAAATTGTACAATAATTGTACATTTGAATATCTACTTGCCATTCTGACTATGTTTCTGCTTTCAGAGCTAGTTATTACTTACCTTATTACAAAAAACAGTAATAATTGAATGCAGTGACAATAATTTATGATAATAAAGAGTGGACACATAGTCCTAAAGATACAACCGGCCCTTTGAGGGTCAACCAAACTGCTAATGCGGCCCCCGATGAATTTGAGTTTGACACCCCTGGTCTAGCTGCTTCCGGGCTTGGGCAGCTAACCCGCCTCGTGCTCAACTGGGCTGGCCTCGCCAAAGCAGCCCGTTGCTTTGGGGAACAGGAGGCAGGCAGGGGAGAGGACGGGAATGAGCCAGGCGAGCAAACAAGGGAGGGGGCGGAGTACACATCGACACTCAGGTATTCATGGGTTTCTTTTCTTGAGTAATGGGCTGTGTTTTTGGAGTTGCGAACAAATTAACAGGGCGACTCTTTCCTCCTCCTCCTCCTCCTCCTCCTCCTCCTCCTCCTCTCTCTCTCTCTCTCTCTCTCTCTGTGTGTGTGCCTCCTCCCACCTTTCCACATCTCCCCACTTAACTGTTTCCTGCCTCTCTTTATATCCTGGAAAGACACCTTTGGGAAAGACACACACACACAGTTGCCTCGGATGCTAGTCTTACTCAGAGTAGACTCGCTGAAATGAATTAAAAATCCAAACATTGATTTCAAAGGGTCTGCCCTAAATAGGATTTAATTGGATGTAGCCTATGACCAAAGTATCTTACCCAAAAAGATCTGCACAAACCAGTTTATCTGAGTGCATTATTCTTAAGGTGGAGGGACTCATTTATTTATAATTGCTTAATCATGTGGGACTAAATTGCATTATGTTGTAAGGACCTGTTATAAAATCTTAGAATTGTAAAGTTGGAAGGGACCCCAAGGGTCATATAGTCCAACCCACTGCAATGCAGGAATCTCAACTAATGCATCCATGACAGATGGCCATCCAACCTCTGATTACAAACTTCCAAGGAAGGAGAGTGCAAAACCTCCCAAGGGATTCTTTTGCACTGTAGAAAGGCTCTTGCTGTCAGAAAAGTTCTTCCTGATGTTTTGTCAGAATCTCCTTTCATGTAACTTGAGGCCATAGTTTTGTGTCCTACCATCCAGAGCAAGAGAAAATAAGCTTTTTCCATCTTCCATGTGACAGCCCAAATATCTGAAGATGGCTGTCATATCTCTTCTTTCTCCTCATTTCCAGGCTAAACATACCCACCTCCTTTATACTCCTCATAAAGCTTGTTTTCCAGACCCTTGATCACCTTGGTTGCCCTCCTCTGCACACATTCCAGCTTTGTCAATGTCCTGCTTAAATTGTGATGACCAGAAGTGTACACAGTATTCCAAGGTGTGGTCTGACCAAGGCAGAGTAGAGTGGGACTTGATCTAGAGCCGGGCCTTCCCATGCCTGCGACAAGCCCCACTGGGCTTTCCCACACCTGCTGTGGGCTATGAAAAGGCCCAACGGGGCTTGTTGCAGGCATGAGGGGGGGCACCCATGACACCACCTAAATCCACTGTACTTGAGCACTGTACTTATAGCTGTTCATGGAAGCAGCATGCAGCTATGAGAGATTACATCCTCCCTTATTGCTCCTACTTTGCACTATTCTTGGGTGCTTTTGTCAGGCAGTAATAGGTGCTTTAGCTCTGTCTGTGGTTGAAGCAAGAGAAACAAAGAATATGATGAGGCATTATCAAACCCAAGAAAAATGATAATAGTATAAGGCATGTAACTAGAATAATTTTTTAAAAAAATTCAAGCAAATAATTGTAATAACTACCGTAATAAAGCATTGCTATAATTATATATAATAAAATTTTGGTTTCATTCGCCTTTTCCATGCTGAAATGTCATAACCTGAACGGCTATGGCTTGCCCCCCCCCCAGTTTTGATCCTGGGTACGCCCCTGACAAAGATGTCTGCAATTGTGACAATTGTGACATGCAACATTAACCCTGCTGTGTGGGAATCCTCAACTGCAGTGCCTAGAGACAGACATGTTGTGTATCCACACCAGTGACTACAGAAAGAATGACTCCTGAGAGGAGTACAGAGAGAAGAAATGCCATGGTGCATCTCTAACAGCAAATCTGGACGCCTTCATCTGCCCCAGCTGCAATAAAACATGTCTCTCCCCTATTGGTCTCTATAGCTACAACAGGCATTGTCATTATCCAGTGGTATGACTTGACCCCTGATGGCGCACTCTTCCACTGTCTGTTGAAACAGATGGATGCCAACAAGGTCTGCGTTTTTCAGCTGTCCAAGTATACAGATGAAAAAGGGGAATCATATTGTGACAAATTTCAGAGGAGAGGTCCCAGTCTACTGCAGTAAAATCAACAAGGAATCCTGGGGCACCTTTATTCTTTGGTAGAGCTAGAGCCTGCTTCCGCATCACATGCATCATCTGTCTTCAAGGAGCAGGGCCACTTCAAGACATTCTGCTGCCTGAGGCACAGGACAAGATGACATACCCACACCACTGCCCCATTTGAAGTACAGAAGCTGAATCTTACTTTAGCACATTCTATGAGACAGCTACTCAACCACACCTGAGGGCAGCTGACTACTTTAGGGGATGTGGGGCAGGCTGTGTGGCACACAAGACCTGTTGGACCATCAATAGTCCATCTAGTCCAGCTTCCTGTTCTCACAGTGGCCAACCAGATGCCTGCTGAAATTCTGCAAGCTGGACCCAAGGATAATACTAATCTTTCCTCCTACAGTTTCCAGCAATTGATATTCAGAAGCATACCTGTCAGAGGGTCATTGTGGCTACTCTAGAGCAACTCCGCCTAAGTCCCGTTTGTCTTCAAAGACATTTATTGTGCTACTTATTTACAGTGTAGAGACAGCTTAAAACATGACCTCTCAACCCGAATCAGAATCTGGCAATGGCGTACGTCTGTTCCTATGCCAGCAAAGTAGTCGGGGCACCCCAAAAGGCCGCCCCCTTGACCTGCATTGCGGTGCTCTCCTTACTTCTGGCGCCAGAAGGAGCGATGCCCTTTCAGCTTCCTCCCTGAGCGATCGGTGCCCTGGCTCTTCAAAATCCCTGAGCACCTGCCTGCATCCCTCTGCCCCCGAGCTTTCCCATTGTTCCTCCCTCTGATTTCTCTCCTCCTCCGAGTCTCTCCCTCCCCCTCTGGCTGCTTCAGAACCACTGGTGCTCTCTGTACTTGACGAGGTGGACGTCAGGATGATGGGGGCTGGCTCCCTGTAGGGCAGGCATCCCCAAACTTTGGCCCTTAAGATGTTTTGGAGCTAGGGATCATGGGAGTTGTAGGCAAAAACATCTGGAGGGCCACAGTTTGGGGATGCCTACTGTAGGGAGTCACCCTTACAATACCAATTACTTTTGCTGTACTCAGTTATAGGAACGCGGGTGGCACTGTGGTCTAAACCACTGATTGCTGATCAGAAAGTCAGCAGTTCGAATCCATACGATGGTGGTGAGCTCCTGTCACTTTGTCCCAGCTTCTGTCAACCTAACACAGGCATCCCCAAACTGTGGCCCTCCAGATGTTTTGGCCTACAACTCCCATGATCCCTAGCTAAGAGGACCGGTGGTTAGGGATGATGGGAATTGTCGTCCAAAACATCTGGAGGGGTGAAGTTTGGGGATGCCTGACCTAGCAGTTCGAAAGCACACCAGCACAAAAAAATAGATACCACTGCAGTGAGAAGGTAAACTGCATTTCTGTGTATCAGAAGTGGTTTAGTCATGCTGGTCACATGACCCGGAAAATTGTCTGTGGACAAACACTGGCTTCTTCTGCCTGAAAAGTGAGATGCGCGCCACACCCCATAGTTGCCTTTAACTAGACTTAACCATCCAAGGGTCCTTTACTTTTACCTCTCAGTTATGGAGACAGAACATGGCCATCATATCCTTATCCTCCATGAATTTTTCTAATCCTTTTAATGCATCCAAGCTGGTGGCCATCACTGCCTCCTGTGGCAGCAGGTTCCATCGCTTAACTCTGCTATGTAGAGAAGTACTTTCTTTTGTCTGTCCTGAATTTTCCAGTGTTCAGCTTCATATATCCATGAGTTATAGTGTTACAAGAGGTAGAAATGCTATCCACTTTCTCCATATCACTTTCACCATAGCATAATGTTATAACCTTTTATCACTAATTTTGTTGTTGTTGTTGTTGTTGTTTAGTCATTTAGTCGTGTCCGACTCTTCGTGACCCCATAGACCAGAGCACACCAGGCATTCAGCATAGCTCATAGCTTCTCTGAGTTATTCAAGCCCCTTCACCACAACAAGGCAGTGATCCATGAAGATCACTAAATTAAAAAGCCCCAAATGCTATAACCTTTCTTCACGGGGGAATTACAAAGGCATACAAAGCTTCAGCAGCAGCTCAATACTTATCGTTTCCTGATTTGCCCAGGGCAGCTCCCACCCTTTCTTAATGGTACAGCTGACAGTTAAGGAACCACAACACTCTTTGTTGTTATTCCTCAGTGGATCAGCAAGCAAAGGAGGGAAATGTGTAAAGAAAGCAATGCATTATTTTTTAAAGATAGCTCTTCTTTTTTTAAAAAAATGTTCATTTTAAGATGATTGCTTCCCACCTGTTATCCAAGGAAATCAGGGCAGTGCCAGTGAACATGGTTTTTCTCCCTGCCTCTTTTATCCTCACAACAATTCTGTAAGGTAGGTTAGGCTAAGAAATAGTGACTGCTCCCAGCTAATCCAGTGAGCTTCGTAGCTGAAGGGCAATTTTTCTAGTTCAACATGCTAAATACTACACAAAGGGTGCTCCCCTGCAGACCATTTTGACAGCTGGCAGGGCCACATACCTGTCAATCAATTGACTCCAGGCTTTCATTTATTCTTTTTCAGACAAGCTTGAACTCAATGCAGGCTGCAGAGGAAGATTCCTGCTGGAACACAGGTTTGCTCTCAGCACCAATCAGCAAGCCCCTGCTTTTGGCAAGGATCAGCTGCACTAGGGATTTTTCAGTTGGAAGCTCCCTAGTGCAGTTGATACCAGAAGGAATTATTGTTAGCGCTGATCAGCTCTGACAGCGAGCCTTGCTTACTAAGGAATGATTCACTATAAGACTCTCAATTGTTCATTTGCAGCCATATCTTTACATGCTCCTAAATTGATGCCATAGCTGTCAAGTTTTCCCTTTTCTCGCAAGGAAGCCTATTCAGCATAAGGGAATTTCCCTTAAAAAAGGGAGAAGTTGACAGCTATGCTTGATGCAATGTATGGCAGGTGTGAGGCAGGTAGGTGGCTTGGTAGAAATGGCCACACTGACCAAATTACGACCCCTGCTGGGCCTAACACAGCCCAGGTGCCAAAAGTTCCCCATGTATGCACTTCACAAAACTGGGAAGATAGAAAAGAGGTTGTACAGGATTTGCAGGGTGGGTGGGCTGCAATTGCTATCATTTGTGCAAAGCAGTTTCAAACGCATTAATTATCCTAGATTACTGATCAAAGATTGAAAGTAGTAGGTAGCCTTATATTTCTTCTCTCACTTATTTTGAAACTGTCTTATGGCACATTTGCCATCTTCTCAGCACTGTTTGCAAGTTATTTATGACTATGTTTGAGTTTAAGGAACTACAACAAGCAAATAGAAAGAGAAACCACACAAGTGACGCTGACACAAAACCCCACAGTGAATAATAAATCAGTATCTGAATGCTTGTGGGAAATAAAATGTGCAACTAAAGGTGCCTCCATTATGGCATTGCGTATGCAAGAGCAATGTTCACCTGCACGGACCCCAACCACTCTGCTGGTGGAGCCTATGTATAATAAATTGCATGGATAGCGAATGAGGTAGACCAGATTTGTTGTTTGACACGTTCTAAACTGACGTATAGCAAATCTGAAATTAGTGTTCTCATCGTAAATTTCTTTCAGTTGAATAAAAATGGGCAGGAAGAGCATCTGCCACACTTGTAGTGACCCGTAGGCCCCAAATTACCAATGGTCCGAGTTGTAAGTCTATCCAGAGAGTTCCAGCCGTGTTGATGAGTGAAAATGGAAGTGAGTACTGTTCACGTGAAATTCAGGCTCTCCTGGCCAAGGAGGGAATTGAACACCTAACAACAATTCCCTACACACCACAGCAGAACTCCATAGTGGAGAGAAAGTTTAGATCCATTATGGATATGTCAAGATGCATTATAAAAGATGCATCCCAGCCATAGAAGCTGTGGACAGATGCAGCAAACACAGCAGTTTATCTGTGTTAGATTGCCAACTAAGGGAGCAGAGCGCACACCTTTTGAACTTTGGCATGGGAAAGTTCCCAATTTGTCACACATACGTGTGTTTGGAAGTCTGTGTTCCTACCACGTAGGAACACAGGCACAAGCTTGACTCCAGGGCACAAGCAGGTATCCTTGTGGGGTACACTTCTGGAGGCAAGGGATACAGAATCATGGACTTACAAACTGGAGAGACAAGTGCACACCATGCAGTTTATTTTGATGAACATGGCAAAGCTGACACTAAGAATGGTGTGGATTTTTCCAAACAGTCAGAAAGGACTCAAGAACTTGTATGCTTCCCTTCTGCAACCCTGCAAAGTCCTAATCTGCCTTCCAGTGTTATAGCCCCCCCTTTACAGGCAATGCACCAGAAGACACAGAGGACCACACCCCTGGCGGCACCAGAGATGAAGAGGAGGAATCGGATGAAGACATGCCAGCTTTGGAGGAGGATGAGGAAGCTGATGCAGTCGCAGAACCAGAGGTCAGACGCTCATCCAGAACCAACAGAGGTGTCCCACCAATAAGGCTGTCCTACTTCACAGGGTCGGCGTTTCCACAGGAACCTTCCACATGGGAAGAGATAAAGAGATGCCAGCTCCACAAGCCAGTCTCTGGAAGAAGGTCAGAGAGGAAGAGATGAATGCACTGCATCAAAACAAGACCCGGACACTGAGTTGCCTCCCGGCAATAAGGCCATTGGCAGGAAATAGGTTCAAGGATAAGAAGGGGTCAGGAGGAGAAGTTCAGCGCTACAAAGCTAGACTTGTGGCACAGGGATTTTCACGACATTTTGGTGAAGACTACAATGAGGTTTTTGCACCAACCGTGAGGTACAGCAGCGTAAGAATGCTTTTGAGCATTGCAGCCTCCAAGCAAATGGGGGTGAAACACATTGACATTGCCACTGCTTTCCTTCACAGGCAAATTTCTGAGGAAATTTATATGAAACAGCCCAAAGGTTTTGTAAAAGCAGAAGAGGCACATTTAGTGTGCAAGCTGCAAAAGGGACTTTATGGACTTAAGCAGGGTGCTAGAGCCTGGAACCAAAAGTTGCATAAAATGCGGATGCAACTTGGGTGCAAGCAAGGCAATGCTGACAAGTGCTTGTACAGTAAGTCAAATAATGGACAATTCTCATATGTTCTAGTATTTGTTGATGACCTGATTATTGCCACAGCAAGTGAAACTGACTATGCACAGACAGTAAAACACCTTAGCAAAGAGATTGAAGTCAAGGAACTAGATGTCCAGTACTACCTTGGGATTCAAGTGGAAAGAGAAGAAGATGGCTCATTTCTTCTCAACCAAAGGCAAAAGATCCATGAACTGATTGAATGCATGCAGATGCAAAATGCAAACCTAGTTGCAACACCCATGGCTACAGACGTCTTGAAGAATCAGCAGGATTTGAAGCCGTTACCAGACAACAGTGAATACAGGTCGGTGATTGGTAAACTTTTGTATTTACAGTAGTTACCACATGTAGACCTGACTTAGCAAAAGCTGTGGGGATTCTTAGTAGAAAGGTGAATTCTCCCACTGAGCATGATTGGGCAGGTATAAAAAGGGTGGTGTAGTATTTGAAGAGTACCATGAATAGTAAATTAAGGTTACCAGCTGTCAGAAACCCTAAGTTGGTTGGGTATACTGATGCGGATTGGGCTGGGGACAATGCTGAGTATAAATCCACAGGTGGATTTGTTTTTATGTTTGCAGATGGACCTGTTGCTGTGTAGCATTGTCTTCCACAGAATCAGAATACATTGCAGCGACAGAAGAGTGCAGAGAGGTTGCCTGGCTCAATCAACTCATCAAGGACTTTGGGTTGGTGAGAAAGGAACCTGTCAGCTTACTAGAGGACAATCAGAGTTGCCTGAAGCTGACACAGAGTGAGAAGTTCCACATGAGGACAAATCATATTGGCGTAAAGTACCATTATATCCGTGAGATGATCCAGGATGGATTTTTGGGACTGTCTTACTGCAGCACCAAAGAGATGCATCCTTTTTTAAAATTTTTTAATTAATTTTATAAAAAGAAAAAACCAATCAATTCACATTAATAATCCACCCATACAAAATAGTTCGCCAACACATAAAAAAGCACAAAAACAAACAACAGCAAAAAGACAAAAAAGACAAAAAAAAGAGAATATTACTTTTAACTTTTTCATCACATTGTGGACTTCCTCAGATCTCCCCTCATTGGGTCCCTATTAAAATTAACCTTTAGGAGACTTCCAGTCCGGGTGCGCTAGAAGACGAGTCGCAAAAAACAGAGCTCCATAAACCGGGCCAGTTTTTCGATTCAGTGAGCAGCTCCGGGGGGGGGGGGGTTGGCGCCGCTAACCCACCCAAAAAGAAGGTGAGAGTGCGGGTCTCTCACTGAACACAAAATAAGGCGTTAAAGGCGGAACTTCGTCCCGGCACCTTCGGTGGAGGAGACGGAGAGGAGCCAGACGCCATAGATCGCGGACACACTGAAAGGGCGCCCAAGAACTCGCAATAGTCAGCACCCGCGACAACCTGACCAAGAAAAAGAAACTGAAGGTACCGACCTGAGAGAAAATCATAGCGTATTTTGAAGCCTTAAGATATAAACTCCAGGCAGAGAGCAAGGTCAGGGAACTACTTACAGATGCGGAGGGATATTGTTAACAGCGGAACTTCTCTTAAAAAGAAAATCAGCAAACCACGGGAGAGTACGTTGCTGCAAGGGGCTGAGGATATAAGGAGGACAGAGGCAAAAGCGAGATTTTAAGGCAAGTAACCAAGTGGGAGTAAAATATCTTAACAATAAAAGGACTTTGTAATTAAGAAAGAGACCTTATTGGTACTGAGGCAGAAAGAAAGGAAAGGAAAGAACGCTATGAGGGAGAAAAAAGGAGGATGAGGAGAGAAAGGAGGCGGAGGGGTTGTGTTTGTTGGCTGTGTTTAAGAACGGTAAAATCGCAAACTGCAAAGAACTGCAAAAGAAAATGGCAGACAAGATCTAATAAGCCACTGTGAAACTGTACGGTCACGACTTCCGCCTTCTTCTTGGAACGGGAAGGGAAGGAGGAGTGGTAATTAAAGGAGCCCAAGGACACTAGAGGGGAACGATAGTGAAGCCTGCTGCAGAGTTAAATATATACTGAATTGCTTGTGTCACAGGGGTGTTGATGGGCTACTTCAGAGTAACGACGCCACACCGCTCTGCATTTTATCTTTTATTTGGTGCTGCGTATTTACAGTGCTAAAGGCAGTGCTATTTACAGAGACACATCTTAACCGCTTGAGTCAGAACCTCCGAATGGCGTTTGGCGCGTCTTTCTCCAACATAACAGCTTGGGGAGACCCAGCCTCTTCCCCCGACGTTTCCTGCGCAATTCCGGAGTTGGGGGGATCGGTCTACCCCCCTTGCTTTCCCCTTCCTGTCCCACCTGGGACGATGGCTCCGCTACCTTGCCAGAGCCTCGGATACCACTTCCTGCTTCCCCAATTGAGTCGGAACTCTCCCTGCTTTCCTCCGTGCTTGGGGATGGGCTGGACCTCAAGATGGGAGGGACTTCGCGATATCCCTTGTCCCTCACATCCTGCATATGAACTGCTTTTAAAATTGGGTTTTATACCCCACCTACAATTCTAGATTTGTGCTTGCCTTTGTGTTAGATCCCATGGACTTCTAAATACTGGGTTAGAAGGGGACTCCCAATATTAGGAGCAAAAGGGGCTAAAGACAGATACTCACTGGGAAAACCATAAATAAAGAAAAGATGGGCAGCAAAAAAATCTCAAGTCCTGGCAGCAAGGAGACAATCATCGTCATATGAAAATGACGCATTTACAGATATCACAGAACTGATAACCGAGATGAATAAGACTCTAAATGAAAAATTAGACACGGTAGAGGCAAAAATTGAAAACAATTCAAAGATCATTTTGGAAATGACCGGCCAAATTAAAGACTTATATGGGAGAAATAAAGAACTAGACAAATCAGTGAAGGACTTGAGTTCTAAGGTTCAAAAGCAAGAAGAATCCATCAAAAAAAATCATGACAGTGAATAAAGAATTAAAAGAACTTCATGAGGAAGAGGAAGATGAGAGGCAATCTATTAAGCAAATGCAGGAGGACCTGGCGGACCAGATTGCCATGTTAGAGATGAAGCAAAAATCTCTGTGGTTGAGGCTGAGGGGAGTATATGAGTCTCCAAATGAACAAATAGATGAGAAGATCATAAGGGAATTGGCAATCTGGCTCAAGGTAAAGGAGGACGATTTGCTTATGGACATAGATAAAATTTATAGAATACGGACAGACAAATCTAAGAACAAGAAAGGACCAGGGGACTGTATGGTCATATTAAATTCCAGACTGTTGAAAGATAAGATTTTCCAAAAGAAAATGCAGGAAGAGCTGGTGATAGATGGGAAAGCAGTGGCCATCTTTAAAGAAATCCCCAAAATATTTGTCCTTAAAAGGCAAAAATACAAAGTTCTAACAGAAGCCTTAATAAAAAGAGGCATTTGGTTTACGTATATGGGAGTTCCCAGAAGGCCTGACATTCTTCTACAAAGAGAGAAGGAAGACGATCAGATCGATGGAGGAAGCGGAGAAATTTATGAGAAGATTGAAGAACGAAGCAGGAGAGGAAGAAGAAGGGGAGAGGTGTTTGGAACATTGAGAAAGTAGATTAGGAGGGGAAAGCTGAGATTGTGTAAATTAAGACTAAGAAAGAAGGGAGATATGTCTTTTTAAGGAAATATTAATTTGGGAGAAATCACAAAGGTAAAGATAAATATAAGCAACTTGTAAGGTGGGATTGTTTTTGTTCTCTTTCTGCTGCTTTATCTGTATTTGTTCTTGTTATATAGAATTTGATATAGAAGGAAGATCTGCTACCTTCTTTAAAATTCCTGAAATTTCCTTTCAGAAGCAGTCAGGAGTAGCCATTGGTGAATAAAGCCTATTTGTTGGTAATAGTACAAGTGAAAGCGGTGTAAAGAGAAGTTTATTCTGTGAAATTTTATTTGATCATTGAATAGGAAATAAAGAATGAGGTTTACTTTAATTTCATGGAATGTAAATGGTCTAAAGAGAAAAGAAAAAAGGAATAAGATAGAACACCTGTTAAAAAGGGGTCCTGGGATATAATGTGCATCCAGGAAACGCATATTTCACAAAATCATGAAAGAGTCCTTAAAAATGGGAGATTGGGACAGGAATTTATTTCAGCAGACAGGAAGAAAAAAGGGGTGGTGGTAACATATGTAAATCCAAAGCTAAAGGCGGAGACAATTTTTCAAGACAATGAAGGGAGAGTGGTAGGAGTAAAAATAAATTTAAGTATTGGGAAGGTAGTTGTGATCAATGTGTATGCACCAAATGATTGTAAAGCAGATTTTTAAAAAAAATTAGAGAAATTGATAGGGGAATATGTAAAAGATGAAGAAATTATTTTGGCAGGGGATATGAATGGAATAATCAATCCGGAACTAGACAGAACTAATATAGGAAGAAAAAGAGGAGGGAAACTGCCGGGGAGTTTTCTGAAATTAGCTGCAAATTATGAATTGAGAGATATTTGGAGGGAATGGAACCTGGCCAGGAGAAGGTTTACTCACTACTCGGATGCAAAACAGTCAGCAGCCAGATTAGATGCCATATGGATAACCAAAAACTTATTTCCAAAAATAAATAAATGTGAAATTCTGGCCAAATTAATCTCTGATCATAACCCAGTGATGATAGGAATTAATGACCAGACAGAGCATCCCAAGAGGTGGAGGTTAGATGAAAAGATTCTACGGGATGAAGAATTTGTAGAAAAAATGAAATCGCTGCTGAGGGAATTTCTAGAAATTAATATCAGGGAAGAGACAAAATTGACAACAGTATGGGATGCTAGTAAAGCATATTTAAGGGGACTTTATATACAACAAAAAGGTAAAAAACAGAAAGAAAGGAAAGAAAGGATAGAAGAAATTAAAAAGAGAATAGAGGAGAAAGAAAAAGAACTGGGAAGAAATCCAAAAGAAAAAAATTTAGAGAATCAAATCAAAATTTTACAAAAAGAATTAGAGAACATAGTGGATCAAGAATTGGAAAAGAAAATTGGCTGGAGTAAACAAAGGAATTTTGAATTTGGAAATAAGTCGGGGAAACTTTTATCTTGGCAATTAAGAAAAAGACAAAATGAAAAAATCATAACAAGTGTAAGAGAGGGAGGCAGTTGCTGGACAAAAACGGATGAGATAAAAAGATGCCTAGTCAATTTCTATAAAAAGCTATATGAGGGGAAGTTAGGGAAGGAGAGGGAAATTGAGAAATATTTAGAGAAGTACAAGGGGAAGTCAATAAATGAAGAGGAAAGAAAATTACTAAATCAAACAATTTCAAAACAAGAAAAGAATTTGGCAATAAAGAAATTGAAGGAGGGGAAATCTCCGGGCACGGATGGGCTGGGAAGCCAACATTATAAGATCTTTAAAGAGGAATTGATAGACATCTACCAAAAATTGGCAAACGAAGTATTAGGAAAAGGTACCATCCCTCAATCATGGCAAGAGGCATATATTACCAAAAGAAAAAAGCGAAGAAATACAGGTTTCAAATTTTAGACCAATATCTCTACTAAACGTAGATTATAAAATTTATGCTACCGGTAATATCATGGCGGAGAGATTGAAGATTATATTAAATAGAGTGATTGAGCAAAACCAACAAGGGTTCCTTCCAGGAAGAAAAATAGCAAATAACATAAGACTTTTTTTTAACACTATTGAATTTTTGGACTGGAACCTGAGCAAAAAGGCTGCTTTTGTGTTCCTGGACGCGGAGAAAGCTTTTGATAACCTGCACTGGGATTTTATGATAAAGGCTATGAGGAGGATAGGCATAAATGGAAACTTTTTAGAAGGAATAAAAGCAATTTATAGGAAGCAATCTGCCAAATTGATAGTAAATGGTGATCTGTCAGAGGAGTTTGAAATTGGCAAAGGAACTAGGCAAGGATGTCCGCTCTCGCTCTTGTTATTTATTTTATTGATTGAATTTTTATTAAATGAGATTAAGGAAGAGGAAGAAATAAAGGGAATCAGAGTAAAAAGATACACAATTAAAATAAGGGTGTTTGCGGACGACATCATAATAATGCTGGAGGATCCAGTGGATTCAGTAAAAAAATTAAGAGAAAAATTGGATGATTATAGAGAGGCATGCGGATTCAAAGTGAACGTAATCAAAACCAAAATTATGATCAAAAATTTGAGAGGAGAAGAAGCAAAGAAAATTGGAAAACCTGGCAGGATGGCAAATAGTTAAAAGAGTCAAATATTTAGGCATAATTGTCACGACAAATAATATCAATCTATTTGAAAACAATTATATTAAATTATGGAAAGAGATAAGCTGTAGGTTTCAGAAATATAAAGGGTTGGCACGCCTATTTGGTATTGGAAAAGAAAGGAACCCAAAAGGAATTTTCGGATCACATAATTAAAAAATCTCTTTATCAAATTTGCCAAGAGTTTAGACCGTTAGTAGAACCCCAAAGCCCATGGTGGGCATCCCCTGTGGAGATGACAGCCATGGGCACAAATGCAGGAGTAAGTAAATGGCCAACATATCGGGATTTAGTGGTGAGGGAAGGGGACCAACTCTGTTTAAAACCATATGAGGAGATAAAAACACACTGCTCAAGTTGGTTACATTATGGGCAGATACAAAGCATCTTTAAGGCCCATAAGGAAGCTGGTTTCCTTCCGAAGGAATCTAAATTACAAGAAATCATAATAGACAATGACAAAAAATTATGGGGGGAAATGTATAGATTTTTGTTGGACTGGGAATTAAAAGATGAACTCACAAAAAACGTGATGGTAAAATGGGCAGCTGATATTGGCAAACCAATTCTAATAAACCAATGGGAAAAATTATGGAAATTAGATATAAAATTTACGACATGTATAACAATCAGAGAAAATATCCTGAAGATGTTTCATAGATGGTGTGTAACCCCCGAAAGAATTGCAAAAATCTATAGAACAGGAGATGGGAGGTGTTGAAAGTGCCAAAAGAAAATAGGAAGTTTCTACCATTGCTGGTGGACGTGCCCGAAGGTTGCGGAATTCTGGGACAAAGTATATGATAACTTTAAAAAGATGCTGAAATTTACATTTGAAAAAATTCCCGAAATCCTGCTACTAAGCATTATCCCAAGTAATATACCAAAAGATAGAATCAAAATCTTACTTTACGCATGCGCAGCAGCCAGGATCCTAATTGCAACAAAATGGAAAGGAGAGAATTTACCTACAGTACAGGAATGGGAGGGGAAAATGATAGAATATTTGAGGTTGGCGAAAATGACTGCAATAATCAGGAATGTACAGGAAATAAGGAGGGAATGGAAATATGTACAAGACTACTTGGAAAAAGAAACTATAAATAACAAGATAGTGATGTGCTTAGATTGAGATTATAAGAGAAGAGGATAAATTGAATCATAGAATCATAGAATCATAGAATATAGAGTTGGAAGAGACCACAAGGGCCATCCAGTCCAACCCCCTGCCAAGCAGGAAACACCTGACAGATTCCTGACAGATGGCTGTCAAGCCTCTGCTTAAAGACCTCCAAAGAAGGAGACTCCACCACACTCCTTGGCAGCAAATTCCACTGCCGAACAGCTCTTACTGTCAGGAAGTTCTTCCTAATGTTTAGGTGGAATTTTCTTTCTTGTAGTTTGAATCCGTTGCTCCGTGTCCGCTGCTTGGCAGGGGGTTGGACTGGATGGCCCTTGTGGACTCTTCCAACTCTATGATTCTATGATTCTATGATTCTATGATTCTCTGGAGCAGCAGAAAACAACCTTTCTCCCTCCTTTATATGACATCCTTTTATATATTTGAACATGGTTATCATATCACCCCTTAACCTTCTCTTCTCCAGGCTAAACATACCCAGCTCCCTAAGCCGTTCCTCATAAGGCATCATTTCCAGGCCTTTGACCATTTTGGTTGCCCTCTTCTGGACACGTTCCAGCTTATCAGTATCCTTCTTGAACTGTGGTGCCCAGAACTGGACACAATACTCCAGGTGAGGTCTGACCAGAGCAGAATACAGTGGTACTATTACTTCCCTTGATCTAGATGCTATACTCCTATTGATGCAGCCCAGAATTGCATTGGCTTTTTTAGCTGCTGCATCACACTGCTGACTCATGTCAAGTTTGTGGTCAACCAAAACTCCTAGATCCTTTTCACATGTACTGCTCTCAAGCCAGGTGTCTCCCATCCTGTATTTGTGCCTTTCATTTTTTTTGCCCAAGTGTAGTACTTTACATTTCTCCTTGTTAAAATTCATCTTGTTTGCTTTGGCCCAGTTGTCTAATCTGTTAAGGTCATTCTGAAGTGTGATCCTGTCCTCTGGGGTGTTAGCCACCCCTCCCAATTTGGTGTCATCTGCAAACTTGCTCAGGATTCCCTCAAGCCCATCATCCAAGTCATTGATAAAGATGTTGAACAAGACTGGGCCCAAGACAGAACCCTGTGGCACCCCACTAGTCACTACTCTCCAGGATGAGGAGGAGCCATTGATGAGCACCCTTTGGGTTCGGTCAGTAAGCCAGCTACAAATCCACTGAATGGTAGCATTGTCTAGCCCACATTTTAGCAGCTTCTTTACAAGAATATCATGGGGCACCTTGTCAAAGGCCTTGCTGAAATCAAGATAGGCTACATCCCCAGCGTTCCCTTCATCTACCAGGCTTGTAATTCTGTCAAAAAATGAGATCAGATTAGTCTGACATGACTTATTTTTCAGGAACCCATGCTGACTTTTAGTGATCACAGAGTTTCTTTCTAGGTGCTCACAGACTGTTTGCTTAATGATCTGCTCTAGAATCTTTCCTGGTATTGATGTCAGGCTGACTGGGCGGTAATTGTTTGGGTCCTCTCTTTTCCCCTTTTTGAAAATAGGGACAACATTTGCCCTCCTCCAGTCTGCTGGAACTTCGCCTGTTCTCCAGGAATTTTCAAAGATTATTGCCAGTGGTTCTGAAATCACCTCTGCCAGTTCTTTTAATACTCTTGGATGTAGTTCATCTGGCCCTGGAGACTTGAATACATCTAAACTAGCCAAGTATTCTTGTACTACCTCCTTACTTATTCTGGGCTGTGTTTCCCCTGCTGAATCATCTGCTCCATATTCTTCAGGTCGGGCGTTGTTTTCTTTCTTGGAGAAGACTGAGGCAAAGAAGGCATTGAGGAGTTCTGCCCTTTCTCTGTCCCCTGTTTGCATTTCACCATCTTCTCCTCTGAGTGACCCCACTGTTTCCTTGTTTTTCCTTTTGCTACGGACATACCCATAAAAGCCCTTTTTGTTGCTTTTAACCTCTCTGGCGAGCCTGAGTTCATTCTGTGCTTTAGCTTTTCTGACTTTGTCTCTACACGTGCTGGCTATATGTTTGAATTCCTCTCTGGAGATTTCCCCCCTTTTCCATTTTTTGTACATATCCCTTTTAAATCTTAACTCAGTCAAAAGTTCTTTAGATAGCCAGCCTGGCTTCTTTAGGCACCTTCCATGTTTCCGTCTCATTGGTATTGCCTGAAGTTGTGCTTTTAATATCTCCCTTTTAACAAACTCCCAACCATCATGAATTCCCTTCCCTTTTAGTATTACTGTCCATGGGATTTCACCCAGCGTTTCCCTAAGTTTTCTGAAGTCGGCTTTCTTAAAGTCTAGAATTTGGACCTTAGTATGCTTGGTTGCTCCTTTCCGCTGGATAATAAACTCCAGAAGAGCATGGTCACTCCCACCTAATGATCCTGCCACTTCTACCCCACTAACCAAGTCATCACTATTGGTTAGGACCAGATCTAAAATGGCTGATCCTCTTGTTGCTTCCCCCACTTTCTGGACAATGAAGTTGTCTGCAAGGCCAGTGAGGAATCTGTTCGACCTTATGCTCTTGGCTGAGTTTGACATCCAACAAATATCAGGATAGTTGAAATTCCCCATTACTACTATCTCACTTCCTTTGGAATGCTTGGCCATCTGTTCCAGGAAGGCATCATCTGTGTCCTCAGTTTGGCTTGGGGATCTATAGTAAACTCCCACAATGAGATCACTGTTGTTTTTCTCTCCCTTAATTTTGACCCAGATACTCTCAATTTGGCTTTGAAGTTTTAAATCCTGGATCTCTTCACAGGTATACATATCCCTAACATATAAAGCTACTCCTCCTCCTTTCCTGTTTGGTCTATTTCTCTTAAATAGATTGTATCCCTCTATTACTACATTCCAGTCATGAGACTCATCCCACCAGGTTTCAGTGATGCCTATTATGTCATATTTAGTTTGCTGTACCAAGAGCTCAAGTTCATCTTGTTTATTTCCCATGCTCTGTGCATTAGTATACAGACATTGAAGACCGTTGATCATTCCCCCATGTCTCTTATTTAAGGATATTTTCGTCCCACCACTAGGTCTGCATGCTGCTTGCTCCATTTGGTCCTTGACATTTGGATGATCATCTTCAGCATTTGATAGACTCCTACCTTCAGGACCACTGTCTCCCTCCCCCACATAAGTCAGTTTAAAGCCCTCCTGATGAGGTTTTTGAGTTTCGTGGCAAAAACATTCCTCCCAACTTTTGTGAGGTGCAGTCCATCACTTGCCAGAAGTCCATCTTCAAGAAACTGCAGACCGTGATCTAGGAATCCAAACCGTTCCTGTTTGCACCATTTGCGAAGCCAGTTGTTCACTTCCCCTATTTTTCCCTCTCTCCCTGGGCCATGTCGTTCAACTGGGAGGACAGAAGAGATGACAATTTGTGCA
Source organism: Zootoca vivipara (assembly GCF_965207765.1). Classification (NCBI taxonomy): domain Eukaryota; kingdom Metazoa; phylum Chordata; class Lepidosauria; order Squamata; family Lacertidae; genus Zootoca; species Zootoca vivipara. Next base: position 2,740,497 of record NC_142592.1, read on the forward strand.
TCTAATTGCTTCAACTTCCTGCCCAGAGCCTCATAATCATTTTTGATCTTCTGTAAGCTATGGCTTGCAGTGTCATTGGTTCCCACATGCACCAAAAGGAAGGGGTTGAGAGACTTAGAAAAAGGAAATTGAGAGACTTAGAAAAGGAATATATGTATACAATGTAAGAGGTATAGCAAGGGAAAGTAAATATACAGAGGGAATCGTGTTGTAAATAGTAGGAAGTGAATTTTTGTCTGTTTTTCTTTTCTGAATTTTTTTCTTTTCTTTTTTCTCTTCTTCTTATGAGTCTTTTTTCACTTTTCTAATTCTTTTTGTTTCTTTTTTGTGTAAGATAAGAATGAAACCTCACCGGACGGCTCTGGCGATGAACTGGAAGCCTTGACTGCTGACATCCTGATGAAACCCCTGCAAAGAGAGAATTTCCAGAACCTATGTGTCAAGCTGGGACTCTGGGTGGTTGAATAAAGTTATTTACGTTTTGTGCATATTGTATTGCCTGAGATGTGGGATGTGAAACACAGAGCAGTCAAGTACAACATCCCTAGAGTGGACATAAAAAGGAGATGTCTAGACCAGCCAGTCGGAACTTCTTGCTTCCTCCTAGGCTGGGACAGACTTCCTCTACATGTGACCAGAGGTGGGCATGGCCTCACCTGTGCAGGTAACAAAAGCATAGGACTGGACGCCATCTCTCTCACTCTCTCTCTCTCACTACATTTGTTGAAGAAGCAACATCTGCTTAGCCTAAGATGCTCTCTTGGCAGCCAAGAGAGGACAAAGGAGCTGTCTCCTTATGGGATAGTTTCCAGGTATATTACTTTTGTAACTTAAGTCTGCTTTCTGGGATCCATCTGTGAACAGAATGAGTGAATAAGTAAACTCTTTTTATACTTTATAGAAGACTGTGTTGTGTCTTTCTCTTTTATGAGGGTCTAAAGGGGAAATTACCAGGTAACTAATTTTAGAGGCTTTAGCAAGCCTGAGCAATTGCATCTGCTGTGCAAGTTTAAAAAGAGGAATGTTACTCTGCTAAACACAAGTTGGAAAAGGATATAATCAAACAATATATCCTCTCCTGCATCCCTGTACATTCCCACAATACTAGTGGCACATCAGTCCAAATCTCTCCCATTGATTTCATGATTAAGCATGCATAGGATTCTGCTGTTTTTGTACATAGGCAAACATACATACCACTGATCTCTATACATTTCCCTGCATTAGACAACCAGGGACTTCCAGTGCAAGGAAACCCTACTTTCTGAAACACAGAAAGTCACCAAAAATAGCAAAATAGCAAAATGAATGGTTTTATTAGCATGAATGGAGCAAGGAGGCCATAATATTAAAGATGTACTGTCACATACGCAGGATCCCCCTCCCAACTGCCAAATAGCCCTGATTAGGTGTTATCAGAAGGAAATGAGACTCAGGAAGAACAAATGAAGATGCCAAAGGAGGCCTTCCTGACAAAAGAATATGTAAATCTTTTCACTAACTTTTGTGAAATGGGTTCTTGAACCATACCTGATTGACATGGGCATGTCTGGATCTCAGGTTTCTGCCTGACACAACACCTTTTCTGAGACATATCTATGATGTCTTGATGATGCATCCTGAGATGTATTATGGGAAAGTTTGGGAAACTTTTAAAAACAATGTAACCATTGTTCTTGGCTTCTTGCTGCTTCATCTTTGTGGTAGTTGGAAGTCTTGTTGCAACAATAAAGATCAGGCCTACAAGCTGCTGTTTTGCTTCTATTCCTGGCTGAAGTCTTTTGCTTGTGACCCCTGATCTGAACCTGTGGGATCTGGGACTAGCTGACTCAAAAGAGTGCCCCCACCGGTTCCCTGGAACATTGCAATTAGTCATTTTATTTCCCAGTGAAATCACTCTGTCACTGGCTGCTACTGATATAAGCAGGAAAACAATGGTGTGATCCCAGGTCTGCTGTAACATGTTGTTTGGCCCAGAGTTGTCACACCAAATGATAATTAGGTAGCTGGAATGGAAAAAACAGAGCGGGGGGGGGGGACCCAGATGTAAATTACCCAGGCATGGTATCACATTGTTTAATCAGTTATTTGTTTGTCATCTGAGTACAAGTAGTGCTTATCCTGGTTATGTTAGCGATAACAAGGCTAGGGCTTTATACTAAAAACAGGAGGGCAAGATGTTAAATAATTCAGTTGGGCACTAAGGAAAGCACATTATGTTCAGACAATGCTGTATAATGCTGTATAATGTTCTCCATCTCCATTTAATATTTGAGTTGTAGAAAGGTGTCTGGTTGTACAGCAACAAGTGTGTAATAAAACATGGCTGATTCCTCAGTTCCCTTTATTTCATTGTTAATGTTTAACATTCAGAAACAAATGTACTGGTTACTTTCTCTACAATGGAAGTCCATTTGTATTTGAATCCTGCTGTTCATCCTGTGGAGAGGACATGTTCTGATATTATAGATATGGTCTATTTTTCAGCACTAGCCTAAGGACTAAAGAAGGGAAGCGGGTGGTGCTGTGGGTTATTTTTTTAAATATTTTTATTGGTTTTACAATAAAAGACAACCAAAACAAACAGCACAGTAAAACATAATAAACACAAAAGCATAACAATAAAAAGAAAAGAATCCAAATACACAATCCTTTTCTTTTAACATTGTATAAAGGGACTTCCTCGAGTTCCCTCCAACTGCGGTTCATTTCTTCTTTATCTTTAGCAATTTCCAATTTATCATTAAAAATTTCATACAATTTCAATCTCTCATACATCTATTTACTTCACCTAATTCCCCAATCCACAGTTTCTATATACTTCTAAATCTAATCTCAATATACAATTTTACCATATTTTTTTCAAATAGATTTTAAATTCTTTCCATTCTTCCTCTATCGCTTCTTCTCCCTGGTCGCAAATTCTCCCGGTCACCTCAGCCAGTTCCATGTACTCCATCATCTTCATTTGCCAATCATCCACTGTTGGTAATTCATGAATCTTCCAATTCTTAGCCAGTAATACTCTTGCCGCCGTTGTGGCATACATAAAGAAATTAACATTTTTCTTAGGAATCTCTTTTCCCACTATACCCAATAGAAAGGATTCTGGTTTCTTTGGAAATGTGTTTTTCAACACTCTTTAATTCATTATAAATTCATTATAAATCTTCTCCCAGAAATCCCTTACTAGTGGGCAAGTCCACCACATATGATAAAAAGATCCTTCCTCTTTCTTACATTTCCAACATTTGTTAAACCACAGAGACTAGGGCTTGCCGATCAGAAGGCCGGTGGTTCGAATCCCTGTGACGGGGTGAGCTCCTGTTGTTCGGTCCCTGCTCCTGCCAACCTAGCAGTTCGAAACCATGCAGTGCAAGTAGATAAATAGGTACCGCTCCGGCGGGAAGGTAAACGGTGTTTCCGTGTGCTGCTTTGGTTCACCAGAAGCTGCTTAGTCATGTTGGCCACACGACCCAGAAGCTGTACGCCAGCTCCCTCGGCCAGTAAAGTGAGATGAGCGCTACAACCCGAGTCGTCTGCGACTGGACCTAATGGTCAGGGGTCCCCTAAGGACTAAAGAGAGAAAGAGGGAAAGAACTGAAAATCCAAAAGTTTGGTCAGGTTACATTCAGGTGACTCACAAAAACACAGCAGATATAAGCTGAGATATAAGCTCTCCCTATATGCAATTGCATTGGTGGATTTAAGGGGGGAAGTGGGAAATGGTGAATGAAGTGATCCGCTGTGGCAAGCTGGTAGGAGACTGGCCCAGTCACCTTGGTAACGGCAGCAGGGATACAGGCAGGGCCATGCCCATAGTTCCAGATGTAGACAGGGTCATTCAGGATGAAGGACCCGGGGGCCAGGAGGCCAATCAGATGCCAGATCAGGGTGGAGCCGATTCAGGAGCGATGCCAACTTCTGGTTCATGAGAAGTTCTGCTGGGCTACAGCCTGTGGCAGTGGAGGGCATGATGTGCTGCTGCAGCAGGAAATCCACCAGGCACTGGTTCCAGTTCCCCTGGGTAATGCGGGTGAGGGATTCCTTGCTTGTCCTCACCATTCTCTCGGCCTGTCCATTCATTGATGGGTAGAATGGTGCTGCCATGACATGCTGGATTAGGTTGTCGGTCATGAACTTCTGGAACTTGGCTGATGTGAACTGTGCTCCATTTATCAGACACGATGGTGTCTGGCAGGCCATGTGTGGTGGAGACCGCACAGATTCCATACAGGGAAGCGTCACGGGCAAGCACAACGGGCTTGGTTTCATCAAAATGGGTAAGGACGCTGTCAGAGTGCTTGACAGCACTGAAAGCAGCATCCTGCCTTTATACATACATGGTGGCACTATAATAAACTAAAACCTTTTTGGTATGGGATATTTGAGGAATTGGGGGGGGGAATTAAAATATAATATCAAAAGAAACCTGAGTCTTTTTTACTGGGGATGGTGGATGAAGATAAATAAATAAACAAGATGAAAAGGCTTTTTGTACATGGTGGCAGCGGCAAGAATCCTAATTGCCAAATATTGGAAAAAAACAAGAGATCCCTAATACAGGATAGATAGAAGGCAAATAAGCGTTCTATGGCTTTATTTCGCTTAGTTGCTTACTCTTGAGTAGAACTGCATGTTCACTCCAGGAATAAGCACCTTTGTAAAATGAGTCAAATTGAAGCAGAACACATTGTTGGAGTGTCAGAATGCATAGATAGAAGGCAAATAAGCGTTCCGTAGCTTCATTTCGCTTAGTTGCTTACTCTTGAGTAGAACTGCATCTTCACTCCAGGAATAAGCACCTTTGTAAAATGAGTCAAATTGAAGCAGAACACATAGTTGGAGTGTCAGAATGCATAGATAGAAGGCAAATAAGCGTTCCATGGCTTTATTTCGCTTAGATGCTTACTCTTGAGTAGAACTGCATGTTCACTCCAGAAATAAGCACCTTTGTAAAATGAGTCAAATTGAAGCAGAACAGATTGTTGGAGTGTCAGAATGCATAGATAGACGGCAAATAAGCGTTCCGTGGCTTCATTTCGCTTAGTTGCTTACTCTTGAGTAGAACTGCATGTTCACTCCAGGAATAAGCACCTTTGTAAAATGAGTCAAATTGAAGCAGAACACATTGTTGGAGTGTCAGAATGCATAGATAGAAGGCAAATAAGCGTTCCATGGCTTTATTTCGCTTAGTTGCTTACTCTTGAGTAGAACTGCATGTTCACTCCAGGAAGAAGCACCTTTGTAAAATGAGTCAAATTGAAGCAGAACACCTTGTTGGAGTGTCAGAATGCATAGATAGAAGGCAAATAAGCGTTCCGTTGCTTCATTTCGCTTAGTTGCTTACTCTTGAGTAGAACTGAATGTTCACTCCAGGAATAAGCACCTTTGTAAAATGAGTCAAATTGAAGCAGAACACATTGTTGGAGTGTCAGAATGCATAGATAGAAGGCAAATAAGCGTTCCATGGCTTTATTTCGCTTAGATGCTTACTCTTGAGTAGAACTGCATGTTCACTCCAGAAATAAGCACCTTTGTAAAATGAGTCAAATTGAAGCAGAACAGATTGTTGGAGTGTCAGAATGCATAGATAGACGGCAAATAAGCGTTCCGTGGCTTCATTTCGCTTAGTTGCTTACTCTTGAGTAGAACTGCATGTTCACTCCAGGAATAAGCACCTTTGTAAAATGAGTCAAATTGAAGCAGAACACCTTGTTGGAGTGTCAGAATGCATAGATAGAAGGCAAATAAGCGTTCCATGGCTTTATTTCGCTTAGTTGCTTACTCTTGAGTAGAACTGAATGTTCACTCCAGGAATAAGCACCTTTGTAAAATGAGTCAAATTGAAGCAGAACACATTGTTGGAGTGTCAGAATGCATAGATAGACGGCAAATAAGCGTTCCGTGGCTTCATTTCGCTTAGTTGCTTACTCTTGAGTAGAACTGCATGTTCACTCCAGGAATAAGCACCTTTGTAAAATGAGTCAAATTGAAGCAGAACACATTGTTGGAGTGTCAGAATGCATAGATAGAAGGCAAATAAGCGTTCCATGGCTTTATTTCGCTTAGTTGCTTACTCTTGAGTAGAACTGCATGCTCACTCCAGGAATAAGCACCTTTGTAAAATGAGTCAAATTGAAGCAGAACAGATTGTTGGAGTGTCAGAATGCATAGATAGAAGGCAAATAAGCGTTCCATGGCTTTATTTCGCTTAGTTGCTTACACTTGAGTAGAACTGCATGTTCACTCCAGGAATAAGCACCTTCGTAAAATGAGTCAAATTGAAGCAGAACACATTGTTGGAGCGTCAGAATGCATAGATAGAAGTCAAATAAGCGTTCCATGGCTTTATTTCGCTTAGTTGCTTACTCTTGAGTAGAACTGCATGTTCACTCCAGGAATAAGCACCTTTATAAAATGAGTCAAATTGAAGCAGAACACATTGTTGGAGTGTCAGAATGCATAGATAGAAGGCAAATAAGCGTTCCGTAGCTTCATTTCGCTTAGTTGCTTACTCTTGAGTAGAACTGCATGTTCACTCCAGGAATAAGCACCTTTGTAAAATGAGTCAAATTGAAGCAGAACACATTGTTGGAGTGTCAGAATGCATAGATAGAAGGCAAATAAGCGTTCCGTAGCTTCATTTCGCTTAGTTGCTTACTCTTGAGTAGAACTGCATATTCACTCCAGGAATAAGCACCTTTGTAAAATGAGTCAAATTGAAGCAGAACACATTGTTGGAGTGTCAGAATGCATAGATAGAAGGCAAATAAGCGTTCCGTAGCTTCATTTCGCTTAGTTGCTTACTCTTGAGTAGAACTGCATGTTCACTCCAGGAATAAGCACCTTTGTAAAATGAGTCAAATTGAAGCAGAACACATTGTTGGAGTGTCAGAATGCATAGATAGAAGGCAAATAAGCGTTCCGTAGCTTCATTTCGCTTAGTTGCTTACTCTTGAGTAGAACTGCATGTTCACTCCAGGAATAAGCACCTTTGTAAAATGAGTCAAATTGAAGCAGAACACATTGTTGGAGTGTCAGAATGCATAGATTGAAGGCAAATAAGCGTTCCATGGCTTTATTTCGCTTAGATGCTTACTCTTGAGTAGAACTGCATGTTCACTCCAGAAATAAACATCTTTGTAAAATGAGTCAAATTGAAGCAGAACACATTGTTGGAGTGTCAGAATGCATAGATAGAAGGCAAATAAGCGTTCCATGGCTTTATTTCGCTTAGATGCTTACTCTTGAGTAGAACTGAATGTTCACTCCAGGAATAAGCACCTTTGTAAAATGAGTCAAATTGAAGCAGAACACATTGTTGGAGTGTCAGAATGCATAGATAGACGGCAAATAAGCGTTCCGTGGCTTCATTTCGCTTAGTTGCTTACTCTTGAGTAGAACTGCATGTTCACTCCAGGAATAAGCACCTTTGTAAAATGAGTCAAATTGAAGCAGAACACATTGTTGGAGTGTCAGAATGCATAGATAGAAGGCAAATAAGCGTTCCATGGCTTTATTTCGCTTAGTTGCTTACTCTTGAGTAGAACTGCATGCTCACTCCAGGAATAAGCACCTTTGTAAAATGAGTCAAATTGAAGCAGAACAGATTGTTGGAGTGTCAGAATGCATAGATAGAAGGCAAATAAGCGTTCCATGGCTTTATTTCGCTTAGTTGCTTACACTTGAGTAGAACTGCATGTTCACTCCAGGAATAAGCACCTTCGTAAAATGAGTCAAATTGAAGCAGAACACATTGTTGGAGCGTCAGAATGCATAGATAGAAGTCAAATAAGCGTTCCATGGCTTTATTTCGCTTAGTTGCTTACTCTTGAGTAGAACTGCATGTTCACTCCAGGAATAAGCACCTTTGTAAAATGAGTCAAAATGAAGCAGAACACATTGTTGGAGTGTCAGAATGCATAGATAGAAGGCAAATAAGCGTTCCGTAGCTTCATTTCGCTTAGTTGCTTACTCTTGAGTAGAACTGCATGTTCACTCCAGGAATAAGCACCTTTGTAAAATGAGTCAAATTGAAGCAGAACACATTGTTGGAGTGTCAGAATGCATAGATAGAAGGCAAATAAGCGTTCCATGGCTTTATTTCGCTTAGTTGCTTACTCTTGAGTAGAACTGCATGCTCACTCCAGGAATAAGCACCTTTGTAAAATGAGTCAAATTGAAGCAGAACAGATTGTTGGAGTGTCAGAATGCATAGATAGAAGGCAAATAAGCGTTCCATGGCTTTATTTCGCTTAGTTGCTTACACTTGAGTAGAACTGCATGTTCACTCCAGGAATAAGCACCTTCGTAAAATGAGTCAAATTGAAGCAGAACACATTGTTGGAGCGTCAGAATGCATAGATAGAAGTCAAATAAGCGTTCCATGGCTTTATTTCGCTTAGTTGCTTACTCTTGAGTAGAACTGCATGTTCACTCCAGGAATAAGCACCTTTATAAAATGAGTCAAATTGAAGCAGAACACATTGTTGGAGTGTCAGAATGCATAGATAGAAGGCAAATAAGCGTTCCGTAGCTTCATTTCGCTTAGTTGCTTACTCTTGAGTAGAACTGCATGTTCACTCCAGGAATAAGCACCTTTGTAAAATAAGTCAAATTGAAGCAGAACACATTGTTGGAGTGTCAGAATGCATAGATAGAAGGCAAATAAGCGTTCCGTAGCTTCATTTCGCTTAGTTGCTTACTCTTGAGTAGAACTGCATGTTCACTCCAGGAATAAGCACCTTTGTAAAATAAGTCAAATTGAAGCAGAACACATTGTTGGAGTGTCAGAATGCATAGATAGAAGGCAAATAAGCGTTCCGTAGCTTCATTTCGCTTAGTTGCTTACTCTTGAGTAGAACTGCATGTTCACTCCAGGAATAAGCACCTTTGTAAAATAAGTCAAATTGAAGCAGAACACATTGTTGGAGTGTCAGAATGCATAGATAGAAGGCAAATAAGCGTTCCGTAGCTTCATTTCGCTTAGTTGCTTACTCTTGAGTAGAACTGCATATTCACTCCAGGAATAAGCACCTTTGTAAAATGAGTCAAATTGAAGCAGAACACATTGTTGGAGTGTCAGAATGCATAGATTGAAGGCAAATAAGCGTTCCATGGCTTTATTTCGCTTAGATGCTTACTCTTGAGTAGAACTGCATGTTCACTCCAGGAATAAGCACCTTCGTAAAATGAGTCAAATTGAAGCAGAACACATTGTTGGAGCGTCAGAATGCATAGATAGACGGCAAATAAGCGTTCCATGGCTTTATTTCGCTTAGTTGCTTACTCTTGAGTAGAACTGCATGTTCACTCCAGGAATAAGCACCTTTATAAAATGAGTCAAATTGAAGCAGAAGACATTGTTGGAGTGTCAGAATGCATAGATAGAAGGCAAATAAGCGTTCCGTAGCTTCATTTCGCTTAGTTGCTTACTCTTGAGTAGAACTGCATGTTCACTCCAGGAATAAGCACCTTTGTAAAATGAGTCAAATTGAAGCAGAACACATTGTTGGAGTGTCAGAATGCATAGATAGAAGGCAAATAAGCGTTCCGTAGCTTCATTTCGCTTAGTTGCTTACTCTTGAGTAGAACTGCATGTTCACTCCAGGAATAAGCACCTTTGTAAAATGAGTCAAATTGAAGCAGAACACATTGTTGGAGTGTCAGAATGCATAGATTGAAGGCAAATAAGCGTTCCATGGCTTTATTTCGCTTAGATGCTTACTCTTGAGTAGAACTGCATGTTCACTCCAGAAATAAACATCTTTGTAAAATGAGTCAAATTGAAGCAGAACACATTGTTGGAGTGTCAGAATGCATAGATAGAAGGCAAATAAGCGTTCCATGGCTTTATTTCGCTTAGATGCTTACTCTTGAGTAGAACTGCATGTTCACTCCAGGAATAAGCACCTTTGTAAAATGAGTCAAATTGAAGCAGAACACATTGTTGGAGTGTCAGAATGCATAGATAGAAGGCAAATAAGCGTTCCATGGCTTTATTTCGCTTAGTTGCTTACTCTTGAGTAGAACTGCATGCTCACTCCAGGAATAAGCACCTTTGTAAAATGAGTCAAATTGAAGCAGAACAGATTGTTGGAGTGTCAGAATGCATAGATAGAAGGCAAATAAGCGTTCCATGGCTTTATTTCGCTTAGTTGCTTACACTTGAGTAGAACTGCATGTTCACTCCAGGAATAAGCACCTTCGTAAAATGAGTCAAATTGAAGCAGAACACATTGTTGGAGCGTCAGAATGCATAGATAGAAGTCAAATAAGCGTTCCATGGCTTTATTTCGCTTAGTTGCTTACTCTTGAGTAGAACTGCATGTTCACTCCAGGAATAAGCACCTTTGTAAAATGAGTCAAAATGAAGCAGAACACATTGTTGGAGTGTCAGAATGCATAGATAGAAGGCAAATAAGCGTTCCGTAGCTTCATTTCGCTTAGTTGCTTACTCTTGAGTAGAACTGCATGTTCACTCCAGGAATAAGCACCTTTGTAAAATGAGTCAAATTGAAGCAGAACACATTGTTGGAGTGTCAGAATGCATAGATAGAAGGCAAATAAGCGTTCCATGGCTTTATTTCGCTTAGTTGCTTACTCTTGAGTAGAACTGCATGCTCACTCCAGGAATAAGCACCTTTGTAAAATGAGTCAAATTGAAGCAGAACAGATTGTTGGAGTGTCAGAATGCATAGATAGAAGGCAAATAAGCGTTCCATGGCTTTATTTCGCTTAGTTGCTTACACTTGAGTAGAACTGCATGTTCACTCCAGGAATAAGCACCTTCGTAAAATGAGTCAAATTGAAGCAGAACACATTGTTGGAGCGTCAGAATGCATAGATAGAAGTCAAATAAGCGTTCCATGGCTTTATTTCGCTTAGTTGCTTACTCTTGAGTAGAACTGCATGTTCACTCCAGGAATAAGCACCTTTATAAAATGAGTCAAATTGAAGCAGAACACATTGTTGGAGTGTCAGAATGCATAGATAGAAGGCAAATAAGCGTTCCGTAGCTTCATTTCGCTTAGTTGCTTACTCTTGAGTAGAACTGCATGTTCACTCCAGGAATAAGCACCTTTGTAAAATAAGTCAAATTGAAGCAGAACACATTGTTGGAGTGTCAGAATGCATAGATAGAAGGCAAATAAGCGTTCCGTAGCTTCATTTCGCTTAGTTGCTTACTCTTGAGTAGAACTGCATATTCACTCCAGGAATAAGCACCTTTGTAAAATGAGTCAAATTGAAGCAGAACACATTGTTGGAGTGTCAGAATGCATAGATTGAAGGCAAATAAGCGTTTCATGGCTTTATTTCGCTTAGATGCTTACTCTTGAGTAGAACTGCATGTTCACTCCAGGAATAAGCACCTTCGTAAAATGAGTCAAATTGAAGCAGAACACATTGTTGGAGCGTCAGAATGCATAGATAGACGGCAAATAAGCGTTCCATGGCTTTATTTCGCTTAGTTGCTTACTCTTGAGTAGAACTGCATGTTCACTCCAGGAATAAGCACCTTTATAAAATGAGTCAAATTGAAGCAGAAGACATTGTTGGAGTGTCAGAATGCATAGATAGAAGGCAAATAAGCGTTCCGTAGCTTCATTTCGCTTAGTTGCTTACTCTTGAGTAGAACTGCATGTTCACTCCAGGAATAAGCACCTTTGTAAAATGAGTCAAATTGAAGCAGAACACATTGTTGGAGTGTCAGAATGCATAGATAGAAGGCAAATAAGCGTTCCGTAGCTTCATTTCGCTTAGTTGCTTACTCTTGAGTAGAACTGCATGTTCACTCCAGGAATAAGCACCTTTGTAAAATGAGTCAAATTGAAGCAGAACACATTGTTGGAGTGTCAGAATGCATAGATTGAAGGCAAATAAGCGTTCCATGGCTTTATTTCGCTTAGATGCTTACTCTTGAGTAGAACTGCATGTTCACTCCAGAAATAAACATCTTTGTAAAATGAGTCAAATTGAAGCAGAACACATTGTTGGAGTGTCAGAATGCATAGATAGAAGGCAAATAAGCGTTCCATGGCTTTATTTCGCTTAGATGCTTACTCTTGAGTAGAACTGAATGTTCACTCCAGGAATAAGCACCTTTGTAAAATGAGTCAAATTGAAGCAGAACACATTGTTGGAGTGTCAGAATGCATAGATAGACGGCAAATAAGCGTTCCGTGGCTTCATTTCGCTTAGTTGCTTACTCTTGAGTAGAACTGCATGTTCACTCCAGGAATAAGCACCTTTGTAAAATGAGTCAAATTGAAGCAGAACACATTGTTGGAGTGTCAGAATGCATAGATAGAAGGCAAATAAGCGTTCCATGGCTTTATTTCGCTTAGTTGCTTACTCTTGAGTAGAACTGCATGCTCACTCCAGGAATAAGCACCTTTGTAAAATGAGTCAAATTGAAGCAGAACAGATTGTTGGAGTGTCAGAATGCATAGATAGAAGGCAAATAAGCGTTCCATGGCTTTATTTCGCTTAGTTGCTTACACTTGAGTAGAACTGCATGTTCACTCCAGGAATAAGCACCTTCGTAAAATGAGTCAAATTGAAGCAGAACACATTGTTGGAGCGTCAGAATGCATAGATAGAAGTCAAATAAGCGTTCCATGGCTTTATTTCGCTTAGTTGCTTACTCTTGAGTAGAACTGCATGTTCACTCCAGGAATAAGCACCTTTGTAAAATGAGTCAAAATGAAGCAGAACACATTGTTGGAGTGTCAGAATGCATAGATAGAAGGCAAATAAGCGTTCCGTAGCTTCATTTCGCTTAGTTGCTTACTCTTGAGTAGAACTGCATGTTCACTCCAGGAATAAGCACCTTTGTAAAATGAGTCAAATTGAAGCAGAACACATTGTTGGAGTGTCAGAATGCATAGATAGAAGGCAAATAAGCGTTCCGTAGCTTCATTTCGCTTAGTTGCTTACTCTTGAGTAGAACTGCATGTTCACTCCAGGAATAAGCACCTTTGTAAAATGAGTCAAATTGAAGCAGAACACATTGTTGGAGTGTCAGAATGCATAGATTGAAGGCAAATAAGCGTTCCATGGCTTTATTTCGCTTAGATGCTTACTCTTGAGTAGAACTGCATGTTCACTCCAGGAATAAGCACCTTCGTAAAATGAGTCAAATTGAAGCAGAACACATTGTTGGAGCATCAGAATGCATAGATAGACGGCAAATAAGCGTTCCATGGCTTTATTTCGCTTAGTTGCTTACTCTTGAGGAGAACTGCATGTTCACTCCAGGAATAAGCACCTTTATAAAATGAGTCAAATTGAAGCAGAAGACATTGTTGGAGTGTCAGAATGCATAGATAGAAGGCAAATAAGCGTTCCGTAGCTTCATTTCGCTTAGTTGCTTACTCTTGAGTAGAACTGCATGTTCACTCCAGGAATAAGCACCTTTGTAAAATGAGTCAAATTGAAGCAGAACACATTGTTGGAGTGTCAGAATGCATAGATAGAAGGCAAATAAGCGTTCCGTAGCTTCATTTCGCTTAGTTGCTTACTCTTGAGTAGAACTGCATGTTCACTCCAGAAATAAGCACCTTTGTAAAATGAGTCAAATTGAAGCAGAACACATTGTTGGAGTGTCAGAATGCATAGATAGAAGGCAAATAAGCGTTCCATGGCTTTATTTCGCTTAGATGCTTACCCTTGAGTAGAACTGCATGTTCACTCCAGAAATAAACATCTTTGTAAAATGAGTCAAATTGAAGCAGAACACATTGTTGGAGTGTCAGAATGCATAGATAGACGGTAAATAAGCTTTCCGTGGCTTCATTTCGCTTAGTTGCTTACTGTTGAGTAGAACTGCATGTTCACTCCAGGAATAAGCACGTTTGTAGAATGAGTCAAATTGAAGCAGAACACATTGTTGGAGTGTCAGAATGCATAGATAGAAGGCAAATAAGCGTTCCATGGCTTTATTTCGCTTAGTTGCTTACTCTTGAGTAGAACTGCATGTTCACTCCAGGAATAAGCACCTTTGTAAAATGAGTCAAATTGAAGCAGAACACATTGTTGGAGTGTCAGAATACATAGATAGAAGGCAAATAAGCGTTCTATGGCTTTATTTCGCTTAGCTGCTTACTCTTGAGTAGAACTGCATGTTCACTCCAGGAATAAGCACCTTTGTAAAATGAGTCAAATTGAAGCAGAACACATTGTTGGAGTGTCAGAATGCATAGATAGACGGCAAATAAGCGTTCCGTGGCTTCATTTCGCTTAGTTGCTTACTCTTGAGTAGAACTGCATGTTCACTCCAGGAATAAGCACCTTTGTAAAATGAGTCAAATTGAAGCAGAACAGATTGTTGGAGTGTCAGAATGCATAGATAGAAGGCAAATAAGCGTTCCATGGCTTTATTTCGCTTAGTTGCTTACTCTTGAGTAGAACTGCATGTTCACTCCAGAAATAAACATCTTTGTAAAATGAGTCAAATTGAAGCAGAACACATTGTTGGAGTGTCAGAATGCATAGATAGACGGCAAATAAGCGTTCCGTGGCTTCATTTCGCTTAGTTGCTTACTCTTGAGTAGAACTGCATGTTCACTCCAGGAATAAGCACCTTTGTAAAATGAGTCAAATTGAAGCAGAACAGATTGTTGGAGTGTCAGAATGCATAGATAGAAGGCAAATAAGCGTTCCATGGCTTTATTTCGCTTAGTTGCTTACTCTTGAGTAGAACTGCATGTTCACTCCAGAAATAAACATCTTTGTAAAATGAGTCAAATTGAAGCAGAACACATTGTTGGAGTCTCAGAATGCATAGATAGAAGGCAAATAAGCGTTCCGTAGCTTCATTTCGCTTAGTTGCTTACTCTTGAGTAGAACTGCATGTTCACTCCAGGAATAAGCACCTTTGTAAAATGAGTCAAATTGAAGCAGAACACATTGTTGGAGTGTCAGAATGCATAGATTGAAGGCAAATAAGCGTTCCATGGCTTTATTTCGCTTAGATGCTTACTCTTGAGTAGAACTGCATGTTCACTCCAGAAATAAGCATCTTTGTAAAATGAGTCAAATTGAAGCAGAACACATTGTTGGAGTGTCAGAATACATAGATAGAAGGCAAATAAGCGTTCTATGGCTTTATTTCGCTTAGCTGCTTACTCTTGAGTAGAACTGCATGTTCACTCCAGGAATAAGCACGTTTGTAGAATGAGTCAAATTGAAGCAGAACACATTGTTGGAGTGTCTGAATGCATAGATAGAAGGCACATAAGCGTTCCATGGCTTTATTTCGCTTAGTTGCTTACTCTTGAGTAGAACTGCATATTCACTCCAGGAATACGCACCTTTGTCAAATGAGTCAAATTGAAGCAAAACACATTGTTGGAGTGTCAGAATGCATAGATAGAAGGCAAATAAGCGTTCCATGGCTTTATTTCGCTTAGTTGCTTACTCTTGAGTAGAACTGCATATTCACTCCAGGAATAAGCACCTTTGTCAAATGAGTCAAATTGAAGCAGAACACATTGTTGGAGTGTCAGAATGCATAGATAGAAGGCAAATAAGCGTTCCATGGCTTTATTTCGCTTAGTTGCTTACTCTTGAGTAGAACTGCATATTCCCTCCAGGAATAAGCACCTTTGTAAAATGAGTCAAATTGAAGCAAAACACATTGTTGGAGTGTCAGAATGCATAGATAGAAGGCAAATAAGCGTTCCATGGCTTTATTTCGCTTAGTTGCTTACTCTTGAGTAGAACTGCATATTCACTCCAGGAATAAGCACCTTTGTCAAATGAGTCAAATTGAAGCAGAACACATTGTTGGAGTGTCAGAATGCATAGATAGAAGGCAAATAAGCGTTCCATGGCTTTATTTCGCTTAGTTGCTTACTCTTGAGTAGAACTGCATATTCACTCCAGGAATAAGCACCTTTGTAAAATGAGTCAAATTGAAGCAAAACACATTGTTGGAGTGTCAGAATGCATAGATAGAAGGCAAATAAGCGTTCCATGGCTTTATTTCGCATTGGTGGAGTGTCAGAATGCATAGATAGAAGGCAAATAAGCGTTCCATGGCTTTATTTCGCTTAGATGCTTACTCTTGAGTAGAACTGCATGTTCACTCCAGGAATAAGCACGTTTGTAGAATGAGTCAAATTGAAGCAGAACACATTGTTGGAGTGTCAGAATGCATAGATAGAAGGCAAATAAGCGTTCCATGGCTTTATTTCGCTTAGTTGCTTACTCTTGAGTAGAACTGCATGTTCACTCCAGGAATAAGCACCTTTGTAAAATGAGTCAAATTGAAGCAGAACACATTGTTGGAGTGTCAGAATACATAGATAGAAGGCAAATAAGCGTTCTATGGCTTTATTTCGCTTAGCTGCTTACTCTTGAGTAGAACTGCATGTTCACTCCAGGAATAAGCACCTTTGTAAAATGAGTCAAATTGAAGCAGAACACATTGTTGGAGTGTCAGAATGCATAGATAGAAGGCAAATAAGCGTTCCATGGCTTTATTTCGCTTAGATGCTTACTCTTGAGTAGAACTGCATGTTCACTCCAGGAATAAGCACCTTTGTCAAATGAGTCAAATTGAAGCAGAACACATTGTTGGAGTGTCAGAATGCATAGATAGAAGGCAAATAAGCGTTCCATGGCTTTATTTCGCTTAGTTGCTTACTCTTGAGTAGAACTGCATATTCACACCAGGAATAAGCACCTTTGTAAAATGAGTCAAATTGAAGCAAAACACATTGTTGGAGTGTCAGAATGCATAGATAGAAGGCAAATAAGCGTTCCATGGCTTTATTTCGCTTAGTTGCTTACTCTTGAGTAGAACTGCATATTCACTCCAGGAATAAGCACCTTTGTCAAATGAGTCAAATTGAAGCAGAACACATTGTTGGAGTGTCAGAATGCATAGATAGAAGGCAAATAAGCGTTCCATTGCTTTATTTCGCTTAGTTGCTTACTCTTGAGTAGAACTGCATATTCACTCCAGGAATAAGCACCTTTGTAAAATGAGTCAAATTGAAGCAAAACACATTGTTGGAGTGTCAGAATGCATAGATAGAAGGCAAATAAGCGTTCCATGGCTTTATTTCGCTTAGTTGCTTACTCTTGAGTAGAACTGCATATTCACTCCAGGAATAAACACATTTGTCAAATGAGTCAAATTGAAGCAGAACACATTGTTGGAGTGTCAGAATGCATAGATAGAAGGCAAATAAGCGTTCCATGGCTTTATTTCGCTTAGTTGCTTACTCTTGAGTAGAACTGCATATTCACTCCAGGAATAAGCACCTTTGTCAAATGAGTCAAATTGAAGCAGAACACATTGTTGGAGTGTCAGAATGCATAGATAGAAGGCAAATAAGCGTTCTATGGCTTTATTTCGCTTAGTTGCTTACTCTTGAGTAGAACTGCATAGTCCCCCCAGGAATAAGCACCTTTGTAAAATGAGTCAAATTGAAGCAGAACACATTGTTGGAGTTTCAGAATGCATAGATAGAAGGCAAATAAGCATTCTATGGCTTTATTTCGCTTAGTTGCTTACTCTTGAGTAGAACTGCATGTTCACTCCAGGAATAAGCACGTTTGTAGAATGAGTCAAATTGAAGCAGAACACATTGTTGGAGTGTCTGAATGCATAGATAGAAGGCAAATAAGCGTTCCATGGCTTTATTTCGCTTAGTTGCTTACTCTTGAGTAGAACTGCATATTCACTCCAGGAATACGCACCTTTGTCAAATGAGTCAAATTGAAGCAAAACACATTGTTGGAGTGTCAGAATGCATAGATAGAAGGCAAATAAGCGTTCTATGGCTTTATTTCGCTTAGTTGCTTACTCTTGAGTAGAACTGCATAGTCCCTCCAGGAATAAGCACCTTTATAAAATGAGTCAAATTGAAGCAGAACACATTGTTGGAGTGTCAGAATGCATAGATAGAAGGCAAATAAGCGTTCCGTAGCTTCATTTCGCTTAGTTGCTTACTCTTGAGTAGAACTGCATGTTCACTCCAGGAATAAGCACCTTTGTAAAATGAGTCAAATTGAAGCAGAACACATTGTTGGAGTGTCAGAATGCATAGATAGAAGGCAAAAAAGCGTTCCGTAGCTTCATTTCGCTTAGTTGCTTACTCTTGAGTAGAACTGCATGTTCACTCCAGGAATAAGCACCTTTGTAAAATGAGTCAAATTGAAGCAGAACACATTGTTGGATTGTCAGAATGCATAGATTGAAGGCGAATAAGCGTTCCATGGCTTTATTTCGCTTAGATGCTTACTCTTGAGTAGAACTGCATGTTCACTCCAGAAATAAGCATCTTTGTAAAATGAGTCAAATTGAAGCAGAACACATTGTTGGAGTGTCAGAATGCATAGATAGACGGTAAATAAGCGTTCCGTGGCTTCATTTCGCTTAGTTGCTTACTGTTGAGTAGAACTGCATGTTCACTCCAGGAATAAGCACCTTTGTAAAATGAGTCAAATTGAAGCAGAACACATTGTTGGAGTGTCAGAATGCATAGATAGAAGGCAAATAAGCGTTCCATGGCTTTATTTCGCTTAGTTGCTTACTCTTGAGTAGAACTGCACGTTCACTCCAGGAATAAGCACCTTTGTAAAATGAGTCAAAATGAAGCAGAACACATTGTTGGAGTGTCAGAATACATAGATAGAAGGCAAATAAGCGTTCTATGGCTTTATTTCGCTTAGCTGCTTACTCTTGAGTAGAACTGCATGTTCACTCCAGGAATAAGCACGTTTGTAGAATGAGTCAAATTGAAGCAGAACACATTGTTGGAGTGTCTGAATGCATAGATAGAAGGCACATAAGCGTTCCATGGCTTTATTTCGCTTAGTTGCTTACTCTTGAGTAGAACTGCATATTCACTGCAGGAATACGCACCTTTGTCAAATGAGTCAAATTGAAGCAAAACACATTGTTGGAGTGTCAGAATGCATAGATAGAAGGCAAATAAGCGTTCCATGGCTTTATTTCGCTTAGTTGCTTACTCTTGAGTAGAACTGCAAATTCACTCCAGGAATAAGCACCTTTGTCAAATGAGTCAAATTGAAGCAGAACACATTGTTGGAGTGTCAGAATGCATACATAGACGGCAAATAAGCGTTCCATGGCTTTATTTCGCTTAGTTGCTTACTCTTGAGTAGAACTGCATATTCACTCCAGGAATAAGCACCTTTGTCAAATGAGTCAAATTGAAGCAGAACACATTGTTGGAGTGTCAGAATGCATAGATAGAAGGCAAATAAGCGTTCCATGGCTTTATTTCGCTTAGTTGCTTACTCTTGAGTAGAACTGCATATTCACTCCAGGAATAAGCACCTTTGTAAAATGAGTCAAATTGAAGCAGAACACATTGTTGGAGTGTCAGAATGCATAGATAGAAGGCAAATAAGCGTTCCATGGCTTTATTTCGCTTAGTTGCTTACTCTTGAGTAGAACTGCATATTCACTCCAGGAATAAGCACCTTTGTAAAATGAGTCAAATTGAAGCAAAACACATTGTTGGAGTGTCAGAATGCATAGATAGAAGGCAAATAAGCGTTCCATGGCTTTATTTCGCTTAGTTGCTTACTCTTGAGTAGAACTGCATATTCACTCCAGGAGTAAGCACCTTTGTAAAATGAGTCAAATTGAAGCAGAACACATTGTTGGAGTGTCAGAATGCATAGATAGAAGGCGAATAAGCGTTCCATGGCTTTATTTCGCTTAGTTGCTTACTCTTGAGTAGAACTGCATATTCACTCCAGGAATAAGCACCTTTGTAAAATGAGTCAAATTGAAGCAGAACACATTGTTGGAGTGTCAGAATGCATAGATAGAAGGCATATAAGCGTTCTATGGCTTTATTTCGCTTAGTTGCTTACTCTTGAGTAGAACTGCATATTCCCTCCAGGAATAAGCACCTTTGTAAAATGAGTCAAATTGAAGCAGAACACATTGTTGGAGTGTCAGAATGCATAGATAGAAGGCAAATAAGCATTCTATGGCTTTATTTCGCTTAGTTGCATACTCTTGAGTAGAACTGCATGTTCACTCCAGGAATAAGCACGTTTGTAGAATGAGTCAAATTGAAGCAGAACACATTGTTGGAGTGTCTGAATGCATAGATAGAAGGCAAATAAGCGTTCCATGGCTTTATTTCGCTTAGTTGCTTACTCTTGAGTAGAACTGCATGTTCACTCCAGGAATAAGCACCTTTGTCATATGAGTCAAATTGAAGCAGAACACATTGTTGGAGTGTCAGAATGCATAGATAGAAGGCAAATAAGCGTTCCATGGCTTTATTTCGCTTAGTTGCTTACTCTTGAGTAGAACTGCATATTCACACCAGGAATAAGCACCTTTGTAAAATGAGTCAAATTGAAGCAAAACACATTGTTGGAGTGTCAGAATGCATAGATAGAAGGCAAATAAGCGTTCCATGGCTTTATTTCGCTTAGTTGCTTACTCTTGAGTAGAACTGCATATTCACTCCAGGAATAAGCACCTTTGTCAAATGAGTCAAATTGAAGCAGAACACATTGTTGGAGTGTCAGAATGCATAGATAGAAGGCAAATAAGCGTTCCATGGCTTTATTTCGCTTAGTTGCATACTCTTGAGTAGAACTGCATATTCACTCCAGGAATAAGCACCTTTGTAAAATGAGTCAAATTGAAGCAAAACACATTGTTGGAGTGTCAGAATGCATAGATAGAAGGCAAATAAGCGTTCCATGGCTTTATTTCGCTTAGTTGCTTACTCTTGAGTAGAACTGCATATTCACTCCAGGAATAAACACATTTGTCAAATGAGTCAAATTGAAGCAGAACACATTGTTGGAGTGTCAGAATGCATAGATAGAAGGCAAATAAGCGTTCCATGGCTTTATTTCGCTTACTTGCTTACTCTTGAGTAGAACTGCATATTCACTCCAGGAATAAGCACCTTTGTAAAATGAGTCAAATTGAAGGAGAACACATTGTTGGAGTGTCAGAATGCATAGATAGAAGGCAAATGAGCGTTCCATGGCTTTATTTCGCTTAGTTGCTTACTCTTGAGTAGAACTGCATATTCACTCCAGGAATAAGCACATTTGTCAAATGAGTCAAATTGAAGCAGAACACATTGTTGGAGTGTCAGAATGCATAGATAGAAGGCAAATAAGCGTTCCATGGCTTTATTTCGCTTAGTTGCTTACTCTTGAGTAGAACTGCATATTCACTCCAGGAATAAACACCTTTGTCAAATGAGTCAAATTGAAGCAGAATACATTGTTGGAGTGTCAAAATGGATAGATAGAAGGCAAATAAGCGTTCCATGGCTTTATTTCGCTTAGTTGCTTACTCTTGAGTAGAACTGCATATTCACTCCAGGAATACGCACCTTTGTCAAATGAGTCAAATTGAAGCAAAACACATTGTTGGAGTGTCAGAATGCATAGATAGAAGGCAAATAAGCGTTCTATGGCTTTATTTCGCTTAGTTGCTTACTCTTGAGTAGAACTGCATAGTCCCTCCAGGAATAAGCACCTTTATAAAATGAGTCAAATTGAAGCAGAACACATTGTTGGAGTGTCAGAATGCATAGATAGAAGGCAAATAAGCGTTCCGTAGCTTCATTTCGCTTAGTTGCTTACTCTTGAGTAGAACTGCATGTTCACTCCAGGAATAAGCACCTTTGTAAAATGAGTCAAATTGAAGCAGAACACATTGTTGGAGTGTCAGAATCCATAGATAGAAGGCAAAAAAGCGTTCCATAGCTTCATTTCGCTTAGTTGCTTACTCTTGAGTAGAACTGCATGTTCACTCCAGGAATAAGCACCTTTGTAAAATGAGTCAAATTGAAGCAGAACACATTGTTGGAGTGTCAGAATGCATAGATTGAAGGCGAATAAGCGTTCCATGGCTTTATTTCGCTTAGATGCTTACTCTTGAGTAGAACTGCATGTTCACTCCAGAAATAAGCATCTTTGTAAAATGAGTCAAATTGAAGCAGAACACATTGTTGGAGTGTCAGAATGCATAGATAGACGGTAAATAAGCGTTCCGTGGCTTCATTTCGCTTAGTTGCTTACTGTTGAGTAGAACTGCATGTTCACTCCAGGAATAAGCACCTTTGTAAAATGAGTCAAATTGAAGCAGAACACATTGTTGGAGTGTCAGAATGCATAGATAGAAGGCAAATAAGCGTTCCATGGCTTTATTTCGCTTAGTTGCTTACTCTTGAGTAGAACTGCACGTTCACTCCAGGAATAAGCACCTTTGTAAAATGAGTCAAAATGAAGCAGAACACATTGTTGGAGTGTCAGAATACATAGATAGAAGGCAAATAAGCGTTCTATGGCTTTATTTCGCTTAGCTGCTTACTCTTGAGTAGAACTGCATGTTCACTCCAGGAATAAGCACGTTTGTAGAATGAGTCAAATTGAAGCAGAACACATTGTTGGAGTGTCTGAATGCATAGATAGAAGGCACATAAGCGTTCCATGGCTTTATTTCGCTTAGTTGCTTACTCTTGAGTAGAACTGCATATTCACTGCAGGAATACGCACCTTTGTCAAATGAGTCAAATTGAAGCAAAACACATTGTTGGAGTGTCAGAATGCATAGATAGAAGGCAAATAAGCGTTCCATGGCTTTATTTCGCTTAGTTGCTTACTCCTGAGTAGAACTGCATATTCACTCCAGGAATACGCACCTTTGTCAAATGAGTCAAATTGAAGCAAAACACATTGTTGGAGTGTCAGAATGCATAGATAGAAGGCAAATAAGCGTTCCATGGCTTTATTTCGCTTAGTTGCTTACTCTTGAGTAGAACTGCATATTCACTCCAGGAATACGCACCTTTGTCAAATGAGTCAAATTGAAGCAAAACACATTGTTGGAGTGTCAGAATGCATAGATAGAAGGCAAATAAGCGTTCCATGGCTTTATTTCGCTTAGTTGCTTACTCTTTAGTAGAACTGCATATTCACTCCAGAAATAAACACATTTGTCAAATGGAGTCAAATTGAAGCAAAACACATTGTTGGAGTGTCAGAATGCATAGATAGAAGGCAAATGAGCGTTCCATGGCTTTATTTCGCTTAGTTGCTTACTCTTGAGTAGAACTGCATATTCACTCCAGGAATAAGCACCTTTGTCAAATGAGTCAAATTGAAGCAAAACTAATTGTTGGAGTGTCAGAATGCATAGATAGAAGGCAAATAAGCGTTCAATGGCTTTATTTCGCTTAGTTGCTTACTCTTGAGTAGAACTGCATATTCACTCCAGGAATACGCACCTTTGTCAAATGAGTCAAATTGAAGCAAAACACATTGTTGGAGTGTCAGAATGCATAGATAGAAGGCAAATGAGCGTTCCATGGCTTTATTTCGCTTAGTTGCTTACTCTTGAGTAGAACTGCATATTCACTCCAGGAATACGCACCTTTGTCAAATGAGTCAAATTGAAGCAAAACACATTGTTGGAGTGTCAGAATGCATAGATAGAAGGCAAATGAGCGTTCCATGGCTTTATTTCGCTTAGTTGCTTACTCTTGAGTAGAACTGCATATTCACTCCAGGAATAAGCACATTTGTCAAATGAGTCCAATTGAAGCAAAACACATTGTTGGAGTGTCAAAATGCATAGATAGAAGGCAAATAAGCGTTCCATGGCTTTATTTCGCTCAGTTGCTTACTCTTGAGTAGAACTGCATATTCACTCCAGGAATAAGCACCTTTGTAAAATGAGTCAAATTGAAGCAAAACACATTGTTGGAGTGTCAGAATGCATAGATAGAAGGCGAATAAGCGTTCCATGGATTTATTTCGCTTAGTTGCTGACTCTTGAGTAGAACTGCATATTCACTCCAGGAATACGCACCTTTGTCAAATGAGTCAAATTGAAGCAGAACACATTGTTGGAGTGTCAGAATGCATAGATAGAAGGCAAATAAGCGTTCCATGGCTTTATTTCGCTTAGTTGCTTACTCTTGAGTAGAACTGCATATTCACTCCAGGAATAAGCACCTTTGTCAAATGAGTCAAATTGAAGCAGAACACATTGTTGGAGTGTCAGAATGCATAGATAGAAGGCGAATAAGCGTTCCATGGCTTTATTTCGCTTAATTGCTTACTCTTGAGTAGAAGTGCATATTCACTCCAGGAATACGCACCTTTGTCAAATGAGTCAAATTGAAGCAAAACACATTGTTGGAGTGTCAGAATGCATAGATAGAAGGCAAATGAGCGTTCCATGGCTTTATTTCGCTTAGTTGCTTACTCTTGAGTAGAACTGCATATTCACTCCAGGAATAAGCACATTTGTTAAATGAGTCAAATTGAAGCAAAACACATTGTTGGAGTGTCAGAATGCATAGATAGAAGGCAAATAAGCGTTCCATGGCTTTATTTCGCTTAGTTGCTTACTCTTGAGTAGAACTGCATATTCACTCCAGGAATAAACACATTTGTCAAATGAGTCAAATTGAAGCAGAACACATTGTTGGAGTGTCAGAATGCATAGATTGAAGGCAAATAAGCGTTCCATGGCTTTATTTCGCTTAGTTGCTTACTCTTGAGTAGAACTGCATATTCACTCCAGGAATACGCACCTTTGTCAAATGAGTCAAATTGAAGCAAAACACATTGTTGGAGTGTCAGAATGCATAGATACAAGGCAAATGAGCGTTCCATGGCTTTATTTCGCTTAGTTGCTTACTCTTGAGTAGAACTGCATATTCATTCCAGGAATAAGCACATTTGTCAAATGAGTCAAATTGAAGCAGAACACATTGTTGGAGTGTCAGAATGCATAGATAGAAGGCAAATAAGCGTTCCACGGTTTTATTTCGCTTAGTTGCTTATTCTTGAGTAGAACTGCATATTCACTCCAGGAATAAGCACCTTTGTCAAATGAGTCAAATTGATGCAGAACACATTGTTGGAGTGTCAGAATGCATAGATAGAAGGCAAATAAGCGTTCCATGGCTTTATTTCGCTTAGTTGCTTACGCTTTAGTAGAACTGCATATTCACTCCAGAAATAAACACATTTTTCAAATGGATTCAAATTGAAGCAAAACACATTGTTGGAGTGTCAGAATGCATAGATAGAAGGCAAATGAGCGTTCCATGGCTTTATTTCGCTTAGTTGCTTACTCTTGAGTAGAACTGCATATTCACTCCAGGAATAAGCACCTTTGTCAAATGAGTCAAATTGAAGCAAAACTAATTGTTGGAGTGTCAGAATGCATAGATAGAAGGCAAATAAGCGTTCCATGGCTTTATTTCGCTTAGTTGCTTACTCTTGAGTAGAACTGCATATTCACTCCAGGAATACGCACCTTTGTCAAATGAGTCAAATTGAAGCAAAACACATTGTTGGAGTGTCAGAATGCATAGATAGAAGGCAAATAAGCGTTCCATGGCTTTATTTCGCTTAGTTGCTTACTCTTGAGTAGAACTGCATATTCACTCCAGGAATACGCACCTTTGTCAAATGAGTCAAATTGAAGCAAAACACATTGTTGGAGTGTCAGAATGCATAGATAGAAGGCAAATAAGCGTTCCATGGCTTTATTTCGCTTAGTTGCTTACTCTTGAGTAGAACTGCATATTCACTCCAGGAATACG
Source organism: Zootoca vivipara (assembly GCF_965207765.1). Classification (NCBI taxonomy): domain Eukaryota; kingdom Metazoa; phylum Chordata; class Lepidosauria; order Squamata; family Lacertidae; genus Zootoca; species Zootoca vivipara. The sequence continues at coordinate 2,766,095 of NC_142592.1, forward strand.
CACCTTTGTCAAATGAGTCAAATTGAAGCAAAACACATTGTTGGAGTGTCAGAATGCATAGATAGAAGGCAAATGAGCGTTCCATGGCTTTATTTCGCTTAGTTGCTTACTCTTGAGTAGAACTGCATATTCACTCCAGGAATACGCACCTTTGTCAAATGAGTCAAATTGAAGCAAAACACATTGTTGGAGTGTCAGAATGCATAGATAGAAGGCAAATGAGCGTTCCATGGCTTTATTTCGCTTAGTTGCTTACTCTTGAGTAGAACTGCATATTCACTCCAGGAATAAGCACATTTGTCAAATGAGTCAAATTGAAGCAGAACACATTGTTGGAGTGTCAGAATGCATAGATAGAAGGCAAGTAAGCGTTCCATGGCTTTATTTCGCTTAGTTGCTTACTCCTGAGTAGAACTGCATATTCACTCCAGGAATAAACACCTTTGTCAAATGAGTCAAATTGAAGCAGAATACATTGTTGGAGTGTCAGAATGCATAGATAGAAGGCGAATAAGCGTTCCATGGCTTTATTTCGCTTAATTGCTTACTCTTGAGTAGAAGTGCATATTCACTCCAGGAATACGCACCTTTGTCAAATGAGTCAAATTGAAGCAAAACACATTGTTGGAGTGTCAGAATGCATAGATAGAAGGCAAATGAGCGTTCCATGGCTTTATTTCGCTTAGTTGCTTACTCTTGAGTAGAACTGCATATTCACTCCAGGAATAAGCACATTTGTTAAATGAGTCAAATTGAAGCAAAACACATTGTTGGAGTGTCAGAATGCATAGATAGAAGGCAAATAAGCGTTCCATGGCTTTATTTCGCTTAGTTGCTTACTCTTGAGTAGAACTGCATATTCACTCCAGGAATAAACACATTTGTCAAATGAGTCAAATTGAAGCAGAACACATTGTTGGAGTGTCAGAATGCATAGATTGAAGGCAAATAAGCGTTCCATGGCTTTATTTCGCTTAGTTGCTTACTCTTGAGTAGAACTGCATATTCACTCCAGGAATACGCACCTTTGTCAAATGAGTCAAATTGAAGCAAAACACATTGTTGGAGTGTCAGAATGCATAGATACAAGGCAAATGAGCGTTCCATGGCTTTATTTCGCTTAGTTGCTTACTCTTGAGTAGAACTGCATATTCATTCCAGGAATAAGCACATTTGTCAAATGAGTCAAATTGAAGCAGAACACATTGTTGGAGTGTCAGAATGCATAGATAGAAGGCAAATAAGCGTTCCACGGTTTTATTTCGCTTAGTTGCTTATTCTTGAGTAGAACTGCATATTCACTCCAGGAATAAGCACCTTTGTCAAATGAGTCAAATTGATGCAGAACACATTGTTGGAGTGTCAGAATGCATAGATAGAAGGCAAATAAGCGTTCCATGGCTTTATTTCGCTTAGTTGCTTACGCTTTAGTAGAACTGCATATTCACTCCAGAAATAAACACATTTTTCAAATGGATTCAAATTGAAGCAAAACACATTGTTGGAGTGTCAGAATGCATAGATAGAAGGCAAATGAGCGTTCCATGGCTTTATTTCGCTTAGTTGCTTACTCTTGAGTAGAACTGCATATTCACTCCAGGAATAAGCACCTTTGTCAAATGAGTCAAATTGAAGCAAAACTAATTGTTGGAGTGTCAGAATGCATAGATAGAAGGCAAATAAGCGTTCCATGGCTTTATTTCGCTTAGTTGCTTACTCTTGAGTAGAACTGCATATTCACTCCAGGAATACGCACCTTTGTCAAATGAGTCAAATTGAAGCAAAACACATTGTTGGAGTGTCAGAATGCATAGATAGAAGGCAAATAAGCGTTCCATGGCTTTATTTCGCTTAGTTGCTTACTCTTGAGTAGAACTGCATATTCACTCCAGGAATACGCACCTTTGTCAAATGAGTCAAATTGAAGCAAAACACATTGTTGGAGTGTCAGAATGCATAGATAGAAGGCAAATAAGCGTTCCATGGCTTTATTTCGCTTAGTTGCTTACTCTTGAGTAGAACTGCATATTCACTCCAGGAATACGCACCTTTGTCAAATGAGTCAAATTGAAGCAAAACACATTGTTGGAGTGTCAGAATGCATAGATAGAAGGCAAATGAGCGTTCCATGGCTTTATTTCGCTTAGTTGCTTACTCTTGAGTAGAACTGCATATTCACTCCAGGAATACGCACCTTTGTCAAATGAGTCAAATTGAAGCAAAACACATTGTTGGAGTGTCAGAATGCATAGATAGAAGGCAAATGAGCGTTCCATGGCTTTATTTCGCTTAGTTGCTTACTCTTGAGTAGAACTGCATATTCACTCCAGGAATAAGCACATTTGTCAAATGAGTCAAATTGAAGCAGAACACATTGTTGGAGTGTCAGAATGCATAGATAGAAGGCAAGTAAGCGTTCCATGGCTTTATTTCGCTTAGTTGCTTACTCCTGAGTAGAACTGCATATTCACTCCAGGAATAAACACCTTTGTCAAATGAGTCAAATTGAAGCAGAATACATTGTTGGAGTGTCAAAATGCATAGATAGAAGGCAAATAAGCGTTCCATGGCTTTATTTCGCTTAGTTGCTTACTCTTGAGTAGAACTGCATATTCACTCCAGGAATACGCACCTTTGTCAAATGAGTCAAATTGAAGCAAAACACATTGTTGGAGTGTCAGAATGCATAGATAGAAGGCAAATAAGCGTTCCATGGCTTTATTTCGCTTAGTTGCTTACTCTTGAGTAGAACTGCATATTCACTCCAGGAATACGCACCTTTGTCAAATGAGTCAAATTGAAGCAAAACACATTGTTGGAGTGTCAGAATGCATAGATAGAAGGCAAATAAGCGTTCCATGGCTTTATTTCGCTTAGTTGCTTACTCTTGAGTAGAAGTGCATATTCACTCCAGGAATACGCACCTTTGTCAAATGAGTCAAATTGAAGCAAAACACATTGTTGGAGTGTCAGAATGCATAGATAGAAGGCAAATGAGCGTTCCATGGCTTTATTTCGCTTAGTTGCTTACTCTTGAGTAGAACTGCATAATCACTCCAGGAATACGCACCTTTGTCAAATGAGTCCAATTGAAGCAAAACACATTGTTGGAGTGTCAGAATGCATAGATAGAAGGCAAATAAGCGTTCCATGGCTTTATTTCGCTCAGTTACTTACTCTTGAGTAGAACTGCATATTCACTCCAGGAATACGCACCTTTGTCAAATGAGTCAAATTGAAGCAAAACACATTGTTGGAGTGTCAGAATGCATAGATAGAAGGCAAATGAGCGTTCCATGGCTTTATTTCGCTTAGTTGCTTACTCTTGAGTAGAACTGCATATTCACTCCAGGAATACGCACCTTTGTCAAATGAGTCAAATTGAAGCAAAGCACATTGTTGGAGTGTCAGAATGCATAGATAGAAGGCAAATGAGCGTTCCATGGCTTTATTTTGCTTAGTTGCTTACTCTTGAGTAGAACTGCATATTCACTCCAGGAATAAGCACATTTGTCAAATGAGTCAAATTGAAGCAAAACTCATTGTTGGAGTGTCAGAATGCATAGATAGAAGGCAAATAAGCGTTCCATGGCTTTATTTCGCTTAGTTGCTTACTCTTGAGTAGAACTGCATATTCACTCCAGGAATAAACACATTTGTCAAATGTCAAATTGAAGCAAAACACATTGTTGGAGTGTCAGAATGCATAGATAGAAGGCAAATAAGCGTTCAATGGCTTTATTTCGCTTAGTTGCTTACTCTTGAGTAGAACTGCATATACTCCAGGAATACGCACCTTTGTCAAATGAGTCAAATTGAAGCAAAACACATTGTTGGAGTGTCAGAATGCATAGATAGAAGGCAAATGAGCGTTCCATGGCTTTATTTCGCTTAGTTGCTTACTCTTGAGTAGAACTGCATATTCACTCCAGGAATAAGCACATTTGTCAAATGAGTCAAATTGAAGCAGAACACATTGTTGGAGTGTCAGAATGCATGGATAGAAGGCAAATAAGCGTTCCATGGCTTTATTTCGCTTAGTTGCTTACTCCTGAGTAGAACTGCATATTCACTCCAGGAATAAACACCTTTGTCAAATGAGTCTAATTGAAGCAGAATACATTGTTGGAGTGTCAAAATGCATAGATAGAAGGCAAATAAGCGTTCCATGGCTTTATTTCGCTTAGTTCCTTACTCTTGAGTAGAACTGCATATTCACTCCAGGAATACGCACCTTTGTCAAATGAGTCAAATTGAAGCAAAACACATTGTTGGAGTGTCAGAATGCATAGATAGAAGGCAAATAAGCGATCCATGGCTTTATTTCGCATAGTTGCTTACTCTTGAGTAGAACTGCATATTCACTCCAGGAATACGCACCTTTGTCAAATGAGTCAAATTGAAGCAAAACACATTGTTGGAGTGTCAGAATGCATAGATAGAAGGCAAATAAGCGTTCCATGGCTTTATTTCGCTTAGTTGCTTACTCTTGAGTAGAACTGCATATTCACTCCAGGAATACGCACCTTTGTCAAATGAGTCAAATTGAAGCAAAACACATTGTTGGAGTGTCAGAATGCATAGATAGAAGGCAAATGAGCGTTCCATGGCTTTATTTCGCTTAGTTGCTTACTCTTGAGTAGAACTGCATATTCACTCCAGGAATAAGCACATTTGTCAAATGAGTCCAATTGAAGCAAAACACATTGTTGGAGTGTCAGAATGCATAGATAGAAGGCAAATAAGCGTTCCATGGCTTTATTTCGCTCAGTTACTTACTCTTGAGTAGAACTGCATATTCACTCCAGGAATAAGCACCTTTGTAAAATGAGTCAAATTGAAGCAAAACACATTGTTGGAGTGTCAGAATGCATAGATAGAAGGCGAGTAAGCGTTCCATGGCTTTATTTCGCTTAGTTGCTGACTCTTGAGTAGAACTGCATATTCACTCCAGGAATAAACACATTTGTCAAATGAGTCAAATTGAAGCAAAACACATTGTTGGAGTGTCAGAATGCATAGATAGAAGGCAAATAAGCGTTCCATGGCTTTATTTCGCTTAGTTGCTTACTCCTGAGTAGAACTGCATATTCACTCCAGGAATAAACACATTTGTCAAATGAGTCAAATTGAAGCAGAACACATTGTTGAAGTGTCAGAATGCATAGATAGAAGGCAAATAAGCGTTCCATGGCTTTATTTCGCTCAGTTGCTTACTCTTGAGTAGAACTGCATATTCACTCCAGGAATAAGCACCTTTGTAAAATGAGTCAAATTGAAGCAAAACACATTGTTGGAGTGTCAGAATGCATAGATAGAAGGCGAATAAGCGTTCCATGGCTTTATTTCGCTTAGTTGCTTACTCTTGAGTAGAACTGCATATTCACTCCAGGAATACGCACCTTTGTCAAATGAGTCAAATTGAAGCAAAACACATTGTTGGAGTGTCAGCATGCATAGATAGAAGGCAAATAAGCGTTCCATGGCTTTATTTCGCTTAGTTGCTTACTCTTGAGTAGAAGTGCATATTCACTCCAGGAATACGCACCTTTGTCAAATGAGTCAAATTGAAGTAAAACTAATTGTTGGAGTGTCAGAATGCATAGATAGAAGGCAAATAAGCGTTCCATGGCTTTATTTCGCTTAGTTGCTTACTCTTGAGTAGAACTGCATATTCACTCCAGGAATACGCACCTTTGTCAAATGAGTCAAATTGAAGCAAAACACATTGTTGGAGTGTCAGAATGCATAGATAGAAGGCAAATAAGCGTTCAATGGCTTTATTTCGCTTAGTTGCTTACTCTTGAGTAGAACTGCATATTCACTCCAGGAATACGCACCTTTGTCAAATGAGTCAAATTGAAGCAAAACACATTGTTGGAGTGTCAGAATGCATAGATAGAAGGCAAATGAGCGTTCCATGGCTTTATTTCGCTTAGTTGCTTACTCTTGAGTAGAACTGCATATTCACTCCAGGAATAAGCACATTTGTCAAATGAGTCAAATTGAAGCAGAACACATTGTTGGAGTGTCAGAATGCATGGATAGAAGGCAAATAAGCGTTCCATGGCTTTATTTCGCTTAGTTGCTTACTCTTGAGTAGAACTGCATATTCACTCCAGGAATAAGCACCTTTGTCAAATGAGTCAAATTGAAGTAAAACTAATTGTTGGAGTGTCAGAATGCATAGATAGAAGGCAAATAAGCGTTCCATGGCTTTATTTCGCTTAGTTGCTTACTCTTGAGTAGAACTGCATATTCACTCCAGGAATACGCACCTTTGTCAAATGAGTCAAATTGAAGCAAAACACATTGTTGGAGTGTCAGAATGCATAGATAGAAGGCAAATGAGCGTTCCATGGCTTTATTTCGCTTAGTTGCTTACTCTTGAGTAGAACTGCATATTCACTCCAGGAATAAGCACATTTGTCAAATGAGTCAAATTGAAGCAGAACACATTGTTGGAGTGTCAGAATGCATAGATAGAAGGCAAATAAGCGTTCCATGGCTTTATTTCGCATAGTTGCTTACTCTTGAGTAGAACTGCATATTCACTCCAGGAATACGCACCTTTGTCAAATGAGTCAAATTGAAGCAAAACACATTGTTGGAGTGTCAGAATGCATAGATAGAAGGCAAATGAGCGTTCCATGGCTTTATTTCGCTTAGTTGCTTACTCTTGAGTAGAACTGCATATTCACTCCAGGAATAAGCACATTTGTCAAATGAGTCAAATTGAAGCAGAACACATTGTTGGAGTGTCAGAATGCATGGATAGAAGGCAAATAAGCGTTCCATGGCTTTATTTCGCTTAGTTGCTTACTCCTGAGTAGAACTGCATATTCACTCCAGGAATAAACACCTTTGTCAAATGAGTCTAATTGAAGCAGAATACATTGTTGGAGTGTCAAAATGCATAGATAGAAGGCAAATAAGCGTTCCATGGCTTTATTTCGCTTAGTTGCTTACTCTTGAGTAGAACTGCATATTCACTCCAGGAATACGCACCTTTGTCAAATGAGTCAAATTGAAGCAAAACACATTGTTGGAGTGTCAGAATGCATAGATAGAAGGCAAATAAGCGTTCCATGGCTTTATTTCGCATAGTTGCTTACTCTTGAGTAGAACTGCATATTCACTCCAGGAATACGCACCTTTGTCAAATGAGTCAAATTGAAGCAAAACACATTGTTGGAGTGTCAGAATGCATAGATCGAAGGCAAATAAGCGTTCCATGGCTTTATTTCGCTTAGTTGCTTACTCTTGAGTAGAACTGCATATTCACTCCAGGAATACGCACCTTTGTCAAATGAGTCAAATTGAAGCAAAACACATTGTTGGAGTGTCAGAATGCATAGATAGAAGGCAAATGAGCGTTCCATGGCTTTATTTCGCTTAGTTGCTTACTCTTGAGTAGAACTGCATATTCACTCCAGGAATAAGCACATTTGTCAAATGAGTCCAATTGAAGCAAAACACATTGTTGGAGTGTCAGAATGCATAGATAGAAGGCAAATAAGCGTTCCATGGCTTTTTTTCGCTCAGTTACTTACTCTTGAGTAGAACTGCATATTCACTCCAGGAATAAGCACCTTTGTAAAATGAGTCAAATTGAAGCAAAACACATTGTTGGAGTGTCAGAATGCATAGATAGAAGGCGAGTAAGCGTTCCATGGCTTTATTTCGCTTAGTTGCTGACTCTTGAGTAGAACTGCATATTCACTCCAGGAATAAACACATTTGTCAAATGAGTCAAATTGAAGCAAAACACATTGTTGGAGTGTCAGAATGCATAGATAGAAGGCAAATAAGCGTTCCATGGCTTTATTTCGCTTAGTTGCTTACTCCTGAGTAGAACTGCATATTCACTCCAGGAATAAACACATTTGTCAAATGAGTCAAATTGAAGCAGAACACATTGTTGAAGTGTCAGAATGCATAGATAGAAGGCAAATAAGCGTTCCATGGCTTTATTTCGCTCAGTTGCTTACTCTTGAGTAGAACTGCATATTCACTCCAGGAATAAGCACCTTTGTAAAATGAGTCAAATTGAAGCAAAACACATTGTTGGAGTGTCAGAATGCATAGATAGAAGGCGAATAAGCGTTCCATGGCTTTATTTCGCTTAGTTGCTTACTCTTGAGTAGAACTGCATATTCATTCCAGGAATACGCACCTTTGTCAAATGAGTCAAATTGAAGCAAAACACATTGTTGGAGTGTCAGCATGCATAGATAGAAGGCAAATAAGCGTTCCATGGCTTTATTTCGCTTAGTTGCTTACTCTTGAGTAGAAGTGCATATTCACTCCAGGAATACGCACCTTTGTCAAATGAGTCAAATTGAAGTAAAACTAATTGTTGGAGTGTCAGAATGCATAGATAGAAGGCAAATAAGCGTTCCATGGCTTTATTTCGCTTAGTTGCTTACTCTTGAGTAGAACTGCATATTCACTCCAGGAATACGCACCTTTGTCAAATGAGTCAAATTGAAGCAAAACACATTGTTGGAGTGTCAGAATGCATAGATAGAAGGCAAATAAGCGTTCAATGGCTTTATTTCGCTTAGTTGCTTACTCTTGAGTAGAACTGCATATTCACTCCAGGAATACGCACCTTTGTCAAATGAGTCAAATTGAAGCAAAACACATTGTTGGAGTGTCAGAATGCATAGATAGAAGGCAAATGAGCGTTCCATGGCTTTATTTCGCTTAGTTGCTTACTCTTGAGTAGAACTGCATATTCACTCCAGGAATAAGCACATTTGTCAAATGAGTCAAATTGAAGCAGAACACATTGTTGGAGTGTCAGAATGCATGGATAGAAGGCAAATAAGCGTTCCATGGCTTTATTTCGCTTAGTTGCTTACTCTTGAGTAGAACTGCATATTCACTCCAGGAATAAGCAC